>NC_058369.1:73064346-73380180 GCF_018350175.1 Felis catus | reverse complement strand
AACTAAAAGGCAACTGACAGAATGGGAGAAGATATTTGCAAATGACATATTGGATAAAGGTTTAGTATCCAAAATCTATAAAAAACTTGTCAAACTCAACATCCAAAAAACAAATAATCCAGTGATGAAATGGGAAGAAGACATCAATAGACACTTTTTCAAAGAAGATATCCAGATGGCTAAAAGACACATGAAAAGATGCTCAACATTACTCATCATCAGAGAAATACAAGTTGAAATCACAATGAGATACTACCTCGCACCTGTCAGAATGACCAAAATTAACAACTCAGGCAACAACAGATATTGGTGAAGATGCGGAGAAAGGAGAACACTTGCACTTCTGGTGGGAATGCAAACTGGTGCAGTCACTCTGGAAAACAGTATGGAGGTCCCTCAAAAAATTAAAAATAGAGCTACACTATGACACAGCATTTGTACTACTAGGTATTTATTCAAAAGATACAAAAATATGCTGATTCGAAGGGGCACATGCATCCCAATGTTTATAGCAGCACTATTGACAATAGCCAAAGTATGGAAAGAGCCCAAATGTCCATCGGCTGATGAATGGATAAAGAAGATGTGGTATATAAATACAATGGAGTATTGCTCGGTGATAAAAAAGAATGAAATCTTGCCATTTGCAACAATGTGGATGGAACTAGAATGTATTATGCCAGCTGAAATAAGTCAGTCAGAAAAAGACAACCACATGACTTCACTCATCTGTGGAATTTAAGAAACAGAACAGATGAACATAGGGGAAGGGTGGGAAAAATAAAATAAAAACAGAGGGAGGGAAACCATAAGAGACTCTTAAATACACAGAACAAACTGAGGGTTGCTGGAGCGGCGGTGGGTGGGAGATGGGCTAAATGGGTGAGGGGCACTTGTTGGGATGAGCACCGGGTGTTATATGTAAGTGATGAATCACTGAGTTCTATTCCTAAAACCAATACTACACTGTATGTTAACTAATTTGAATTTAAATAAATAAATTAAATTAAATTAAAAGGTATAAGAACTCATAAAATTCAACACCCAAAAAACCAAATAATCCAATTAAAAAATGGGCAGAGGAACTGAATAGAAATTTTTTCAAAGAAGACTGACAAATAGTCAACAGGTACATGCAAGGATGCTTGACATCACTAATCGTCAGGGAAATGCAAATCAAAACTACAATGAGATATCACCTCACACTTGCTAGAAAGGCTGTTATCAAAAAGACAAGAGATGACAAGTGAAAATGTGGAAAAAAGAGAACCCTCATGCACTGTTGGTAGGAATATAAATTGGTGCAACCACCATGGAAAACAGTATGGAGGTCCCTCAAAAACTTAAAATTAGAACTACCATATGATCCAGCAATCCTACTTCTGGGTATTTATCTAAAGGAAATGAAAACCAGATATTGGCAAGATGTCTACAATCCCATGTTGACTGCAGCATTACTCACAATAGCTAAGACAGATTGTCTCAATATCCATTAAAACATTAGGCATATTTAGATGGATTTCCAAAGGTAGGTTCTGATAGTCATCTTTGACGTTCTAAGAAGATAGTGTCAAATAAAGGACTTTTCCATAACTTCTACTCTTTCAGGATCTGTGGATTATCATCTGTAGCACATGAAGAGCTGTGTCCCATCAGGAACTTTACTTCGACTTGTACTTTTCCTCTCTATTTGCATATTACTTGTTTACAGTTCCTTTCAAGAACAAATATTTTATCACATTCTTTTTTGTCTAGCAGTTCTTTTCTTTTAATTAATATTATTTTGTTTACACAAACAATACATGTTCACTGCAGAAAATGAGAGACCATACAGATGAGAAAATAAATAAAACTCATTCCTGAGTCCACTATCTCAAGAAAGCTTCAGTTGACATTTCTTTTGTCAAAACCATCCAGAAATGTGATGCATGTATGACTGAAATATCTATGTGTTTATATAAAGGTGGATTTTCTATACACATTTCTCAATTACATGCTTTTCTCATTCAAAATATACTATTATATTGTTTTGATGTCAATAAAGATACAAACTGAAGTTGTTTGAAATGTTTGTGCCATCCTTTTTGTATGCGTGTACCATCATTAATCAATCCTCTTTGAAGGCCATTTAGTTTCATTATTTTTGCTAAACCACACTGTTTTAAGTTTTAAGTTTGGGGTTTGATTTGATCCTACTTGCCTGCTCAGAAATAAGCCTGGTACTATGTTGTAGTTGCTGGCAGAAGACACAAAACCTCTGGGTCAGAGACAAGGTACTTTATAACCTATATCGTGTCAGGCAGGTGGGCATCACCTTGTGTTCTGGTCCTCCTGGCCCCCAAGCCCCAGGCAGCAATTCCACAAGCCCAGGTGGATGTTGTGCATCCAGTGAGTTTATGGAATCCACTTCTACAGAAGCAATAAGCAAGCCTTCTCTTTGCACCCAGAGGAGACGTTACCGCCTCCTCTAAGTTCACCTGGCTTAATTAAGCACTAGCCTGAGAGATGGCCTGGGTGGGGTGGTAGATGTTGCTTTCTTGGCATACCCCAGCAAGTTGTTTAGGAGCACAAGAGAACCACGAAGGGCTCTCTCCTAATAGTCCGCATCTTGCCTATACATCTTTAAATACCCTTTGGGTAAATTCAAAGGACTGACATTACTCAATGAAACAGTCTGCCCTGCTATAGACTTTCTGTTCGTGTTACCAAATCATCTCTTAAAAACTTGCTCTTGCACATTTGCTTTCTCAGTTGTGTTCTGTAAAATGACGACTGTCATCCACTTGCTAGCAGCGATGACTTCCCTCATTTGAGGACTCAGGCCCATATTTGTATTCTCTTCCTTTCCAGGGATATGTCTCATTTGCATTAACAGGGAGGGTATTTTAGCAGAGCCATTTCCTGATTGGTGTCAAGCTGGAAAGAGATAGCTTGCCCCAGTATGGTGGGAGCAGGAATGCTAAGCACAGCATCGCCTCCCCCCTTCTGCAGCAGGTCAAGTCTTTCCATCCAGGAGGCCCAGGCCCCTGTATTCTCATTTGATCTAACATTATGGACAGGTGGTATGCCATGTCTGTGTGTCGATAGGTGAATTTTAATGACATTTCAAGGCATTCTGAAAAAACAAAGTAATTCTTTGGGTTGCTTTTTTTTTTTTTCAAAGAATACAATTATTTGACATAAGTCTCATTGAAACCAGATGTGGAAATATGCAATTCTTACTTTTTTACTATCCTTCCCTGGGGGCTCTTGGCTTATGCCAATCTGAATTTTAATGTTGAAAGTTTCAGTCTCTCTTTTCCAGGTATGTTGTCTTTAATACATAGGAAAACTTTGGGAAAGGACCCTTGAGCAGTAGCTAACACTGTTAAAAGGCAAGGTTAACCATCAGAGGGCTAAATAAATAGGAAAGATTTGTCCTTACATCCAGGCCTCCTACAGGATAGGACTGTGCTCCATGTACCCTGGTAGTGGCTGGGGCCAGTGGTTTGGGGCATGGAGCATTCTGTTTTTATCATAAGCTCTTCCTACGACTTTGCCGTATTCACTTCTTTTTGGTTTCCTTTTCCGTTAAATGAGAATGCAAATGTCTGATCCTGACCTCAATTTGAGAATTACCTGAAAAATCCTTGCTTTTATTTATGTGTGTGAGACCCAAGTACAGATCCCAGGCAGCATTTTATATCCTGGAGTCCCCTCCTTTATTCCCCAGTAGTGACTCCATATGGTTTGCCCATGCGTTTCCTGGCACCGGAAAGAGATCAGTGGAGGGGCGCCTGAGTGGCTCAGTCAGTTGAGCGTCCGACTTCAGCTCAGGTCATGATCTCACGGTCTGTGGGTTCGAGACCCGCATTGGGCTCTGTGCTGACAGCTCAAAGCCCGCTTCAGGTTGTGTCTGCCTCTCCCCCACTCTCACTTTGTCTCACGCTGTCTCTCAAAAATAAATAAATGTAAAAAAAAAAAAAAAATTAAAAAAAAGAAACAGATCAGTGGAAATGTTTCGCTCTCGGCCACATATGGTATCTCCTTGAAGTGAATGGGCAGGGTGTGCTGAGCTATTTTTTCTGCAGAGGGGGATCCTGATTACCACACCCTCCAGCGGTTTTATTTTCATCTCCATACCAGGAAAACAGATCCTTGTCTACTGCAATGTTTGAAGGAAAATCCATAGTGTCTAAAGAGCTAAATTAGAAGCATTTTTTTTTTTCCTGATATGGTGGTAATAATGTTTGCAAAGAGTGTTCTCCAAGCAGGCAGAATAGGTCATTGTTATGGACTGAATGTTTGTGTCCCTCCCCTCTCCCCCCCTCCAAAATTCATTTATGGAAGTCCTAATCCCCCAAATGCCTGCATTTGGAGATAGGGCCTGAGAGGACGTGATAATGTTAAAGGAGGACATAAAGGTAGGGCTCTAATCTGATAGCATCAGTGCCTTTTTAAAAAGAGAGACATCCAAGCTTTCTCTCTCCACTATGTGAAAACAGAGCAAGAAGGGAGCAATCCAGAAAAGGAGTTCTTACCGGAAACTGACCATGCCAGACCCTGACCTGGGGCTTCTAGTCTTCAGAATCATGAGAAAATACATTTCTGTGGTTGAAGCCACATAGTCTCTGGTATGTTGTCATTGCGGCCTAAGCAGACTAACACAGTCATGAAAACACCCCAGCAATAGCCATTATGACTGAGCAGGAGGGAATCCAATTACCTTTGTCAAAATGTGTCCAAGAGTGCTATTTCACCCTGACTGGTCTCAAACCAATCCTATCAAATCTTTTCTTGGGAAAGCACAAATTCTAGGTGAACAACGACAACAACCGAACAGATTATTATTGTTGTTATTTTTATTTTTCTTAGCTGTGATGAGCTACTTTTCCATTTTTCTGTGGAACTTAATGCAGATCTCAACTATCCAGATGTTCATCAACTTTATAGGAAGTGTTGGCTGAATCATCTGTCTTGAGATCCATATTAACATTTTTTGAAAGCTGATAGACCCTATTTATCATGGAACATGTGCACCTGGCATTGCTATTGGTGTTAAACATTTGTGGCATGATTAACAAATGAATGAATAAAATAGCAATAAATGGAATCTGAACTGACTACGTGTTTGGTCAATATTCCAGATTATCCCACATGTCTTCTATTTTTGCAGTAACCACCTTTACCCCACATTTTATATACATCTTTCTTCAAATATAAAGAATATAAAGAACATCTTCAAATATAAAGAAATCCGACCAGTATACCTTCATCCAGTTCCAATCTGTAAAGGATAGAAACTTTAGAAGTAGGCATCTCAAGGACCATCCTTACCTGTACAATATATTCATCTGGATCTCTATGTGTGGATGGCTTCCCTATGCTTTAGGTCACACCTGAGATGTTTAAACCCTTTCAATCAGTTTCATATACTTAAAAGGAGTGCAATAATCTGTTAGTTCTAAACTCAAGAAGCTGCCTCTTCTGTTTGGAAATTTCAGAATACCCAAATCACAGATGCTTAAACCAATAGTTGTATTTTTCTTTTTATATATGTCACAAAGTCTAGAGGTAGACTGTTCAGGGCTGATACCCTGATTCAGTGATCTTTTAGCTCCATAGGTTTTGTTTTTGTTTTTTTGTTTTGTTTTGCTTTGTTTTTAATGTTTTCCAGATGCCTCTTCAGGCATAACATCTGCTTTCCAGCCAGCAAGGAATGGGAAGGGCACATCTTTGCCTTTTTATTTTTGAATCCATAGTTAAGCCTAAGGCATTGAGCCTATGTCTCCTTGGCTAAAACTACGCTGTGTAGCCACCGTTATATGCCAAGATGAGAGGCAGACGAGGAAAAGCTTTGTTGAGGATGTGTGTTAGATGAACCAACCTTCCGTATCTTTCATATTATCTTAGGTAAGAAAAGGAAGATTTTTGAGAATCCCAAACAAGACTTGGAGAAGTGGAAAGAAACATAGTTTCTGAGACTTCAGCAACAAGAGATTATGGGTATTCCTTTTGCAGCCCTGCTTAACTTAGCTCCATGGAGGTTCACATCTGTATTACCTTGTTTCAATATGGATGGCCAACCCAGAGAGGTGTCCCTCCCTATGTGAGCCAATCATGGGGGTCTGCTGGCTGAGGGTGAAGCTTGGGTAGTTCAAATGTGGGTTCATATAGCTAACCTCTAGATGTGGTTTTAGAGACCTTGGAGAACAGACCCCTGGTCTAAGCGTCCAAAGACAGTCTTGAACCCCAGATTTGGGTTATGACTTTGGGCAAATCATCCCTTATATTTCCATTACCTCATCTGTGAAGTAAGAATAGAAATATCCACAGATTAAGTGAGAAAATGGAATAAGTACATTCTAACAGGTGTGAGGACTTGTGTACCTAGAAGGTGTTACTATAATTTTTAGAACAGTGCCAAGATATCGCTGCCTTTTCTGGTCATTGATATATTGCATGCCACTGAACAACTGATGAACATAGACAATTAATATTTATAAGAATTTTCTTTCCTAACACCCATCCTTAGATTTTTCCAGGCCTCTGTCACCTCTCCCCAGCTATGTTCTCTTTCATGAGTGGGTGGAGAGAGACATGTATGTGTACGGAGCATGTGTCTGCTAGAAGCAGTAGCCATGTCTCACGATCCCATCTGCAGTGGATGCAAATAGCAAAGGCACAATCTAATTTTTCGCCCTACTCACTGGAGATCACACAGAACCCAAGGGGTTAAAAGCAACATTCACATGAGCTGCACAATAAAGTCTCTATAAGTCTGTCCAAGGAGACAGTCACTTGACCACACTACATTCAGTGAAGTAATGGTCCCACATGCATCCTCTTCTCCTTGGTGGAAGGTGCATAAAATATAAATAAATGATCAAGTTACAGAATGAACTCTGAATGACCAATTTTAGTTCAAGCAAAGGCCTTCTCCTACCTCACAGTTTCCTGATGATAAATCTTTCGGCAACAGGTTGATCCCTCTCAGAAACAGACTGTCTAGCAATGTTTTCACCTTCTGCACTTGTCAGGATGGAGTGAGTGTGAGTTGGAGACCCAAATACACATGCAACCACAGACTAATGGCCTTGAATGTGTTTCTTCTTTCAAGAGCCTTTGGTCGATACTGTGGCTGCTGCTGGAAGGGAGAAAAAAGGGAACAGGTTGCAATGTCAATAGCAAATGCAATAGACCATCTGCAAAAGGGAGCTACTGATCTGAATTCCACAGTCTGCTAGCTACAAAATTAAAGAGATAGGACAGAGCTCCTACTTCTAAAAAGAATGGCAATATCTTCTTCAATTTCTCCCTCCTCTTCGTTTTCCCTTGGGCTGGATTATTTAAATTCTGTCATGAGTCTTTGTAAATTCATAAAGCAACTTGCATGTGCTATCCCATTTTACTCAGGTCTACATGTATTCCATGGGAAGAGGGGTATGAAGGAATTAGGGCTTCAACATTTCTCAAGGGATTCTTTGGTGACAGGTTGCATGGGGTTGATGGGGAAGCAGGTGGACATAAACTTATGAAGCTGCTGCTTTGGCCAGAAATGGAAATCACTACTTCCCATGGGAATGTTGGTTTTGATAAAGAACCAGGACAAGGTTATTCTGCTTTGTCTTATTTCTCTGGTTCCCCTGGTGTTTGCTTTCCCCTCCAAGTTAAGTAGTGCCAAACTGCATTAGAGTGACCAGTACATCCCTTCTCTGGTAGATATTGTCTCAGTGCCTCCAACCCCTGCTCTTCAAGGAGGCTTTAGTGTTGGATCTAGTCGATGTCTTTCTGTGATCCAAAGGCTTCCTCTGTAGCCCAGTGGGCTGGCCACTTGACTGGTAAGCTCAGCTATCCTGGAGCTGAGACTCATATTTTTTCTGGTCACCACTGGCTTGTAGGTCTGTACTCTCTTGAGTTATTGACAGGGTCCTGGATAGCCCCTAATGTGTCTTTGTGAATTACCAAAGGCTCCCTGCTCTTGACAGACAAAGTAGAAAGCATCGCTCTGTAGACCGAAGCAGCTAAGCCAGGGTACGGTGAGGTGCAGGCATGTCCTCAGCCCCAGGTACACCCCTTCACCCTCACACAGATGCACACTGTGGGCCTGGTTGGTGGCAACACTTCTCATCTTTCTCTTTGCCACAGTGTCACAAAGAGGTCGGACACAGGGCAAGTCAGTCAGTGTTCATTCTCCAGGCTCCTTTCACTTCTACCTCAGGCAACTGCGACATCCTGGCATGGACCAGAACAGGCTCAGCTCTTGTCACAGAGACTTTAAACTCATTCATTCATTCATTCATTCATTCATGCAACAAATACTTATTAAACACCTCCCAAATTCTAGGCAAATATCAGGTGGTGGAACACAGACATAGTCCTGGTGATCATGAGCCTCGTAGTCTAGGTGGACAACAGGCAAAGTAATTTCATAATGCTCTAGTGTAAAGGAACTTATGAGAGTGAAAATACCATCAAAACAGGAAGTGAGACTTGGGTTGGACAAGTAATAATACCAGAAGGATAAGACTAAGCCAAGGTCAAGAAGATGAGCATTCTAATCTGAGACAAAACCTTCATATGTCAAGGCTGCAAGGCAAAAAAGGACAGACACACTCCAGGAACTGAGGGGAGAGTGGTGTGAGGGAATGAAGGTAGAAAAGGAGAAAAGGTAAATATTAAGTTATTGGAATGTGCACAAGATAGATTATTGCAGGAGAGGTCAAGGCTTTTCAACCATTTTCTTTATGTAGTTGGAAGGGTTGAAAAGCTTTAAGCAGGACGAGGATGCCATAGTTTGGTTTGGAATTTATGAAAATTGTATGGCTGATGACTCCACTTGTAGTACATTGTTTTATCTGTATTGTGTAGTTCCATGATGAACCTCCATGACTGGAGGTAGGTGAAAGGTGGTGGACCCCACATATTTAGGGTCCCTTGTCCCCCACGCCTTTTTCATCATACCTCTTTGCCTGTGTCTCCACAAAATACTAAACTCCACATTTACAAGGGGACTTTCTTAACTTGGGTTTCTCCCTTATCATTTTCCACTTTCAAGTTCCAAGACATCCATAAGCAAACCTCCTTGGGACCCTTGTTCCCATTCACATGAAAAAAGTGTGATTCTTGTCAACTCTATACTATCACCAATCACTAACTTTACCAAGATTCAAAACTGATCCAAACTACCTGCGAATCTGATACATTGCATGTGTTAATCTAAAGTCCAGAAATGCTGCTGCATTTACCTTCATGTCAGTACTAAATATGTGTTTGTATTTTCTCCAAGTGCTCCATTCTCACCAGACTACAGAAGGTCAGCACACAGTGGTCTGATGAGCTGCTTGGAGTGTGTGTCATCAATGGGCCCTCCTGGAGATGCTGTGGCTGTGCAGTCCCCTCAGGGGCCAGGCTGCATCTGGTGAAACTTCATTTCGACACAGGTGTTGGTGACATGGTCAAGTCATGTAGAAATGAGAGATTCAGTTGCTCCTTCCCTTGGTGGCCTGTCTACACAGGTTCATGAAGGGAGGAGTGGGGAAATTTCTGTCCTACTACTCAAAGACATTTTAAGAAGGAAGAATAAATCCAAGCACCTGGAACCTTCAGTTAAGTCACATTTTTCTCTATCCCACTGGTATAAGGGGAATGTGAGAGACTGAAGCATACTTTAAAGATAAAGCTAGCTCTCTAGATTTTATTGAAAGTATTGAAAGTAGTCATGGGAAAAGTTCTCAGATCAGACTTCTGAGTTCAAATCCCAGTACTACCATTTCCTAGGTGTATGTCAGTCTGCTTGGGCTGCCATATCAAAATACCATTGGCTGGCTGGCAATACATGGTAAACAACAGAAATGTATTTCTCAGAGTTCTAGAGGCTGGAAGTGTGTGATTAGGGTGCCAGCATGGTGGGGTTCTGGTGAGGTTTTCCTTTCTGGATGATAGACGGCTGCTTTCCCACTGTGTCCTCACACGGAAGAGAGAGAGTGAGAGAGAGAGAGAGAGAGAGAGAGAGCAAGCTTGAGTGCAAGCAAGCATGAGCACCCAAAGCCTTGCCCAAAGTGCAGTCAGGTGTGTCTTCTGATAAGTGTACTAATCTCATCATGAAGGCCATCCTCATGACCTCATCGAATTTCCTCCCAAAGTCCCTATCTCCAAACACCCTAACATTGGGGGTTTGGGTTTAACACATGAATTTTTGAGGGACACATTTAGTCCAAAGGATTCTGCCCCTGAACCCTCCAAATAGTGTCTTTCTCATATGCAAACTACATTAATCCCACTCCAACATACCCAAGTCTTAACTTGTTCCAGCATCAACTCTAAAGTTTAAAGTCCAAAGTCTCAGATTAATAGCATGTACATCAGATATGGGTGAGACGCTAGGTACGATTCATCTTGAGGCAAAATTCCTCTGCATTGTGAACCTGTGAAACCAGACAAGTTATGTGCTTCCAAAATACAATGGGTGGCCAGCAGAAAACAGGCAATCCCATTCCAAAAGGGAGGAATTAGAAGAAAGGAAGGGGTGATGGGTCCCAAGCAAATTAAAATCTAGCAAGGCAAATTCCATTAAATCTTAATTAAGCCTTGAGAATAATCCTCTTTGATTTGATGCTCTGCCCTCCAGGCCCATTGGGGTGGCAGCATCATCTCCAAGTTTCAGGAAGGTGGCCCTGCCTATGGAGTCTCTGCAAAGGTGGCAGTCCTTACCTTTGAAATTGAGGTTGAGACAGCCTTGCTCCTTGCGTCCCTGGTGGGAGTGGCAGCTGTGATAATCTCTGAACTGCCGGTGGAGTACTTCTTCCCTTTGCTCAAAGATAGCGCACATTTGCAGCTGAATAGCTCTATGGTCCCATTCTGTGAACTCCAAGAAGTCCAGCAACCTTCTTTCACTGTCCCACATTTTCTGCCCCCTTTAGTTCAAACTGGCAGTGTCTCTGCTGATATAATCTCTTCTCTACTCTTGGCTTCTGTTGAGGTGGCAAATTAAGTTTATAAGTAGAATTCAGGATCTCCTATCAAATGGTTGTTCAGCCATACCCTTAGTGTTTTCTTCAAAACAAGCTTTCTCATTTTTTCACCATGGCTGAGAAGTTCCAAATTTTCAAATTCTGGCTTCTTGTTGCTTAAGAATTGTTTTTTCAGGGTGCCTAGGTAGCTCAGCCAGTTAAGCTTCCAACTTCGGCTCTGGTGAAGATCTCATGGTTCGTGGGTTTGAGCCCCTTGTCACGCTGAATTTGGAGCCTGATTCAGATTCTGTGTCTTCTCTCTCTGTCCCTCCCCCACTCTGTCTCTATCAAAAAAATGAATAAATGTTTAAAAATTAAAAAAAAAAAAGAATTGTTTCTTCAATTTACTCTCTCTCTTTTTACTTTAACAGTTCAGAAGGAACTAAACCACTCCAATGCTTTGTGTAGAAATCTCCTCAGCTGGGGTGCTTGGTGGCTCAGTTGGTTAAGCATCTGACTCTTGGGTTGGCTATAGTCACAGTCTCATGGTTTCTTGGGTTCGAGTCCTGCATTAGGTTCTATGATGACAGTGGGTAGCCTGCATGGGATTCTCTGTCTCCCTCTCACTTTCTGATCCTCCCCCACTTGTGCTGTATCTGTCTCTAAATAAATAAAGAAAGAAATAAAGAAAGAAATAAATAGAAATCTCCTCAGCTAAATAACCAATTTAATCACTTACAAGTTCTACCTTCCACAAAACACTAAAATACAAACACAATTCAGTCAAATTCTTTGCCACTCTGTAATAGGATCACTTTTCCTCCAAGTTTCCAATAACATGTTCCTTTCTGTTTGTGACCTCCCCAGAATGGCCCTTAATACCCACATGTCTAGCTGTACCTCAAAGCTCTTCCAGCCTCTACCCATCATTTGATTCCAAAGACACTTCCTCGTAGTTAGGTAGTTATTATAGCAGTACTCAGTTCTCAGTACCAAAATCTGTCTTACTTAGACTACTTAAGTTGCCATAACAAAATGCCATAGACTGGGTGGCTTCAACAACATAAATTAAACTTTCTCACAGTTCTAGATGCCGGAGGTACCAAGATCTGCAGTTCAGTCTGGCTCCAAAGGCCTGTGAACCAGGAAAGCCAATGGTGCAAGTCCAAGGCCAGGAAAAGTCATCTTGCTCAAGCAATCTGGCAAGCAAAGTTCCCTCTTACCAGCCTTCTTGTTTTATTCAGGTCAGTTGATTGCATGAGGCCCACCCACATTAAAAAATGTAATCTACTTTACTCAATCTACCAGTTTTAATCTCATCCAGAAACACCTTCACAAACATACCCAGAATAACCTTTGACTAAATGTCTGGATGCCTTATGGCCTAGTCAAGTTGACACAAAAATAGCCATCACAATATATGATACCCAAGATTCTCATCCTTTCTATCATTTCTTATCTATAAAATGGGGATGGAAATAAAGCCATCGTCCCAGAGTTACTTTGAAGAGCGAACTGAAAAGCAATATCTGGCCCACAGTGAGGGTTCAATACACGATGGCTATTATTATCACTGGGGTGTACATATCACCAGATAACAAGTCTACCCAGAAAATTAGAATTTTCATAAATGAGTTTAATTCACTCCTGATTATTCATAATGTTGTAATGTCAAATGTCTTAGTCTCAAGCATATCCTTCTAGGACAATACAACCTGGTGTTGTACCTATAAAAACTAGAAGAAACCTTACTGGACGCTGCTGTAGTATATTGAATAATGCCACGTGCGTTAGAAGCACCTTCAAACCAGTTGAGAATGATGGGGTTTTGGGGGACTGGTAGGGGTTTGGAGTCGACGGCCAGGCCAAGAAAGAATTCTGGAAGATGTCTTTGGTGCAAAAAATGTAATTTTATTAAAACACGGGGACAGGACCCATGGGCAGGAAGAGCTGCAAGGGATTGCGCAGAGTGACTGCTTATATACTGTAGAGTTGGGGGAGGTAAAGTCAAGAGAAAGTTTCTTAAAGGGATTTCCATATGCTAAAGAGGATCCACAGATTGGTGGAGGCCTAGCTATTGTCAAGCTAAAGTTGTTTTTCCCTCTAGCAAAGCATTATCATTAAGACAGTAGGGAATTCCTAGAGATTAGGCTATTGATGAGATTTTAAACTAATGGGGATTATCAGTTTAACCATTTGTTTTCTGCCCTTTCCTTTGTTCTTGGGCAGCCAGGAGTGTCTGAAGAATATCACACACATATCCCACCTGGGGTGGGGGTGGCTGGGGGGTGTGAACTTGCCTTATGCTCCCTCATCAGAAAATACACAACTCTGGCTCCACACAAAAAGCATTATAGCAGCACCTATTGGGTGGAGGTCCAGGGATCTGTGCTTTTAACAAGAGTCACAGATAACGTACACAAAATGTTGAGAATTACTGCCACGATGGATTTCTGCACAGGCTACTGATTCACTATTTCCTTGTCTTTCTTTTATCAAATTTACGTGAATGTGCTTTAATGTTATTGCCCCGTTTGAGTTTCTGTTACCATTTTATCCCTCTTGTGCTCTTCTAGTTGTATATTGTATTCTGTCAGGGTCCGGTTCAGGGCAGTTCTCTGCTTTGGTTGATGTTTGTAGTCCCAGGCCTCCTCCTCACCTTCACCTGGCTCACTGCTACTGAGCACATCATTCCCTTACTACCCTCAACCATAACAGACAGTACTGCCCACTCCCTCCTCATTTAATTCTGTGTTGTATTACCTTCTCCCTCCTCCCCCACCTTGATTTAAGGAGCTGTTTTTATCGTTGCTGAAGCCAACATATCTGTCATGTATTTCCCTCCAACTTAAAAACATCAGAAAATCACTGGTTACTGAACACTAAGTCACGTCTGCCCTAGCTGACCATTTCTTTTGTAAGTGGTATTAATTTGGTGAGACTGGATTTTCTGGGCTTCTACTCACCAACACTCCTCTACTGGCATTTAGGTCAGGTCCCAACTCAGAATAGATAGAGATGCCTCTCAAGCCTAGGTTTGTGTGTATAATTGCTTAATCTTGTGAATTAAAGTAAACTTTGTGGTTCATCTGCAATTTCCCATCTTTATACACTATTCTTTCTCCATAAACACAGGAAATTAAGCTGTGGTAATAATTGAGAAAGTGATGTAGCTCAAAGTGTGTTAACAATGGACTGTGAGTAGATTGGAAAGGATTTCTCTGCTTCCATTACAATTATATCTATAATGAGCATCATACTATTTCTGACAAATGGTAGAAATCAAGTTTATTTAACCTAAATACATAAGGAATTTGCTGGGGGATATCAGAGAGCTCCCCAAAACGCCAAGCTCAGAGCACACGTAGGAACCAAGGGAGACTCTGAACTTGATCCTCTGGCAGAATGCAAGCAGGGCAGGGGCCTGGTAAGGGTGCTGGGTTGTGCCCCACCAGCCTGCCACTTTCAGATTCAGAGCTCCAGGCGAAGAAGTTCTGATTGGCTGAGCTGACTATGTATTCACTCTCCCACTAACAGCACTTATAGTGGAAGGTAAGCTTTACTCCTCTCCCCTAGGGTTCTTCAAAATACTAAGATTTGGATGTTGTAGCCTCAAATGACAAAAGTCTACCCCAAACATGACTCGCATCCCCCTATTCCCACTACAATAATAACACCCATCAGTTTTTGAGGGCTTCTGTTATTTTTTCAGGCACTGGGCTAGATGCTCCATATGTCAAATCGCTAATCCTTACCACAACCCCTCAAAAAGATAGCAATAGATGTATTTCTTACAGTTGAAGAAACGGTTGAAAAGGTTAAGTAACTTCCCCATGGCCATAGAGGCGGTAAGTGATAAACCTAGACTTACGTGATCCAGAATTGATGGCCTGTCCACTCTATCACACTGCCACCTCAATGCATTATCTTCACCTGAATTTTTTCCCCTGTATCCCAAGTAAGTTACACAAATAGAACTTGTTGTTTAGCCATTGCATCTATATCTGAATAAGAAAGGGTATTAACAAGATAACCTCTAAGGCTCCTTCCATCTATGTCATTCTATGTTTCCATAACTATATTTTGATGGCTATCATCTTAAAATGGCATCAAGTGTATAACTAAAGAGCAGATTTGGAAGATGTTGGTGGAATCATTAATGCTATCAAGTGCAAGTCTGTTTTCTTTGGTCTCGTGCAGCTTTCCCTGAAAGATTGTACTTCCCCCGCCAAGTCAGGTCCCTGAAATCTGTTTGGAAACTAAATGCAGGCCTGTATCCCTGTGGAAGTGGCTGTCAAACATACAATTCCTGCTGTCTGGCTGGTGACATGCTAATCACCCTTTGTTCTTCCAAGTAAATACATCTCAGCAGAAACTCAAAGAAACTTTCAAAGAAGAAAGCATATGTGTTCACCATTTTTACCGGGACTAAGTGACGGGTGGTTGTGCAAGTAATCACTCTTGATATTCTCTTGGGTATATGTGGTTTTAACTAGAAACTAAAAGCTACTTGGACACTTTTGCAGAACCGTATTGCTGCAAACTTCAGTCTACAACTTCTGTCTTAAACTGCCACTAGCATCAAGGCATTAAAAGGCAGGAGTTCTGGGTGTGTTCCTTCTTCAGGAGAAACTGTGATTCCTTTATTCAATTGTGTTGCAAATGGACATTTATGGAGCAGCCTGTTGGGGTTAAGATTGTATCAGTGTTGAGATGTGACTTTAAAAAAAGGACAAAATTCTCAGCACAGGAGAAAACAGACATTAAGACAAATAATGAAAATGCAGGGGGATAGAAATGTCCTGCTATGAATGCCTGGAGAACGTACTGTAGGATCACAGAAAAGGGAATTATTGGGAATTACTAGATGTTAGGGAGTAAATTGGTGGGGGGGGGGGGATCTCAGAAGAAGTTTTATCTGGCTGGAGTCATAATGAAAACAATTCTACCCAGAAGATAAGGGGGAAGGTATTTGAAGACTGAAAGACAAAAGTCTGCAAGTGTCAGGACATAGGGAGTTTGGGGTGATTGTGAGTAGCACAGAAGGAAGTAATAGCTGAGTGAAAGGAGGAGTTAAAAAGGAGCTAACATAGGCCACGATGCAAATAGTTGTATGTATATCAAACAAAGGTGTTTGGATCTTATTAATAGGGAATCACTGAAGGTTCTTACATGGGAGGGTGATATGATCAGACTGTGTTTTAGAAAGATCACTGTTGACAGAAGGATGAATTAGAGCAAGAAGGGGAAATGAGCCCCTACAGATAGTCAAATGACAGTAACAATTTCATTCTTTTGATACGAATTTACAGAAGTGTGAGAAGACTCATTGTTTTTCATAGTCTCTTCAAAACTATGAAAGCCATGAAGATCCGATATGAAAATATGTGATATTTTCATTAGGAAATAATTACAGTGCTTACTTTCTTTTACTGGCCTGAAACCTGAAAAAAAATACAGTAGGCAGTAGAGTGTACCTCGACTTTTTATAACATAAGTTTTATATAGCATGAGTCAAATTTTGGTCTCTAATCCATAAAATAATTACTAACAAAATCTTCAATTACAGTGAGTTAATAGGTTATTAAAGAATACTGTTTCTTATTTGAAAGTTTTCACACTAGCTGTCTAGCCACTAAAAGTGATTATTTAACATCCAATGCTATTATTTAAGAATGACCTTCAAACAACTATCTTGTACCATTGAACTAAATCAGAAGATATGAATGTGGACTGCTTTAAGACATGTCAAAATGAATAAGTGTTTTAGTAAGCTGTTCTATTTCTAATACAAGGCAGTGAAAACAACAATGAACAAGTCTCCAGTGTTGAGATGGGAAAATATGAAAACCATCCCAGCTTACTCCACTCATCACCATGGTTTCATCATCTATTACACAGTAAAACAAACACAGCCACTGACTATAACCCTTAATGAGCATATGTGACTCTGATAATATTTATCAGGTTTATTTGTTTGAGGCCAACTGAAATGAAAAGAAAACAGTACAGCATTGGGTCATTAGTCTCTTCTGACGTGTGCTGTAATTCTAAGGAAAACATTAGGAGCTTATTTTTAGCAAGCACCTTCATCCACTGAAGTGATAATGGCCCAAGGAATAATCCCTAGGATGGAAAACAGAAATTCCCAGAATTAAACTTTCTTGCTCATCTGTTCTATGGTCATAGGAAATCCATCAGCATTGTTATTTCTCATCAGCATCAAGGAATGTTTTACTTCAGACCATTACGTAATTCTCCCAAACTAGACTGCCTTTCACCTTCACCTCAGCTAAATCAAGGTCCTCACAGCCAAAAGAAATGAAAAATGTCACCTCCTCCAGGAAACCTCTCTTTACATAAATACATTATCACTTGTATCTTATTATTATTTTCACTTACATAATCTGTTTATTCTGTATTCTTTATTTAAAAATGCTATTTAAAAACTCATACGATTGAAGCAAGACACTGTTCTAGGACCCACTCTGATGGTATATAGGGAGAAAGCAGATAGATAAAGAAAATACAGTTTATTCCTCATAAGGGTGAAAACCCAGTAGGAGACAAGGCAGATCAACAGGATAAAAGAGTGATCCTCAATATTATTTCACCTCAGCATCTGAGAAGGACATGGCCTTTGCCACCAATCCCAAGGACTCACCATTGATTGACAAAAGTATGCAGACACAGTGAAGTGGCCACAATCCAGGCTGGTAGAGTGGGAGGAGAGGAGGATATGGGAAATAGTTTGAAAATCATCAAAAGGCACTGGTGATTCAAAGTAGGGCCTTTGAAATAAAACATACGTGGGCTAAAATGTGGGGCCTTCTACTACCTGTGTGATTTTGATGAGTTACATAATCATTTTGAAACTCATTATCACTAAATGAGTGACTGTGAAAGGATGTATTATAATGTTAAGCTTGTAAGTTCTTAATAAAGAAGGATATTTATTGTTTTGTGGCTATTATTTTATGCTTCTTCAAAGGAAGCACAACCTGGTGAAGAATTATTTAACCCAGTGAAGAATCATTGTATTAAATTGCAAAATTCCTCCTAAAGGAAGAACAGAGTATGCTGGGAGTTCAGAAGAAGAGGAATTCTATGACTTGGGAGAGGGGATCAGAGGAGGCTTTCTGGAAGAGATGCCCATTACAGCTGGTTTATAAGGGTCACTTATGATTTGAGGAAGCAGTGGGGAAGGAGGTAGACCATCCAACCATGAACTAAATGATAAATGGAGAGCTTTTATACATTTCTTTTTTGGTTTTACAACATGAATTCCAGGCATTTGTTGGGTATTCCCACCAGAAATGGCAAACTTCTTAGAGCAGGAACCATGATTTTACTTTTTATTTATTATCCCCAAAGAGAATCCAGCGTAAATAAAATAAATACTTTTGTTAACAATCTGGGGTCTTTGCAAAAGCCATTCTTATAACCAAGAGATTGATTAATACACTGCAAAAACTCTCTCTTCATCTATCTCTATTTAAAAAAGAGAATAGGAAGGAGGTGGTTCAAGAAGGCAGTGTAGGGAAATTGTGAACTCACCTTCTCCCACAGACACAACAAATCTACCGATACATATAAAATAATTTCCTCTAAAAAGTCCTAAAAATTAAATGACCAACAACCTCACAACAAAGGATAAAAGGGTCACATTGAGACAGGAGAGTCACAGAAACACTGCCACCAAAAACCCTATCCCAGATTCTGGAAACCCATAATCAGGAGAAATGTCAAAAATACGGAACTGTTTCATGAGGAGTGAGGCTTTTTACACCACATCAGGACCCCAACCCTTAAGTCCTGTATCAGAGAGAGACAGAACTGTAGGTAACAGAGAACCTACCCATAAAGTGTTCACACAGACTCACTCACCCTGAAACCCTGTGCTAAAGCAGCAATATGAAAAGTGCCTAGACTATATGTGAAGTAGACTCACTTACAAATCTTAAAATGATGGCTAGAGAGTCAGGAACCTGTTGGGACTCTCTCCATGGATGGACGCACTGGTGGGCACTGTTTTTGTTTGTTTGATTGATTGATTTTTTTGTTTTTGTTTTTTGTTTGTTTTTTTTTTGTTTTTTGGGTGTTTTTTTTTTTTGTGCAATTTCACTCCACTTTGTTAATTCTAGTGCTGGTGGAGCATTTTGACATTCTTCCTCTAACCTGTTAGCACAAGGAGGTTAGCCTCAACCCTCTACAGCCCAGCCTCACAACCACTGACTGGGCAAGGAGCCCACCCTTCTTTGTTGGTGGGCAAATGCCCCACCCCCTGCACCATAGCCACAGCTCAGCCACAGCTGCCTGGCACACACAGCCCACACAGCCCACACAGGATATACCCCTGGAGCACTTGCCTATGGTGGCTAGAGTGATTGTGATCCTGGGCTCCATGTGTCATCTCTTACACAAGGTCATTCCTTCAATATTGGAGGAGATGGCTTTTTCACCTATTACATAGAAGCAGACACAGAGAATCAGGCAAAGTGAGAAGACAGAGGAATATGTTCCAAACAAAAGACCAACAAAGCCTCAGAAAAAGACCTTAATGAAATGGAGATAAGTAATCTACCCAAAAGAGTTCAAAGTAATGGTCATAAAGATGCTTACCAAACTAAGGAGAAGAATGAATGAACACAGTAAGAATTTCAACAAAGAGAAAATATAGGAAAGTATAAAACCAAAGTAACAGAGCTGAAGAATACAATATCTGCAATAAAAAATTTACTAGAGGGGTTCCACAGCAAATTGGAAGAAGCAGAAGAACAAATCTGTGAGCTGGAAGATGAAGCAATAAAAATCACCAGACAAAGAAGCAAAAAGAAAATACCATAAGGAACCTATAGAACAACCCCAAGTGGAATAACATTCCCATTATTAGGGTCCCAGAAGGAGAAGAGAGAGAAATGGACAGGAAGCTTACTTGAAAAAAATATTGGCTGAAAACTTCCCTAATCAGGGGAAGGAAACAGAACTCCACGTCAGGAAACCCCAAAAGACCCACACCAAGGTACATTATAATTAGAATTAAAACATGACAAGTTAATGGTAAAGAAAAAACTCTTGAAAGCAATGAGAGAGAGAGAGAGAGAGAGAGAGAGAGAGAGAGAGAGAAACTTACTACATTCAAGGGCAACACTGTAATGCTATTAGCAGATTTTTCAGAAGGAACTTTGTAGGCCAGAAGGAAGTGGTATGACATATTCAAAGTACTAAAAGAAAAAAAAAAATTCCATCCAAGAATACTCTGCCCAGCAAGGTGATCATTCAGGATAAAAAGAGAGCTAAAGATTCCCAGACAAACAAAAGTTAAAGGAATTCATCACCACTAAATTAACCTTACAAAAATTTTTAAAGGGACTTCTTTTAATGGGCAAGGCCATAATTAGCAGCAAGAAATTACGAAAGGAACCAATTTAATGAGTAAACCAAGCATACAGTAAAGGTAGTAGAGCAAACACTTATACAATTAGTAAAAATGTTAGAAGACAAAAATAGTAAAATCAATTATATCTAAACAATTAGTTTAAGGGACTCCAAGTTAAAAAGATATAAAATATGAAAACATATACACAAAACATGGTGGGGGGAGTACAAATGAAGAATGAAGTTCTTTTAAATGTGTTCAACTTTAAGTGACCATCAACTTAATACTTATATATATAATATTTATTTAGTATGTTATATATAAATCTCATGGTAACCACAAACCAAAAACCTATAACAGATAAACAAAAAATAAAAAGAAAGTAAAGCACGACACTAAAGAAAGTCATGGGGCGCCTGGGTGGCTCAGTCGGTTAAGGGGCCGACTTCGGCTCGGGTCATGATCTCGCGGTCTGTGAGTTCAAGCCCCGTGTCAGGCTCTGTGCTGACAGCTCAGAGCCTGGAGCCTGTTTCGGATTCTGTGTCTCCCTCTCTCTGACCCTCCCCTGTTCATGCTCTGTCTCTCTCTGTCTCAAAGATAAATAAATGTTAAAAAAAAAAAGTCATCAATCACAAGCAAAGAGAGCAAGAGAAGAAGAAAGGAACAGAGAAGAAATACAAAAATAACCAGAAAACAATTAACAAAATTGCAATAAGTACATACTTATCAATATTTAAATGTAAATAGCTTAAATGTCCCAATCAAAAAGATACAGGGTGACAGAATGGAAACAAAACAAGACCCATCTACACATTGTTTGAAGACACTCATTTCAGACCTTAAACAAATGCAGACTGAAAGTGAAGGAATGGAAAAAGATATTGCAGGAAAAAGCAAGTGAAAATAAATTTGGGGTAGTAATACATACCAGAGAAAATAGAGTTTAAATTTTTTTTAATGTTTATTTATTTTTGACACAGAGAAAGAGACAGAGCATGAGCAGGGGAGGGGCAGAGAGAGGGGGAGACACAGAATCAAGCTCCAGGCTCTGAGCTGTCAGCACAGAGCCTGATGCAGGGTTCGAACTCACAGACCGCGAGACCATGACCTGAGCTGAAGTAAGATGCTCAACCGACTGAGCCACCTAGGTGCCCTGAGAAAACAGAGTTTAAAACAAAGACAGAAACAAAGAAAGGCATTACATAATGGTAAAGCTATCAATCCAACTAGAGGGTATAAGAGTTGTAAAAAAAAAAAAAAAAAAAAAAAAAAAAGAACAAGAAAAAGAAACAATTTTAAATATCTATGTACCCAACATTGAAGGACCAAAATACATAAAGCAAATATTAACAGACATAAAGGGAGAAATTGACATTAAGATAATAATAGTAGGAAATTTAACACCCTACTTACATCAATGGACAGATCATCCAGGCAGAAGATCAGTAGGGAAACAGTGTCTTTGAACAACATATTAGACCATATGGACTTAGACACACACAGAACATTCCATCTGAAAATAACAGAATACACATTCCTTTCAAGTGCACATGGAATATTCTCCAGGATAGATCACATGTCAGTCCACAAAACTCATCTGAATAAATTTAAGAAGATTGAAATATCAGGCATCTTTTCCAACCACAATGGTATTAAACTAGAAGTCAATTACAAGAAAACCTGAAAACACATGCACACACACACACACACACGCACACACACATGCGCGCGCGCACACACACACACACACACACACACACACACAAACACGTGGAGGCTAACAACATGCTACTAAACTACCAATGGGTCAGTGAAGAAATCAAAGAGTAAATAAAAAAATAAATGGAGACAAGTGAATATAAAAACACTGCAGTCCAAAATTTTTGAGACCCAGCAAAAGCAGTTTTAAGGAAAGAAATTTATAACAATACAGGCCTACCTCAAAAAATAATAATCTCAAACAAAGAACATAACCTTATACCTGAAGAACCCAGAAAAAGAAAAAACAAAACAAAACAAAAAAACAAAAACAAAGCCCAAAGTTAGTAAAAGGAAAAAAATAATAAAGATCAGAGTGAAAATAAACAAAGTAGAGACCAAGAAAAACAATAGAAAAGACCAATGAAACAAAGAGTTGGTTTTTTGAAAAGATAAACAAAATTGATAAACTTTTATCCACTCATTATGAAAAAGAGAGAACTTCAATAAATAAAATCAAGAGAGCAATTATATGATCATCTCAGTAGATGGAGAAAAAACATTTGACAAAATTCTCTAACCATTCAGGATAAAAACTCTCACAAAGTGGGTTTAGAGGGAACATACCTCAACATAATTAAGACCATGTATGATAAACTCATAGTTAATCATATTCAATGGTGACAAACTGAGAGCTCTTCTTTTAAGACTGAGAACAAGATGAGGATGTCCACTATTCCTATTTTTACTCAACATAGCACTAGAGGTCTTATCTACAATACTCAGACAAGAAAAAGAAATAAAAGGCATCCAAATTGGTAAGGAAGATGTAAAATTGTCACTATTTGCCGAGGATATGCTACTATACATAGAAAACCCTAAAGAATCCCGGCGTGTGGGGGGGAACTATTAGAAGTAATAAATGAATTCAGTAAAGTTGCAACATACAAAATTAATACACAGAAGTTGGTTGCATTTCTACACCCTAATAATGAAGTAGCAGAAAGATATCAATTTCTTTTATCAGTGTTTTATAGTTTTCAGAGTGTAGGTCTTTAACCTCCTTGGTTAAGAAACTAAAGATGACACAAATGAATGGAAAGATGAACCAGGCTTATGGATTGGAAAAATTAATGTAAAATGTCCATACTGCCTAAAGCAATCTAGACATTTAATGTAATCCCTATCAAAATACCAACAGTATTTTTCAAAGAACTAGGACCGATAATCCAAAAATCTGGAACCACAGGAGACCCCAAATGGCCAAAGCAATCTTGAAAAAGAATAAAGTTGGAGGTATGACAGTCACAGATTTTAAGATATACTACAAAGATGTATGGTATTGGTACAAAAATAGACACACAGATTAATGGAACACAATAGAGAGCCCAGAAATAAACCCATGTTTATATTATCAGTTAATATTTGACAAGGAGGCAAGAATATACAACGGGGAAAAGACCGTCTCCTCAACAAATGGTGTTTGAAGAACTTGACAGCTACATGCAAAACAATGAAACTAGACCATATATCATGTATGTAATAAAAATTACACCACATACAAAAATTAACTCAAAATGAGTGAAAAACTTGAATGTAATACATGAAACCATAAAACTCCTGGAAGACATAGGTGTTGAATTCCTTGACACCAGTATCAGAATTCTTTTCTTTTACCTGACTCCAAAGGCCAGGTCCACAAAACAAACAGAAGGGCAAAATAAGCATAGAACTAAAAAGCTTTTCCACAGTGAAGGAACCATCAACAAAACAAAAATGCAAGTTACTGAATGGAAGAAGCTATTTGCAAATCATATATCAGATTAAGGTTTAATATCCAAAATATATAAAGAACTCATACAACTGAATTAAAAAAAAAACTTTTGATTTAAAAATGGACCCAAACAGGCAATTTATCCAAGAAGACATACAGACAGCCAACAGGCATACAAAAAGATGCTCAACATCATTATCTGTGGAAACACAAATCAAACCACAATGGGCTATCTCCTCACACTCGTCAGAATGGCTATTCTCAAAAAGACAAGAAATAAATGTTGGTGAGGATGTGGAGAAAAGGGAACCTCGTGCACTGTCTGTGGGAATGTAAAATGGTGCAACCCGTATGAAAAACATTATGGAGGCTTCTCAAAAAATTAAAAATAGAATTACTTTATGATCTAGCAATTCCACCTCTGGGTACCTAGCCACAGAAAATAAAAACACTAATTTGAAAAGATACATGGACACTTTTCTTCATTGCAGCATTATTTATAATAGCCAAGATACAGCAATTGGTAAATGAATAGATACAGAAGAGGTAGTATATATAATCAGTGGAATACTACTCAGCTGTAATTTAAAAAGAAAGATTTAGAAAAATGAAATCTTGCCATTTGTAACAACATGGGTTAAGCTTGAGGGTATTATGCTAAGTGAAAGAAGTCAGACAGAGAAAGACAAATATCACATGATTTCACTTACAAATGGAATATAAAAAAAAAAAACCCCAAAAAACCCCCCAAAAAACCAAACCACAACCCAGACTCATATTTAGAGAGAACAGAGTGGTGATTTCCAGAAAGGAGGGAGTTTGGGGGTGCAAAATGGGTGAAGGGGATCAAGAAGCACAAACTTCCGTTTATAAAATAAGTAAGTCATAGGGATATAATGTACATCATAGGGATTACGGTCAATAATATTGTACTAACTTTGCATGATGACAGTTGGTTACTAGATTTATTGTGGTGACCAGTCTGCAATGCATACAGCTATTGAATCACTATGTAATACACATGAAACAAATATTATATGTCAATTATAGTTCAATTTAAAAAAGAGAAAATAAATCTTGGAGAAAGCTGGGATGCATCGAGGAGGCAGGATGCAGCCCTCTTGTTTCTAGATGGTTTCATTAGCTCCCATCAATATTCCTCAAAGAGCATGGCATATATAATAGAATCATTGTACTTTAAATTTATTAACTTTTTGTAATTCCTCATTCATTAGTAAATTCTTCTATTTTATTCATAAAAAATCCAACATGTTTTTCAACTTGGCAAAGAGGTAACAAGGTGAAGATGTTTATTTTATTTTATTTTATTTTATTTTATTTTATTTTATTTTATTTTATTTTATTTCATTTCATTTCATTTTTATTTTTTTAATTCATTTAATAGGTCTTTAGTTTTGTGTTGCCTACATATATTATAATTAATTTACTAGTCTTCTGCTGATACACATCTAAAGCTGTTTGTACTATTTTTTATTTTTATTTATTATTTTTATTTTTTTAATATGAAATTTATTGTCAGATTGGTTTCCATAAAACACCCAGTGCTCATCCCAACAGGTGCCCTCCTCAATACCCCTCACCCACCCTCCACTCCTTCCCACCCCCCCCATCATTTTAAATGTGTGCAGAAGTGTTAAAGGCCACAGAATGGTGGGTGTGGGGAAAAGACCTTATGGTGAGGGCAACTTCCAGGGCAAAGAAGGTGGGCTTATTATCTCATGCCCCCCCCCGCCATGAGAAGATTCTCTTTTTTTAGTGCTACCAGGTTCTGGATTAATTTTTCTTAGGGAAGATTTGCTTTTCTAGAAGGGATCTCTTATAGAATGCCATAGCTACAGAGATAATACCAACAGGAGGTGTTTCAACAAAGTTCATCTTAAATAATGCTATAGAACTGTATAGGTCTTAAAATCTGAATATTGACATTGAGGATAATAATGATGCGAAAGAAAAGAAGTATATGCTTAAAAATGTTTTAAATATGTAGTCCAAGGGGTGCCTGGGTGGCTCAGTTGGTTAAGCATTCAACTCTTGATTTCAGCTCAGGTCATGATCTTACGGTTGTGAGACCGAGCCCCAAGTCCAGCTCCGTGCTGGGCAAGGAGCCTGCTTAACATTCTTTCTTCCTCTCCCACTTTCCCTCCTCCACTCGAGTGCACATGCACATGCCTTCTAAATACATAGATAGATAGATAGATAGATAGATAAATAAATAAATAAATAAATAAAAACAAATATGTAGTCCACAATATATGTTTGTTGTAGAGGAAAAAAACCCTAAAATATTGAGAAAAACATCAAGAATAAAAATCTGCCCCATAGCTTATTCTTTTTAGCATTCTTTTATGTACCTATTTTAAAGAGAAATAGTTTTTTAAAAAGACATAGGAGATGCTAAAAGTTTTTTTTTTGTGACTTGACTCTTTTCCAGTTAATGTATGATCTTGTCCATAAACATATTTTTAGAACAGCCTTAACTATTGTAGAGGTGTAAAGGTTTTTTGGTTTCCCCTTCACTGTATATTCTCATTTCACCTATTATATCCTGGCTGGTTTGGGGTGGGGTGCAGGGGGTGGGGGAAGATATTCACTTCCTCCTGTTTAGCCATGTGATTGTGTGGAAAGACCCCACTCACAGCTCCAGGAGTACACCCAAGTTGGTTTAACAGTCAGTGTTTCCACCTTCAGCCCCTGTGATCAGTACAAGAATGGGAGTGAAACAATATGAGCCAAGGACTGATAACAGATGCCAGGACAAGGAAATGTATCAGAAGAGACTTGCTCTCTTCTGGATGATGTTTGAATTTGTGAAGCCTGAAGTTCTCGCATCCATTTTGTGACCACACAGGGGAGCCCTGAACTGCCCAAGGAAGTGTCCCTTCTCTGAGCCTTTGAGATGGGTAAGCATTGCCTTTCCCTTGTTCTGAAAAGCCTTCATCTGGAAAAAGTGGGCCACAGAGGATTTGTATAGAATAGTTCTGGTTATAAAGGGAAGAAATTTGGCATTGCAATGAGCCAAACCTGACTTCAAACCCTAGGTTCACCTATACTTAGTGGCAGTCTTACCCTTGATGAATTACTCTCTAAACCTCAGTTTCAGTGCCAGAAAAGTGGGGGGAAACCTTATCTACAAGTTGTGAAAATTTAAGGAATGTATTCAAGAGCCTGAGTGCTGTGAGAATTGGATGTTGTGACAAAGACAGACACAACAATACAGAGAAGCGGGGAGAGAGAGAGAGAGAGGAGGACAGAGGAGACGTGACTAGAAAGTAAAGGCATGGGGTCTTGTTAAAATGCAGATTCTTATTTGAGAGGTCTTGGATGAGGCCTGAGCCTCTATGTTTCTAACTAGCTCCCACCTCCCAATGATACTGATCAGCTGGTTTGTGGACTACTTGGATAGCAAAGTTGTAGATCACAAATGAGGATGGACCTTACTTTCATTCCCTAGAAGCCCTCTCTACTCTCCATTGGATGTCATTTCTTGATGTATTCAGTGTTCTACATGCTGCCATTTCTCACTACCTAGAGGAAAAGGCTTAATTATGGCAGGTGAAGGGGATGCCCCATCACCTCTGCTTATCCTGTGTAGCTTAACTGGAAACTCCTTTACAAGTGGAGCTGAACTCACAAGTCAGAAAGCACTGGTGGAATCATGGCCAAGGCCTGGGTGGAGGGTTCCTAGGGAGGGAAGGTAGGAAATGAAAGGTTCTCAATGTCACCATTCTCACCATTGTTGGATGTTCACATCTCATTGCACAGGAAACAGCTTCATCTGCAGTTTCCTTCGTGAGTCTGGGAAGATCAAATTACTTTTTGGGTAGAAGGTAGGTAAGAAGGGGACTTGTTTCCCATTGGCAAGAATTTTACATGTGGCCAGAATCCAATCCCAGGGTTCTGCACATTTGAGATGTAATTGAAGAGCAGTCTTCAGACTCCAAAGAACTTCATATCACTTAGAGCTCTGAAGTTACCAGCTCAGGTTCTTGGACAAGCTACCCAACCTCCCTGAGTCCCTGAGACTCATATTTTTCGTCTGTGGAGGTTATCAAATAGTACAAGCTTTCTAACAGCCCTCTCATGAGGAACAGGTGAGAAAAAGGATGGAAGAACTTTGAAAAACAAATGAAACATTATACACTTGTGTAGTATTATTGGGGCAAGAATTCAAAGGCAGCTTAGCTACCCAATTGCCCAACTGTAAAATTATGTCTAAGACTTTAAAAACAAATTAGGTGGGACCTAAATACACCTAAGGAAGGGGAAAATCAGATAGAAAGCACAAGCCACTCAGGAAATCTGTCATGTACCATGCTGTTTCACATGGTTGGTCAGCCTTGCCCCCAAGGTCAGGATGCTGGTCAGAACAGAGCCAGCCAAAGCAAGACTCCAAAGGGTGGACTAGATGGCCCCCCAGAGGTGCACAGGGTGTATTTAACTTGAAGCTAACGAGCTCTTATTGCTTTAATAAAGCACATTTGAGTAAGAGGATGGAGTCAGTTCCCTCCATATGTTTGCTACTAGAATGGCAATACCCCAAAAATCCAGTGTAAGAAGGGAAAAGAACAGAAAAAAGTATCCATACCTCTCCTCTACCAAAGAGTTACTGGAGCCTGCCAGCTCCTTAATATTCTTTTCTAACTCCTTGATCTGAATTAACAAGTCTTAGGCCCTTATTCTGAAGAGATTGGAGCACATGCTTTGGATTGGTTTTTTGATGTTTTTGGAAGAATCAAGAATAACTCAGAAACCACCTGGCATACAGACCAAGAGAGCTGGACCCTGGCCAGAGGAAGGCACAGAAGACAGACTAATCATAAACTCTTTTTGTGTCTTAGTCCACACGGTCAAATAATCAGAAGATGATTCTGATAATCAACAGTACGATTCTGATAGGTAATGAGACTGAGGACACTCAAAGTGAAGGCTACACCAGTCCATTTAGCCACTGGATTCTGTGCTCTGTCTCTCTGTCTCTCTGTCTCTGTCTCTGTCTCTGTCTCTGTCTCTCTCTCTCTCTCTCTCTCTCTCTATATATATATATATATATTTCAGTTTTCTCTCTTCCATCACTATAATGGAAGTTTCATGGAAGTGTCATTTCTTTGCTTACTATTATTATATGCTCAGCACCTAGCAAGGTCTGAAAATAATAGGTGCTCAATAAATAGGTGCTCAATAAATATCTCTGAAAGAGTGATGCCCTGGTGTATCAAAGTCCCTGAACTCTTCCTTCACATTATAGTTTTAGATTACTCTTGTGCTTTTTTTCTCTCATTCTACTTACCTCCCTCACTATTTTTATTAGCCTATTCTAATCATCATCACTACAATCATCAGATAAATTTTTTTTGTATTTCTATTTGTGGAGAATTTGAAAACCTATCGCTCTCCACGGCAACAGCCTCCTGGCAGTATACGCATTGGGTACAGGAGGGCCCAACAATTGCATTTCAAGTTAAACATTTCTTAACTTCCTTCAGTCAGGTTGATTCCTTTGTAAAATCCACTTCTCAGGGTATGTTTCTCTCCAAGGCGTTTAGGAAAAGTGACTAGGATAGTTAGATAAAAGGAAAGTCATAAAATCACTTTCCTGGTGGTATCACAAATCAGGGGCAAATGGTATGCCAATGTCGTTAACTCCCTGAATCGCACAGTGATTTCCGAGTGGCAAGAAACATATTTCTCCAGTGTGTGCAATTTTGTCACAGGCAGGAAAATATCATTGGAAAATATTTGACATATAGTAAGCACTCAAAAGTTTTGGGATGGATATGTGGATGAAATCCCCCTGGATGCTTCCTTTCTCTCTGCTATGTTGGTGGCTTCAATATGGGGATTTGTGGTAGAATTAACTACATGTCCATACTTTTTTCTCCAAAACCCAGCTGTCCCTGTGTAGCCTCTGTCTTCCTGTACATAAAACATTCCCTGTGCATCTGGAGACTCAGAGTAAGGACCCCGCAAGTCTGCACATGGAATTTGCAGCATTCAGCTTCTGCACCTGTGGGCTGAGCGATCTGGAATATATTTGGGTTTCCCGGTAACACTTGGAGCAGTGAGATGTGACCTTTAGAAAGCAGTGGTTTGCTGAGAGCCTGTTCTTAGTTCTTTTTAAATCATGTACACATTGCAAAAGCCGGACACCTCTGCCTACCAAAGGCTGAAAGAATGTGCCTTGAAGCCAAGTCTAGACAGAATTCCAAGGCAGGGGAGTCAGTGGGACAGGGAAATCACCACAGGGTCCATGCCAACTTTCTGTCCTGTTATTTTACCATTTTCATGTTTCTGGATTTTCGCCAGCACGAGAGGCCTTTTGTGCCAAGAATGACCATAACAAGTGGGTTGGGGTTTCCACTGAAGGTTAATTTAAATGTTCCACCTTCCTTCAGCTCCTCATTTAGAGTGTGTTACTGTTCCCGAGGCAGCCTCAAGACTTTCCAGGCCTCTGGTTTGCTGAGGGAAGGAGAGAAGGGAGGCCAAGCTACGCTGTCATTTCTCAGTTTATAGACACCTGTAATCAATCATCAGATGAGCGGGGATTTACAAAAACAATTGAATTAGGAAAGTACTAATCCCAACTGTCAATGTGATGAGTAAACTACAGAATGAAAGTAAAGAAGACAGGCAAGATCTCTCCGCCGCACTTTCCGCAGGTGTCCAATCCGATTTAACAGTTCAAGGCTGTGCCCTACCTGAACTACACAGCTGGCACCCTATTAAAAGCACCCTATTAAAAAGCACCCCAAATCCTCATGTGGCTCATGGTCTTCATCTTAAATTGCCTGTCCCCACCTATTTCAAACTCCACGTCCTGAGGGTAACATTCTCACGGTGTCTGACTTTCCTTATTGATAGTCTAGTCTCTCTCTCCCTCATCCCACACATCCCATCAGTCCTGAAGTCCTGCTGATTTTACTCCCTGCCCAGCCACATCCACCTCTACTGCGACTGCTCTGGTGCTGGTCCTACCATCTCTCGCCTGGATCTTCGCCGTCATGCTCTGCTCACCCTCCTCCAGCCGTACTCTCTACCCCAGCTCTACTCTCAGACACATTCTCCACACTGCAGCCAGCACCACGAATCTACCATATGAATCTGACCTTGCTCTTTCCTGCCTAACATTCTAATCTTTGGTCCTACCAGACAGTTTATAATCCACCCGACACCGCCCTCCACACACACCTCTAGGGTACCATAACTTGTGCCGTTGCCCTTTCTTTGCCCACTTCCCAGGCATTCCTAACTTGCTTCACTAACATTTACTTCTCAAGACTCGGATAAGGTTATACGTTCTAGAAATCTTCTCAAATACGCCACTTTGGGACAAATGTCCTTTCTCACTCTGCTCATAACTTTCCATGTAATTTTGAAATTATGTGATGACATATCTTCCCTAAACCCTCAGATCTCAGAGAGTGGGATTGTACCTGCAATGCCTGGTCCAATATTTGGAACACAATAGGTACTCAAGAAGTCTTTGGTAAGTGGAAACGATTGGTTACATTTTCTCCTCAAGTGAGCATTCTTGGCATTGATCCTTGACTTGGCTCTATTTCCTATCTTGGCAATGGTTTAGACTGTTCCTCTAGTGATGCTGCCCCTGGTGTCTTGGTGAACTACCCCTCCAGGAGAGCTAGGGCATCTCTCTGTGGTTCTGGGATCCAGTCTTGGACCTCAGTGGCCTCTTTACAGTTCTAAGAAGCTTTATAAATGAGGACTTAATTCCTGAATTACTCTGAAACTAGGTTTGGTGGGTTGTGTATATAATTACTATGAAATTAGAAAGTTGTCTCAGAATAAAGACAGAGAGGAATGTAGGGTTATATGGAAGGGGTAACAACTGTGTAGCATCCAATAGACACAAAGGCTGGTCATCTTATTTGGAGATGTTAGTGGACCTCACACCCAGTTGGTAATAATGTTTGCTTTCTGAATTCTGGGTGTGTATCAGCATCAGCTGGGAACCTTTTAGAAAAGCTAATGGCCAGGCACAATCCCAGAGATTCTGATTTAACTGGTCCAAGTGGAGCCTGAGTATTGGTGTCTTCTAGAAAGTCCTCCAATGATTTTTTGAGTATACAGGATTGGTCTATAAGGAGCTTCTCCCCATTAGCTTCTTCCCAGCCTGAGTGAGTCTTGTCCATTGTGCCCCTAATGACAGCGGATTTTACAAAAGCTTAGGTGATCCCTCTTTACTACAGCTTCAAATGATTCTTCAACTTGGAATTTCACTATGGGAGGCATTTGCTGAAGAAAAAAAACCTACAAGAGGATCACATTTATGTTTTTGTCACAGTTAATGTAAGCATTGATAGGCATTGGCACATATAAATACATACCCGATGCAAATGTAACACATTTTGTGCATACCTCCACAGAATGTGGGAGGACAGGCATTGCTGTGTTGTGACCTGCTGAAATAACATACTTTAAACTTTATTTGGAGTAAGTCTGGAGATCTGCCTTCATAAACTTAGGTGGGAGGACATTAGAGGGGAGCAAAATTTGCCATTCCAAAATGTGTCTCTTTGGCATGTGGATTATTTCAGGCTGACTATTTTTAAGAAATGGAAGACTTAGAAGTTTTTGTGCTTGCCTGGCCCCTATTTACCTAAAAGAATTTAGATAGAGGACCTGGGGAAAGAGACATCACCATAGATGACTAGGTATAATATGAATGAGGTATGGGAGACAGGGAGGAACCTAGCAAAGCCTATCTGATAAAAAGTCCTATGTTTCTGAATGGCTCAGCCAATATTTGTTTACTCTTTCCATTCTTCCCGTGAATTGCCTTCTCTGTCTTTGAAGCCTGGGATCCCTACCCTCTTCTCCTTAGTCTAAAATGACAAATATACCTTATTTTACCTATCTTTGAAATCTCTCGTGTTTATGTAGATTCCCTGTAACTGTGTAACTAAATGTGATTCTCTTCTATTCACCTGATGTCAGTTTAATTCTTAGACCAGCCAGAAGATTAGAGGGTGGAAAAAAGTTTTTTCCTTCCTAATAACATCTTTCAGGGTAAGGGGGCTGCCCAAGAGACAAACTCTCCTCTTGCTCACAGTTATTATTTATTTATTTTTCTTTGTAAATCATTCATCATGTTTTCCTGAAGCAAGACCAACCATCACTGGGAAGATTAAATGGTATGTCAACCCTTGGCACTATAACTTAAGTTTCAACGATTTTTAACTTTTTCAGCTATTCCATACATGCCACACTGGAATTACAGGTTCAAAAATTCTGTGCTCACACTGATTTTGGTCTTTGAAGAACATCCATCTTGTGGAGGTAGGCTAGCCAGGAGACTGTAGATTGTCTGACTTGGTGATTATGAAGCAAATAGAATAGCACCTTGCACCCAGTTAGCCATACTTACGTGTTTGTTAAACAAAAACAAATAAATACAGTGGAAAACTGCTATTTTTGCTTCCTAAAGCCCCTTCCCAAACTTACCTGTAGAGATTAAAGCTTTCAGAAGCAGGGCCAAGTACGGCATTCGAGAGTGCCTTTCTAGCATTTTTGTCTTCATTGACTCCTTCATAATCGTCTCACAGCAAAGGCTTTTACTTTTCCGGTTCTTTTCCCTTCCAGGACCAGAGAGGAATGCTTTGCTTTGTCTCTGAGACTCTGGAGCAGGCAGATTTCATAGAGAAATTACAGGTGAAGGGGCACCTGGGTGGCTCAGTCAGTTAAGTGGCTTACATTGACTCAGGTCGTGATCTCATGGTTCACAAGTTCAAGCCCCATGTCGGGCTCTGTGCTGACAGCTCAGAGCCTGGAGCCCACTTCGGATTCTGTGTCTCCCTCTCTCTCTGCCCCTCCCCTGCTTGTGTTCTGTCTCTCTCACTATCAAAAATAAATAAACATTAAAAAAGCCCACAAGAGGGGCGCCTGGGTGGCGCAGTCGGTTAAGCGTCCGTCTTCAGCCAGGTCACGATCTTGCGGTCCGTGAGTTCGAGCCCCGCATCAGGCTCTGGGCTGATGGCTCGGAGCCTGGAGCCTGTTTCCGATTCTGTGTCTCCCTCTCTCTCTGCCCCTCCCCCGTTCATGCTCTGTCTCTCTCTGTCCCAAAAATAAATAAAAAACGTTGAAAAAAATTTTAAAAAAAAGCCCACAAGAAATTATAAGTTAAATTTAAAGCAACTCCACAAGTTCTTACTAAGCACCACTATCACTAGTTCTGTGTGTGCATATGTATTTCTCATTACACTTCACACACACACACACACACACACACACAACCTATTGGTTTTGGATGGAAGGAGTTTGCAATCTGGTTGATATGTCCATGATTTATCCATATCCCAAATGTCTTCCTACAAAGAGCCTGACATTAAATGGAATAATTTCCTTAGGCTATCTAATGACAGCCCTTCAACTGTAAGCGACTAGGTTAGACTCTGGCTAACTTAGGTTAAAAAAGCAAATTTGCTGGAAAGGTAATGGAGAATGCTCAGAATGAAAAAAAAGCTTCGTGACCATTTTTCTCAAAGACACTATGCTATGTTGTGCTTTGTTAGACAGGGTGAGAAATTTGGATTTAATTACAATGAGAAAGGAAACTATCGATGGATTTAAGGGAGAGAAGTGGTACGATCTGATTTATATTTTTAAGTAATGTCTCTAGCTGCTGTGTGGCTAATGGATTGTAGACATGGGAGATGGGATCAGGATAATAAGTTAGGAGACATATTTCAGCCAGGTGAGAAATGATGGGGCTCTTGCTGGTGAGAAATATCCACACAGAGGGTAACAAACTGAGGTGAAACATATTTTTAAGGTTAGGGAAGGAAAAGAATCATCAAAGTCTCCTTATCAGAGGCTCTAAGGCTTCTGACAGGACCAAGTAGGTGAAAGTCATGCTACTTACTAAGAAAAAAAAAATGGAAAAGAAACATGTTTGGGGGGGTATCGAAATTACTGCTATGGCGGTTTGAGGTGCCTAACATATGATCCACATGGAAATGGTAAGTCAGGAGTAGGTTCTGAGTCTGGAGTTTCAGGAAAGACCAGGGCTGAGGCTATCTCTTTTCAAGTTTTATATAGGTGAATTTAATATGGTGGGTCTGGATAAGTTTTTTAAGTTAAAAGCACAGAGAACAGAAGACAGCTACGATGGTACTCTCGGGTGGGCACTTCTACTTTTAAAGGTCAATCAGAGAAGGCAAGTGAGGGAGAAGTAAAACCGGGAGAGTGTGGTGTCACAGCCACTCAGACAAGATGCATGAAATCTCACTGAGAAGTAAAGAGAGGAGAGAGGCCACCAGTGGATTTGGTGGTGGCACGGAGGTGACCTTGACAAAGGCAGACTCAAGGGTAGAGTAGAAATAGAGGTCTTATTGGGATGAGATGTTTTTTTCTCATTCTACTTAGACAGTGGGAAGCAGGGAATAGGATGTTAGCTGGAGGGGGTGTAGCCTCAAGGTAGGAATATTTTAAGGTTGCCTGTTTGGATGCTAATGGCAGTGATCCAGTAGGAAGGGAGAATTTGATGATTTAGCAAAGACTGGAGCCAAGTCTTTGAAGAGACGAGAGGGCATGAGATCCAGGTGTATAATTGGAACAGCTACCATTTGGTGGGAATGGGAACTTCCTCCCTTAGCAAAAGGCAGAGAGCAGAAAACAGGTGGTCAGCAAGTATGGTGGAGGAGAGATGAAAAAAGCTCCTAGTTACTTGCTTGTTTCCTCAATAATGAGGCAAGGTCATCAGCTGAGGGTGAGAATACCCTTGGGGTACAAGATATGAGGATAGGTAGAAAATAGTTGTTTGGGGGAGTCTAAAAGTGAACATGAAAGGGAAATACGATAGGCTTCCTGGGACTCTTGAGTGTCCACTTGAGACTTTCAACATGAAATTTATAAGACCAGTCAGTATAATGGGGTTTGTGTCCACCGATGTTTAGCTGCACTGGGGCAGGACCCATGGCTACTATTATGAAAAATACTAGCTGGCATATATTGAATGCTTACTATGTGTCAGACACTTTTTTAAAGCACTTTACAAGTGCTTACTTTATGATGTATGTGCTATTATAGGTAAGGAAACCGAGGCACAGACAGATTAAGTAATTTGTTCAAGGTCACATGGTAAGTAAGGGCTAGAGCCCATTACAGACCCTAGCAATTAGACTCAAAGGACCACATAATTTGCACCTCATAGTGTTATTACTAGGAAAGACAAGCCAATGGCATATGAAGCAGCTAGCATGATGCTCTGCCCATAGGAAACATTCAGTGCATTTTAGCTAATAGGAATAGCAGCATTTAGAGAATGATATTATTTACTCAGCAGAAGTTTGGTAAAGTTTCAAAAAGCTGACATGTATGAATTCTGAGACTAGCACCTGGAACTTATGAAGGTTGGTGCACTTCTGCTCTGTCCCACCCCTACCAACCTTGGTAATCAGACATCTACATCCTTAGTCTTTTGATTGCTAAGAACTGTGTTGCCATGGGAGGCCACTAGGTGGCGCCACCAAAGAGCAAGCCTGTATGATTTACCTTCAGGTCTTGAATTCAGACACAGGTGGGCAAGCCAAAGCTGGACCTCAACAACCAAAAGAAAAGTTGTCATAAATAAGTAAATGGACAGAGAGAGGGATAGAGTTGCATTTAAAGCATATAGTTGGGCAAGCAAATAAAACAAAGGGTATGTATATCCTAAGAAACTGCTATTTGATAGGAGAGCAACAAAAGCCAATGCAAATTTCTTGTGCTTGCGAGCTAAATAAGACAGAAATAATGCCTACTTTCTCAGAATCAAGCTCTGCTCCCCAAATGTTAAATCCAAGGGTCAGACAAAATTTCTAACAGAGGCACGGACATATCCATCTTTCCTTTTTGTGCCTCCAGCTCAGGTAACTGAGATGCGAGCTGTAACTAAGTAAGGTCTGTGTTCCCGCCCTCACCTTCAGCCCAGCCCAGCCTATAATTTGATAGCTATCTTTCTTGCTGGCTGTTCCATCCAAGGTCAACAAATGAAAACACCTAGTGTTCAAGGAACGTTGCCTCATAAGGAGACTATTCCAGGTATCCTCCATTGTGCAACACCTGCATTCCTATCGTTTCTTTCTGAATGGCAATAGTCAGCCACAGAAACAGCACAGCATACTTTTCTTATCTTTATTTCCCTCAGAGCAGTGATGTCATGCGATGGAAATCTCTGCCTGTTTATTGTATCATCACCAATAGCTCTATGATTACATTGTATTCTGAAAAAGGCATAGATGCAATCCATTGAAATGTAAGTCAAATGGAAACCCACCTTGCCACATTATCATGGCATTCGGGTACATTTTCCAAGTTCCACCCTCCCTATCCCTGGCCATCTTCAAGTCTTTGTATTGTTTCCTGGATTGTCCCACTAAGACCATATGTATCTGCTTGTAGCCAGTGCAACTAAGCTCCCTAAACACAGATTCCCATGAAAATGGAACAAAAGAGGAGGGAGAGGCAGAGCATGTTAAATGTCTCATTAGGCCTTCTGTCTGATTCTCATTAGATTCGCTGACTGCTTCTCATTAGGCCCCTGGCCTCGACTCCTTGCAGGCCCTGAATATGTAGGCCAGTGCTTATAGTCATGGTTGGTCCAGAAGATCCATTGCATTTACTCACAAATTGAATGTGGCTTCTGAAAAATCCCAGGCAATTTTGTTTTGGCAAAGTTAAGACAGGCTTGTTGTTGTTATTTGCCATTTTCCAAGCAATCCTAAGCAAGGGTGGGCAGGAGAAATAATTTAAAGACCCAGCACAAAAACTTCAAACTCTGCTGCAGGATTTGGATGCCGGGAGATAAAGAGTCCAGCCTGATGTGTAGATATCAGCAATGTGTGACACTGTGGGAGAAGTCACAAATACCACTGGGTCAGAAAGTAACCGTTGCTGATCTAACAAGATGTCCAGAGGGAAGAGGACAGCTATCAGGGCCTACCAGTGAGCTGCAACTCCTATTCTCCCTGATCTCTGGGAACATTTGCCCAGTTGTTGAATTAAGAGCCTGATAATATTATGGAAAAGTCACCAGACAGCTGAATATTCTACAAATTATGTGTGCAGTGTGAAAGAAATCCTTTATATCTCAATATTCTTCTCACTAAAACAAGTGGCCGATTCTTCTTCTGGGAAGAAAGCTCCCAAGACATGGTATTGCTGATGACATCAGTGGACATGGCCCTAAATTACAACACAAAATGTATATCTCCTGTGGAAGAAACAGATACTGATGAGCCTTTGCTCAAAAAACGAATGCCTACTGTCTATCTTCTCTCTTTGTTCTTGTTTTCTGTCTTGATGTTTGAGTTTCTCACTGATGAACATGAAGTTGATACAAGATGGTTTTGGGAGTCATCTGGTACCAGAAATCAGAGAAGTGATACTCACAAGGAATTATTATTATTATTATTATTATTATTATTATTATTTTCTTCTTGGATAGTCAAGCTTGAAGGAGATTTGATAACTTTAGAAAATAAAGTTTCCCTCTTAATTGATATGTAGTCTGGGTTTGAAATAGCTCTATAGAGGAAAGTCAGATTGCCCAATAGAAACATTTGTAAAATTAGATGTCAATATAAGTTTTGATAACCTTCTTGCTACCTTATGACCCCACACAGAGGGAAGAGGAAGGGTGCCTCCATATAAAACTTTCTCCTCCGTCAGGAAGTCAGGCTGGTATTCCCCAAGGAAGGAGGAGGGTGATGACTCACAGAGGAGGCGGCGGGTGTGGTCCCTTTTAGACATGATCCAGCTGCTCCATAAGCCGGAAAGACATGGTCACTTCTTTGTGGATTTTGCCTGAGTTTGCAATGTCCCATTTTTGTGATAGAGCTGGAATCATATTTTTATCCTGTGTTATATGAAGAATTTGTCTCTGTCCATGACCACATCAATGTAGGTATATATATTTTTTTTATAAAATATTTTTTTTCAACGTTTATTTATTTTTGGGACAGAGAGAGACAGAGCATGAACGGGGGAGGGGCAGAGAGAGAGGGAGACACAGAATCGGAAACAGGCTGTAGGTATATATTTTTAAGGTTATTGCCTTTGTATCAGGCTAGGCAGTCGGTCTTAAGTGGATCTATGTGGATACTAGAGAGTAGAACGTGTCCACATGAAAGGGTATAGCCATTCCAAAGATATTTCTATGAAAGTTTTTTTTTTTCTCTCCTCCAATATTGACTTCTAAGCAAGTTTCAGCATCCTTGGTGAGCTGCCCTCATCCCTTTTGTAAGTGTTTTCTCTTTGGAGAACTTGACTTCTGAGCATTCCAGGAAATATGTATCCCAGACTGCAATGTTCATTCACAACATTCCCAAACAAAAAATGTTTTCTCCCAATTTGCCCATGGAGTACACTGTTTTATGAAGACCTTCTAAGATGGCAGGTCTCTTGTGCATTACTTTCTGAAAGCGACATTCTTATTGGTGCCTGTGGGCCATGATTGCGGAGATGACATAAAAATTTTGGCTCCAAAGCTCTTTAGCAAAAAGCTCCGTTCAGAGACAGGCTAGAACAATGGGCTGAAAATGATCTTGGCCTTTCAAGGGCTTTATCCTATCCAAAGTTCCAGCAGGAGAACCTGATCTCCCAGAAAGTATTTCTTTTATTGCCAACCATAGAGAATCACTGACAAAACTAATTAAAGAATTTGAACCTCATTCTGTCTTTCCTTAGCTGACCCTCAACCAGGGGCTGGACTCGAAACAAAGACACAAGATATAGAATATGAGGCTCTCACCAGGGTAAAGAGGGCTGCGTGCTCTCATTCCCCTCTTTGAAAGAGCTACTTGAACGTAAAATACCTCACCTTTTTTTTTTCTTTTCTTTTTTACAATGGAAAAAGCTTTGGGTTGCCATCAGAAATAATGAAGTTTGAAGTTCCTGAATGTTATCCATTTATTAGATTCGACTTTCCACCCTTCCCTTGAATTCAAGGAGCCAGGTCAAAACGGTGAATTCTCATGGAAAATTAAGCGCTTTTGCAAAGGTGCTTAAAGAAATATAGTTGTTTCAGGTTTCGGACTCTCAAGGGGATGATGGTCATTGATTTCCAGGCTTAAGACAATGATAAAGACTTCCAGATATGAAGGGACTTATGTGGAACCTGGAGAGTCTACTTGAAAGGCCTCCTGCCATAAAATACTTGGTCTTGTCCTGGATAGTCACCCCTCTTGTCCTTTGTTTTTTCCCAACATTTTAAGATTGCATAGTTTGGCAGTCACAGTCATGATCACATGGAATGGCATTTATTGATTGAATATCTTGGCTGATTGAAGAAAACTATTTTAAGATTGTGAAGTGATTTCTGAAAGCTACATAATTATCCACTGAAGTGAAGGGATCTATTATAACATACATCTTTATTAATTATATAGCTTATATAAATTTAAAGAAGAGGGGTCTCAGGGAGGCTCCTGGAAGAATTCTTCATTTTATTGATATGGAAAAATATTAGGCTTAGAGATTCATAATTTATGTTTAAAATTAAAGAGCAGAAACACACATGCTATTTTATTTTAAAACGCATTTTCTTTCTGTTTTAACTTTGTTAACAATAAAACAAAGGTTTTGGCTCAAGACTCTTCATGTGAAAAGAAACGATGGATCTCCGTTCTTGACTTGTACACTAACTTGACTTACTGTTGCCCTACTCATCAGTCTGCACAATCCTGTTTGACCAATTGAGACTGCCCTTGTTGAACAGGCTTTTCCAAAAGCATTTTACATCAAGTCAAGGCCTTCTTAATCCACAGTAAAGCTATGTATATACAAGAGTGGCTAAATATAAACAAGGGTAGACCCAAGCATGTGTTACAAATGAGAACTCATGTGCTCTGCTCTAAGTCTGGCTGGAGTATTGTTCCTGTTGTGTACACGCCTTCGGATATCACCCAGGGAACCAGATGCAATGCTTTGGCGCATCATCTAATCCCTTCACTCTGGAGACCTAGTCTTCAATGCCAGAGAGATTCTCTTGCAAATGACCAAATACTTGACTTTGAACTTTTGATGAAAGATTTAATGTGGGGTGATCAATGAGTGAAACCACCTTATGCAATGCCAGAAATATGCAAAAAGTAAGAAAATGAAATGGGAAATTAACATTCTTGGATTATTTGACCAGGGAGAACAAAAATTGCTTAAAGTAAAGGCTTCTGTGACAATGGGATCTTGGAAGAATTGCAACTCTAATCCAAAGAAAAAAGAAATAGTTGTATGTATTTTTTTTAAAGTTTCTGTGTTCGATTGTGCTATGCAGAATCCACTATTTTCTCTTCCTTTAACAAAATCTTGGGTGTGTTCCATAACTTCCTGGTCACATTTGGTAATTAAAACTTAGTGTGGCTTAATTTAAACCCTTAATTGCATATCCAATTTACAGCTAGAGCTGTGACTCTGGCTGCTTACAAAGAGGGTGGGGGGCAAGATCTGGCTCTGAATCAATACTATCCCCTCCCTCCTCTAGACCCAGCTCCTCCGGAAGACGAAAGGAGGGCTAGGGACTCAGAGAAATCTTTCCTGAAATATCTACTTGCCCTTGAGAGGGAGGAATCTTTGGACACTGATGTGATTCTCCCTGGTTCTGTCTACTACTAGTGGGTTTCACAGAGGTGGCATATGTGTGCTTTTAAGCTTGCCCCACATTCCCCAAAGCAGCATTGGCTGCCATGAACCCTGTGTGGACATTCCAGGTTTTCGCTTGGTGGCTATGGAGGAAACCCATGGCTCCATTTCCTCCACTAATGTTTGAGCTCCTTTAGGTGAAGCCAATGAAAGGCTGGGGTCCTCTTTCACCTCATCCAGGGATGGAAAACATCCTAGATGGGTTGGAGATCACCCTGCCCTCCCCAGGTATTTCTGCCACAGTCCTTCCAAGTTCTGATATTCATGCCTCCAGAAATGTATAGGCTGAAAGAGGGCCACAGAGTGCATAATTCTGTATACCTCTGCCATACCTCAGAGGTACACATCTGGCTCCCCCCACAAGTCTGGCACCTATTCTTCTATGGAGACATGTTGAAGGAGGGTCTGCCAACTTTGGAAGCTCAGGATGCCTCCATTTGGAGAATGAGATGCCAGTTTCCCTTCATTGCAGGTGCCCCAATCGTTATGAGTGACTCTCCAAGAGCCCTCTCAATTTGTTTCAGGAGGGGAAACACACCTTTCCCTGCCCCTCGATTAGGGGTGAGAATATGCACTGAAATTTACATAAGGACCTTGCTAAGCACATCTCCTGCCATCTTCCCTAGACTATGGAGGGCCTGGTGGGATGGCGCTTGGTAAAAGTGGGAACATCCTACTGCCTCTCAGTCACCATGAGGGGTAGTGTCTGGTCCTGATGCATGGTGGCTTCTTGAGGGTCTTGTCAGAATATGGGGATATCTTTGTTCCCAGTGGTATTAAATATCTTGTTATAACAGCAAAATTAGTAGAAGTGACTTATTTGGGGAAAATGTGATTCAAAAAAATGTAATTATTTTGGTATATGGTGGGCAATTGAATGAAAGATTACATTTCACACAGTCTATTTTAATTATTCATTCTCAAAATGATTTTTATATCTAGGACTCAGAGAATAAGCTTTTGCTTCATGAAAAATTAGAGGAAGGAGATGGAACTGAGCTTACCTTCCCAAATCATAGGCTCAGTGCCACAGGACGAAGTTAGAGTCATGGAGCATATGTTGTATCATATGCCCACTTGCTCAGAAACCTTTTGTGAATTTGGCTACTAACTTACAGCCTAAAAATCTTTGGGTCCATTTATGTATTCAGCCTTCCTTCTGGCCACCCTTCCTTCCATCCATTCATTCATCCATCCATCCATCGCAGTGTCCTGATCATCACGTAAAGTGTTACAGTGTTTTATTATAGAGTCCCAGGGTCAACTGCACTGGAACATCTGGATGTGCATTTTAAACAAGTGCCCCAGACGAATCCAATTAAGCTGGAGAAACTAACGAGACATTCAAGTTTCTGAAACTCGGCTATACTGAATACTACAGAAGGGCAACTTTTCACCAACGAAATTGATGCCTGGTCTCCTCACTGATATTTTCCCAGACATAAGTGGTCTCGAGGAGAACCTTCCCTTGAGATGTGTTCAACATGTTTTGTCCACATGCAAACTTTGATGTGCTTATCTATGAAGTCCGAGAGAGAGTTCAAACCAAAAGTGAGCTGACTTCATGCTCTGTAGCCCTCATAACATCCAGTAGGAAGTACTTCTTCATCATCTGAAATTATTGTTCGTTTATTTGTTTACTGCTCATTCTCCACCTTCCCAAACCTGAATGTAAACTCTTTGATACTAAGAAGCTTGCCTTCCTGTTCACCGTGACTGGCAGCACCTGGATTATTACCTAACACAGAAGAAGCATGTTGTAACTGTCTCTTAATGACTCAGAGAGTCACATATGTATACATGAGTAAAACATATTTTTTTTTTCTAAAATAACTGGAAGGCATTGAAGTAAACTAGGGACCACAAGGTATTGAAGAATGGATGGGGTTAATTTTGGAAACATCCCTAAAGGTATCGATCTTGAACTAAAATCTGAAAACCCTTCTGAAATGTGTGAAAAATGAAAAGCAGGGACTTACTTCTTCTCTGTAGACCAGTTCAGGCAGAAGCAGAAGCCTTGAGGCAAAATTGAGGAAAATGTTCTGCAAAATAACAAGGCGAGCCTAGTTGGAGCAGAGAGACCCTGGAGAAGAAAAGTAACAAATGAGAGGGGCATCAGGGTGGGGTAGGAAGAGGAGAATTGGAATCAATGGTCAGAAGTTTATATTTGGTCCAGATGGTAATAGGAAGCCACTGGAGGGCCATGTTTACACATTTTCAAAATCCAATTAGGATACCACATGTTTTTATGGTCTAATCACCCATTTTGGACCCATTAAATAAATTAGTTGAAAGAGAAAAACAAAGGGAAAAAAATAAAACGATGTCATTCGATAGCATTAGGAAATCATGGGATAAATGTGTGAAATTGGAAAGTTTGACCTGGAACCAAATTAATCTAAATAGGGTCTTGATGACTGAGTCTCGAACAGCACCAGGCCCACGCTGATGTTTGAAAATGTGAACAGTTAAGAAAGACAAAAGAGATGATGGTGGTTTGGGTGAGGAAAACAGGCATCTCTCTCCCTCTGAATGATTTAGACATTTACTTACTGAGAGTAGAAGGCTAGGCCAGCTGATTTCTCATGCTCGGTTCCAAGCTCTAGATTCTAACCGTTCTATAAGAACACTGGTTGATACACATGAGGAGGAAGCAGCTGTTTCACTGAATTCCCTCTGGAGAGGAAGGAAGGCCAGCCATCCAGATGGGAGCAGGCAAAGGGGGAGAACAGGGGAGAAACAGGCACTGGGAACAGGCCTGGGATTTGGTGTGGCACCTGCTGTCCATCCTGTCCTCAGCCTCAGCCACAAGTAAGAACATACAGAGAATGGGGTGTAGCAACAAAAAAGAAGTGTATGCTTGGGAGAAAGACATAATCCTCGTTCTCTGGTGCTGGGATGATTTCACTTTTTAGAATCCCGTTACTCAAAGTGTGGTTCTCCAACGAGGGCATCCACAACTGCTGGGGGCTTGTTAGAAATACAGAAACTCAGGCCTCAACCCAGACTTACTAAAGAAGAATCTGCACTTTAACACGATTTCCCACGTGACTCATAAGCACATTTCAGTTTGCAAAGCATTGTGTTAGAGGGCTTAAAGAAAACTAGACAAGATGAGGTGAGGAAAGAGAGAGAATTACAATCCCATGGGACAGAACGCAGTGTAAGTAGTTCTCCCACCGTGCCCTTTGAACCTGGATGGGTCACAAGAATTGCAACGGTGAAGACAGACCCACAATGCACATCTATGTGCACATAGGAGGCGCTAGGAATGCATTGGTGGGAACATGTCTGCTGTTCCAACCCCAAATCAGCTTGTCTCTGTCTCTCTACAATGTGACTTTGAAACCACTGTCTTCCCTCTGAATTACACCCAGTTCCTTTCATGAATTATATTTTATGTCCTCTCCTGGTTTCACTTCATCTTCCACTCTCGTAGCTTTCTTGAGTGCAGCCCCGGGTCAACCAATAACCGGGGAAGCCAAACTGAGACAGTTAGAATTGTAATCATTTGCCATTCAGCTGGAAAAATAATGATTCCCCAGTTTCTCAAGTGTGGAAATTTCCCGGAACCAGCTTCTTTCCAGGGCCCAGGGACCCTCCCTCATTAGTTCCAGTGAACTTTCTCTCACTCTGAAGTACTTACTTATACCCCTCGCGAGGTTCCAGATTTAATTAGCTCACACTCTACTGTGCTGCTTTCCATCGCCACTCAAACTCCTTATTGCCTTTTATTGCTCTTTCTTTTCTTTCTTTCTTTTCTTTCTTTCTTTCTTTCTTTCTTTCTTTCTTTCTTTCTTTCTTTTTCTTCTTTCTTTCTTTCTTTCTTTCTTTCTTTTTTCTTCTTTCTTTCTTTCTTTCTTTCTTTCTTTCTTTTTCTTCTTTCTTTCTTTCTTTCTTTCTTTCTTTCTTTCTTTCTTTCTCTTTCTTTCAAGGTTTTTAGTCTCTATGAGGGGAATACACTGTAATGGCTTAGGGCAGCAGTTCATGTCCGATGGATCAGGTTCAACCCAGCCCCACTACTCTGTGATCCTGCTTAAGTTACTCAGTCTCGAGGAGCTGTGGTCTCTTTACCTGTAAAATAGAAATAATAAGAGCAGCTGCATAGAAATTTGTCATTATCAAAAAGACGATGTTACCTAAAGTTGTCAGCACGCCACATGCATGTAAGCAAGCACTCAAAAAGGGATACGTGGAGGCTATCTGAGGCCCTCAATGGTAAATTCATTAGGTAAGATTGATTTTTAAGAAATGATATATCAAGTGGCCTCATTTACATTGTGATTACTTGCACTCTCTCTGGATAGGGCAAGCCCTAAGATTCTTAGAGGTTTTAGGTGAGGAGAATGCCACCCATTCATTTAATTATACTAATCTTCTATCCAGGGAAACTAAAAGAAAAATTCAAAGAAAGCAGAAGGATGCCAAATCAGGAAATGTATCGTGATAGAGCTAGACTCTCAGGATCTATAATGAAAATTCTAAATGACAGGCAAAGGAGCTTGACCTTATTTAAGTATTTCCACATTCAGAACTCTTGTAAATTTCTGTGTGAGTTACGCGGCTGCCAGCACAATAACACCATCTGCAAGCCACCGTTCATAATCCAAGTAAAGAACCTCCGATAAAATCTGATATTGTTTTTTTTTTTTTTCCAAAATGTTACTTATGTGTTTGCAGAAAGTTTTGTCCCACGCAATCTACCGAGCTGTTTCGGAACAATGATAAATACAAATGGCATTTCACTTCGAACTGCGGAAATAATACATGATTTCTGCTCCTTTGGCTGACCAGTCATTTATCACAGGTCATTTACATAGAGCTAGATGGCTTGGTAAACTAATCACTAAGCTCTTTCATGTGGTACTGTGTTCTTCTTAGTACATCATGTGAAATTAGTCTGATGATTTCAGTTCCTTCTCTTGGGATCCATAACCCAGTTCACAGACGAACCAAAAACAATTTGGCTGAACCTACCAGCCTGCATCCACATTGGGGACTGTTGTGTCTTGATGTTGGATTCATTGATAGTCAGTGAGTCAGTTCTGACTTCTGAGAAGGAAGCTTTGGCTGAGGACATAGATAAAAAATATAATAATAAAAGTGGTGTATGAGTATGTGTGTATATATATGGGTATTATATATTTATATGCTGTATATGCGTGTGTGTGTGTGTGTGTGTGTGTGTGTGGCTGCAGCAATGAGCTGATTTAGGAAGGCACAGATTCTGACAGAATTTCAAGTGGCTACCTAATACAATTGTGATCATGACATATTTAATTGCTTAAGAAAATGAAAACATCAGCTTTAGATTTTTTTCACTGACGCATTTCCTAACAGTATCTCATAACAGTATTTCTGGTTTCACATCCTCTTTCAAAACTTTGCTCTTCTTCCATCAAAAGGTAAAGTCTAAATCCTCTGCCCTTGAAACTGAGTAAACCTTTGTGACTGTCACAATGCACAAAAGATTGTGGATGGGAGGCTGCATGACTTTTGAGGCGAGGCCATAAAGCATATATAGATTCTCTGTCTCAGTCTCGGTCTCTCTCCACAAGTACCTTGGGAGCCCTGAGCTGACAAGTAAGAAGTCCAGCTTCCCTAAAGCTGTCTTCTGGAGGCACCCTGGGGAGAGAGCACTACTCAAAGTGAGACAGACATACCTGAGAAGCTGAAGTAGCCCAGCCCCCAGCTCTCTGAGTTTTCCCAGCAGAGCAGGTAAAGATGCTTGTGACTGAGGGAGCTTTCGGATGATCCCAAGCCCCATGCCCATTCTGCTGTAATCCTGCTAGCCAAGTAGAGCCAGAGAGAGCCTGCCGGCCTTTGAGCCTCCCCAGATGATATGCAGCGATACAATAGAACAGAGACAAACTGTCTCCACTATGCTCTGCCCAAGTTGCAGATCTGTGAGCAAAATAAATGTGATTTTTTTAAGTTACTACATTTTGAGTTTATTTCATAGCACAGATAACTGAAACATACACATATGTAAAATCAGCATGATCATTTTTTTTTCTTTTTCTTTTTCTTTTCATTTTGATCTTTTTGTTTGTTTGTTTGCTTAGGGAATTTTTTTCTTTGGCGAACTATAGTCCAATTCAAAAACAAACCAAAACACTTGACTGAATCTACCAACTTGGGTTCACACAGCAAGGCAGTTGTGACTTGATGTTGATTCAGTGAAAGTCAGTGAGTCAATTTGGCTTTTGAGAAGGAAGCTTCGCCTAGATAACCAGGTCAGATTTTTTATTCCCTTCCTTCCTTCCTTCCTTCCTTCCTTCCTTCCTTCCTTCCATTCAGATTTTTTGAAGTGTGTATAACATATTATACCAGGGCTGATATCCTGGTTTTAATATTATACTATACTTAGAGAAGATAAAACCATTGGAGCAAACTGCATGAAGGGTACGTGGGACCTGTCTGTACTATCTTTGCAATTTCATGTGAATCTAATTATTGCAAAACAATTTTTTTAAGTGGCCATATTTGAGTACGTGTGTGTGTATGTATGTGTGTGACTGTGGGAAATGGATTTACTTGGTATGGCAAATATTCTAATGAAACTTCCAGTGACTCCTTAATAAAAATTCGCTCATTACATATATTAATTGTTCTTTTTAAAAAAGAAACATCAAATTTAGATATTTTTATGAATTCATTCATACCTCCCTTTCCCCATAGTCGCACATTAAATTTAAAAAATGAGGAGTTTTACTTTCATCTTTTCAGTCAAATAGCACAATTTCCCTACTGGAAACCCCTAATAAATAATCATAAAAGGGGTCTGAAAAGTGTAAAACAATCCCAGCCTCTCCCAGTGAGTTCCGGTTTCTTCCTGAGAGAACTGAGAGGACCTGGGGGGTGTCTTTGCCAGGCTGGAGCTGATGATCACTGAAGGGGAAAGTACCAGACTTGACATTAATCCTAGCAATCAGTTTGAACTGATTACTATGAAGATGGTTTCTTAAACAAGGAAAAATGAAACTAGGGAGAACTGTCTAGCAACACAGGATCCCTGAAAAAAACTTTTACCAAACTTTCTGAATTCCAGACATAATACATTAGGGACACAGAATTTGCAGCCTCTGTATGAACAGGATGGAGAAACTGGTAGTGACCAAATGAAAGTGTATAGCATAGGATTACATGGCATATGCTGGCAATCCATTCATTTCTTGATAAAATACTTAGAATTGCGATCTTTTTTTTTAAATTTTAAAAAATATTTTATTTTATTTTTTGAGAGACAGAGAGACAGCATGAGTGGGGGAGGAACAGAGAGAGAGGGAGACACAGAATCCGAAGGAGGCTCCAGGTTCTGAGCTGTCAGCACAGAGCCCGACGGGGGGCTCAAACCCACAAACTGTGAGATCATGACCTGAGCCGAAGTCGGATGTCCAACTGACTGAGCCACCCAGGTGCCCCAGAATTGTGATCTTTTTAAAACAAAGGGAGAAGTATTATTGCAGCTCAAACTTAAAAAAAAATGTTTATTTTTGAGAGACAGAGAGAGCACAAGCAGGGGAGGAGCGGCGGGGGGGGGGTGGGGTGGGTAGAGTGGGCAGACACAGAATCTGAAGCAGGCTCCAGGCTCCAAGCTGTCAGCACAGAGCCTGACATGGGGCTCGCATTCATGAACAGTGAGATCATGACCTGAGCCGAGGTCGGACACTTAACCAACTAAGCCACCCAGGTGCCCCACAGCTTAAACTTTTTTAATTAAAGGAGAGATACAATTGTAGGCAGGAGAAATTGATGAGTCATTGACAATGGGAAGACTTTTTCCCCTCACCAGTCTGATGGTCATTGAAGGAGTCACGGGTGAGAAAAGGGCAATAGAACAAAGGTGGAGCTCAGACAAGAGGCTCTCATCTCCAGGGGGGGAAAAAGACTGATGGATTAATAGTGGAGTGAATAGAGACTTTACTTTTCATTGGTTTGATGGTGTGTGTGTGTGTGTGTGTGTGTGTGTGTGCACATGCTAATTTAAAGCAATTGATTCAGTGAAATAAATTAGTGTATTACTGATTAGTGTGTCAGACTGTTACTGAAAATGGCTGTGAGCAAGGTTTTCAAATTTGGCTGATCATTACTTCCTGTAACCTTTTAAAAATAAAGATTCTTAAGCCTCCCTCTCCACCTGTGAGTCAGAATTTTCGAGCGTAGAGCCCTAAATTCTATATTTTTAAGTGCTCCCTGGGTGATCCTTAATATCACCCAGGTTTGGACTAGGTAGAAATAAATGGATGTTTCAGTTTCCCATCCTTCAGGTGATACTGGAATCAGGTCATTTCTGTTCAACTGCATTGAGGCAACAAGACTGTCCAGGGGTGGTTTCTGGCAGGGCCCTTCAAACAATGAACTCCCCGAGACATGGCAGACTCAGTGTGAACTCTCCTGTGTGGGAAAACACATTCGGTGCAACTTCATTTCTAGATATGTCTGTTTTAACCCAAGAATCCGGTAACATATATTCTCCCCAAATACCTTTCCTGCTTCCTCTCTTGAATGCCAACATCCCACACAAAAGCCCCTGGACTAGGCACTGTGTGTGTGTGTGTGTGTGTGTGTGTGTGTGTGTGTAGGTAGGAGTGGGGGTGCACCAGGAGGGACCAGCTCAGGAAAGACCCCTTCCTGGTATGGTTTCTACTTTCAGTTAGAACAGCACATCACAAATGGTTTTGAAGGTCTAGTGTTTCAGGGAGGTCTCTGGCTTAAAAGGACTTGCTACAAGGAAAGCATGCTCATAAGATTGGCTCTCTTTTTGAAAATGACCTCATTGGCCAGATTCACAAAAGGGTAGGAGGTCTTCCTCAAAGATGGATTCTTTATGATTTGTGACTAACAGAGATTTTTACCCTGATCACCTCTGTGTTATGCAGGGAAGGTCCACTTGTGTTCCTTCCCATACACAAGCCTCAGTGGCTTAACATAGCCAAGTTTAATTTCTCATTCACATCACAGTGCACTGTAGACCACTTGGGGGTTGTGCTCCACAGGGTCATTCATGGACCCAGGGTCCTTCCTTCTCTCTACTATTTCCTAGGGCCTTCAATTCTCCACTGGAGTCTTTGCCTTAGACCAAAGCGTGAGGAATGAGTAAATAATGTGGAAAACCCATGGCGGGTTCACTATGGGCAAAGCTTGAGAATTTTGTTAGCCAGAACGCAGTTTCGTGGTCTCACTAACTTTAAGGCAGGCTAAGAAATGCAGTCTAATCATGTGCTTAGGCAAAAAATAGAAACATATTTTGGTGAACACACCACAGTTTCCATAGTTTGCCATTATCTTTGGCGGCCTTAGAAATGTGATGAGAATGGCACTTTATTTTTTATTTTCTCTAATGGTTATTTATTTTGGGGAGAGAGAGAGACAGAGTGAGAACAGGGGAGGGGCAGAGAGAGGGAGACACAGAATCCAAAGCAGTCTCCAGGCTCTGAGCTGTCAGCAAGAGCCTGACACAGGACTCGAACTCACGAACCGTGAGATCATGACCTGAGCCAAAGTCAAACACTTAACCAAGTGGGCCACCCAGGTGCCCTGAGAATGGCATTTTTATCTCTGTGGTTTACCTCCCCCAAACCTGTAACTCCTATCTAACCATGACGAAAACTTCACACAAACCCCACTTGAAGAATATGCTACAAAATGCCTAATGAGTACTCCTCAAAGCTGTTAAGTCATCAGAAACAAGAAAAGTCTGAGGAACTATCATAGCCAAGCGGAGTCCAAGGAGATATGACAAGTAAATGCAATATGCTAATCCTGGATGGGATTCTGAAACAGAAGAAGGACAGTAAGTAAAAACCAAGGGAATCTGAATATAGTATGGACCCTCAATAATAATAGTGTATGGGTATTTGTTCATCAGTTGTGACAAATGTACCATATTAATGTACAATGCTAATAATGGAAACTGGGCCTGGGGCACAGGGAAATGCTTTTTTTCCTTCAAAACTTCTCTATAAATCTAAAATTGTTTTAAAATAAAAGCTTTTAAGATTTTTTTAAAAAGTGAGTAACAAACTCTACTACTCCTGTTTTCCCACAATAGCCGTGGCAGGAAAAACAAAGCCAAAACACATTGTCTACTGAGAAACTGCTACTCTGGTCTTCTTACACTCATTTTTCCCCTTATACCAGTTCCTTCTACCTGCCTCATTCCATAGGGACTGTTCCTCCAGAACTAACTGTGACATCTTTTTACTAACATGCCTCATGCTCCTCTAAGAACATGAATCAAAACATGATGATAAACAATTAAAAAACTAAAAGCTATTACGTTTCTGTGTTAAAGCATACATGTACATCCTTAGACGCACAAGTGCACACATGCACACACGTATGCACACACACACGTGCACACACATATGCACACACAAGACCCAGGAAGCTTCTCACTTGGTCTTCACTGGATCACCACTTTCAGACCTCTCCTGTCACAAACTTTGTTATCGATGTCAACAGTTTATACAGAAGCTTATTTTCATTATAGTTTGCCCCCTTTCCCTGTCCATCCAAAATGTGGTCGGTCAAGTATATTTGAAAGTTTCACCAAATGGGAATAGAGGAGAACGTAAGAGGAATATTGATGAGAAAAAAATTTCCCATTCACAGAAATAAATAAAAAAAAATAAAATAAAATAAATAAATAAATAAATAAATAGATTTCCCATTCAAAACCTCTCCCAGATTACTTTGGGACATACACGGTGTTCCATAATACAACCCTGGAGACCCACCTCAGCATGTAAAAGAATCTGACAACTCCCACAATAAAGAAGTTTATCTCCTTTGGTTTAATCCAACATTACCAAAACTTCTTTGACGTGAAACTTTATTTTGTTCTGTTTTCATTTTCTTTTTCCCTGTCTTACCTGTTTATCCATTAACCTCGTGTGCAACTAGCAAGTCTTCAAACACACTTCAGATATTGTAACATTCAAATGCACTAAGTTAGGTGCGCCTGGGTGGCTCAGTCCCTTGAGCGTCCAACTTCGGCTTAGGTCATGATCTCACGGTTTATGGGTTCAAGCCCCACGCTGGGCTTTGCACTGGCAGCAGAGAGCCCACATCAGATTCTTGGTCCTTTCCATATCTCTTGGCCCCGCCCTCAAAAAGAAACATTTAAAAAACTTAAAAATAAGGGCTAAGTTAAATAATGTTTGGTTTCTTCTGCCCATTCACAGAGATGAGGTGAGAAAGAAGAACCTATCTTTTTCTGGTCTTATTCTCCGAATTAAGCAATTGTCTTGAAATTAGAGAAAATAATCTGGTCCTTTTTCCTACCTGTGTCTTTGGGTAAATTATCTTACCTGAGCCTGGGCCAATAATAATTGCCATTTGGGGAATTTGTTGGGTGGATTAGATGACAACTTTAGCCTACATATAATTATTCCTCTTCCTCACTGGGCTGGGAAATTTTTTTGTTTGTTTTTGACTTTGGACTTTATTCTTTAAACAAATGGAGACGAAATGGGTTATTGCAGAAAACAATATCTACATATGCACTCAGAGGGACACGTTTGGGGACAGAAGAGACTTAAGCATAGGCTGACATCTCAGAAGTGGTTCCCAAAGAACTAAGCTTTATTTTCTTGGATTTTAAAAATGCCTATGATCCTCCTTCATCCCTGATCTTCAGAGCCAAATAGTATATTAAATGTCCCTTACCAGCAATTCTATCTTCTACAACAAGGGATACATCTGTAGACACATTGCAAAAGAGGACAAAATATCTGGGTGACATGGCAGCTCAATATTGACTCAAAAGGCTAAACCTGACGACTTTCATTAAATCAAGAACTCCCGTCTAGAAGGGGTGGGATTGGTTCCTGGTGGTCAACAAGTGAGGTCCCAGGAAGGAAACAAGTTAGGAGGGGGGTGGTGGCAGATGGGGCTTTATATGACAGCACAGCCACGTGCCTTAGTACCAATCCTTAGAGCTGACATTCAGTGATCATTACTACCAGCCAAGCACTGTGGCAAGCACTTTACACATATTAGCTTATCTAACGTTCACAGTAACCCATGAGACAGGCCTTCTGATAATCCTCATTTTTACAGATGAGAGTGTTTGGCTAGGAAACATGGTCTTGGTTAGTAAATGGCAATTCCATGATTCAAATTCAGGCAGGCAGACTCCAGAGCCCCACCCCTTACAACTATATTATCTGGGCATCATCTTTGTTGATCAAAGTTTTTGTTTTGTTTTGTTTTGTTTTTGTTGTTGTTGTTTTTGTGTTTTTGGTTTTCTTAACAGATTGAAAAGGTGACAACTCTCCATTGTTCTCCCCCATCCCACTCTCGTTTTTTCTTTCCATCTGTTAGGCTGCCCTGGTAAAGGAAAGTCTACTTTCCTGACCCAAGTCCCTTTCCCAGAAGGAGATAGGGCACTAGCATATTCCCTCCAAGGCTTCCATTTCTGATCAAGGTGGAGGGTTTGAAATTTCTTAATTATTTTCATTTTTATTGTTTGGTAAACACATTCAGAGTGGACACATGTTAACTAATCTTAAAGATGGATGCATGTGTGAAACAAAATAGAAATCTATTGTTTTGCATTAAAAATTTTTTTTTTCAACGTTTATTTATTTTTGGGACAGAGAGAGACAGAGCATGAACGCGGGAGGGGCAGAGAGAGAGGGAGACACAGAATCGGAAACAGGCTCCAGGCTCTGAGCCATCAGCCCAGAGGCCGACGCGGGGCTCGAACTCATGGACCGCGAGATCCTGACCTGGCTGAAGTCGGACGCTTAACCGACTGCGCCACCCAGGCGCCCCTGTTTTGCATTTTAAAACGTAACAGCCAACAGGATAGCAGATACAACATACATTTATGTAATGTAGAGCCCATGGATATCTGTCCTCTTAACTCACCTGATTCTGAGTCATATTTTTCCTTATGTTTTTCTTTTAAACTCAAATTTGCTTTTTTTTTTTCTAATTACAAAAACATGGTAGAAAATCTAAGAAACATCTATTAGTAAAAAAAAAAAAATGAAAAAGAAGATAATGATTTCTCGTAATCCTACCATCTAGCAATAACCACAGTTAACATCTTCCAGACATTTTAATATGTATACTTATATGTATAAGCCAGATGTCAAATGGGTCTCTCTGCTCCTTATTATCTAGATAAGATGCCTTGGTCCTTCATTTCATTGTTCTTCTCAGGATTCTGGCAACTTCCCAGAATCTCACATTCTAATGATCACCTGTGACTCCGACTTCCTGTTTCTTCTGAATTCCATTCTCTACTGTTCAGCCCACAGCTGTTGCTTTATTTTGCTCTGGCTATAGACCCAAATGTGGAAATCAGGTTCTTTCTTTGATTCGACAGTAACAACAAATCACCCATATGAGGATTTTTCGATGTGTAGCCCTCTTCACTTCAGGATGTAAAGACTATTACATTTAAATAGTAGACATCCTTTCTCCTGGAATTTTCTGTTTTGTTCTAAAGCCATGTTACCCAGTCATGTACTCTCTCCCCCTTCCCATTGATTTTGTTTTTTCCTTCTCAGGAGGAGAAATCATATTCTTCCCCCCTTTTTTTTTTCTTGCAAAGCAATTCAGATATATGAGAGCTTGCCTCCAAATTTAACTTCAGGAATTCCCTTTGTATACACAAAGTCTCTCCCAAAGCTCTGACACTGTCATGATCAAAAAGTCTGGAGTTATTGGATAAGGGCCATTCATGTCCCCATTTGCGGCATGTAGTTTCCACTAAGATCCAGAGATGTGATACATGGCAAAGACAAAGGGGGTTGAAAACCATGTATTCCACATGGTAGGAGTTTCAAAGGAGATGTTAAAAGCTTAGTTTCATAGTTCCTAGGGCCTTCCCTCACATCGAGGATATAAAAGCAAGACTAGGGATTAGGAAAGGTAATCTTTAGAAAGATTTCACTGAATGGAGCAGTTAGTGGGATGTAAGAACCCCCATCCAAACCAGAAAGAGACGGGGAGTGGGATGCTCTCCAGGTCACATCAGGTTGTTGGTTAAAAGAGAGAGGCTTCAAGGAGCACTCAGAATTGATTTGATATGTGTTCTCCTTAGTTGGGGAGACACAGTAGACTGATAACCGACTTCTGCTCGGAAAACTTAAAAGCTGACATGGGCTACCTGCACTAGGCTGAGTCTGCCTGCCCTCAGAGAAGAGGAAGGTGGGTGTTTCCTATGGACCACATGTGGCCTCACAGTCAGGGAGAACTGGTGGGACCATTCTCAGTGCAGCCCAAGAGCATTTCCTGGGGGCCTTGGGACTTACATAGTCTCTGCTGAGTGGGCTGCTGCGAGGATAGTGACTAAATTTAGGGAACACATGCAAAGTCATGGAAAATGCAATCGAATGAGTCCATTGGGAGCCTCCAAAAGTCCAGCAAAAGGCCTAGCAGAGAAAGAAAGCTTTGGCCTCCAACCAGACCCATGACCTCTCATTACAGAACCAAGTCAGAAAACTTTCTTGCTCCCTTACTACTCTCCTCCTTCACCAGAACCCTGTGAAGGGGGTAAGAGCCCCAGTCAGCAAAATAGAAAAATGGGGGAAAGGTGAGGAAATAGAGTGGGGCATAAGGGGGCATAAGGAACCACCAGCCCTTCTAGACTACCTACCTCCAGAGGGCCCAAGTTAGATAAAGAGAGAAGTTTTCTCTTAAAACCAAGCTCTAGGTTTGGAGAATTGCACGCTAAGAATTATTTAAAAAATGAAACCAAATATGGAGATCTTTAAGTTTCCATCTAGAGGAACCCCCTCTACCTGATAGGTCTGGAGAAGTAGTGGAAGACAAAAGTACAGAGGCTAACTGATGCATTTCCCTATTCTATAATATTGCTTTGTAATCATTAACAGTTATAAAATAATTACTAACAATTACTAATAATTCTTTAACCAACCTCTTTGAGCTTAGGTTATTTCTTTATTTTTCCCTATGAACAACACTGATACAATTACTTCATGTATCCTTAGGTATTTCTTTTGGCTGGATCAAGGTTTAGATTCATGCTTCAAACTTTAGCGATGAACTGCCAAATTCATATCGATTTCCCTGTCATCCATGCACGCCCTTGCCATACATCTATTAGAACCATCAGTTCTACCATATTAAAGTGACTTTGTTCTCCTGACTCTGGTTCCTTATAGGTCAATTTCTAATGTAACTCTAAAGGGACAAAATTATTTCCCAGTTCTTGAGGTGGTGCCTCACTTCACTCTTGTTCCTACACTTATGAGTGTATTTCAGAACTCAAACTATTCATGGATTAGCAGCTGTCTTTATATTGTTTTGTCAGTTGTTAGGATTTCGAGATAGAAGATGCACTAAAAAGGCATAATTATTTATATACCGTGGATAGACTACCTGCCTATATTTGGGTTGGGAAAACAAATTCAGCAGATAAAATTTTCCAACCTCATGTTTTCCTTCTGAGAAAGATGTGACTGCTTCTCCCGACCTCACAACCTCAGCAAAAGCTGTAATTAGAGCTGATTCAGTAAATACAACTTGTGCCTGGGTGGGTGGGGGCGGTGTTCTCCACAACAGCTCTGGTCTTGAACAGGGCAGGGAGGAGGGCTACTATAGGTTTTCTGGGGCTTTGGCTACGGGGAAAACAAACACAGTTAAAAAAAAAAATCTTAAGAAATATTCCAAAACAGGATTTCAAGAGCAGTAATCCCCTCTGTCTATATTTGGCTATGAAGTCCCTTCCCATGAAATATAATTCCTAGCTGGCTGTCACTCGTCATTTTCCCTGTGTTCAATATTCACCAACATAAAGGTCCTATTTTGCCAACTCCCAGCACTTAATTTTCATTCTCATTCATTTTACCATTTCTCTTCAAGTGAAAATAACACTCAATTGTCAAGGGGATTGAACGAATTGTAAATAACAAATGTTATCTTACTCCCTGGAACTTATCTCATGCTATGTTATGGATTTACCAGGTCTTACAAAATAGCTGATATATGAGCCTTAAAGGGGAAAAGTCTCCATACTAGTAGATGAAAAAATTCCTAAATTCCAGAAGGGTGAATGAACAGATGGATACTTTTGGGACATGTGTGTGTGTCATTTTTGTTTTACATTTCCTTGGCTCTGCAAGAGAACGCATTTTCTACAAAGTATGGTAGCTGGAGTGAAGGATAATATTAAATTAAACCTGGAAACAAGAAATGAGAAGTAAATAGTTTAACAAAAATGCAGTTCCATATGTTAATTTTGAAAAGTTTCATTACTAAAACAGAGTTAAAACAACGTGGCCACGAACTGAGACACAAAAGGTAAATAGTGACTGATGTCATGGAGAACATTTTTCTTACTTGGAGGTGTAGATACCATTCTAACACATTCATATATGTATTTCCAAGTTTTATTCATTGGGGAAATTCAATATTTTAATAAATTTCCATCAAAGTAATTACTGATTGGTGATGTCTTTCCCTGAGTGGTGATTTCTTACACAGAAAGTAAAGCTCTGGGTGGTTCCAGCAACGTGGAGCACTGAACTATTACGCCTCTTGCCACAACATATAAATTCTGGATATTTTATAATAACACAGCAGCTTGTAAAATGTATCTGAGAGGAAAAGTAAACACAAGGAATCTCTAGTTGTCAGAAATGAAGAGTGAACTCTTGGCCAGTGCACAGCTAAATTAGCAGCAACCCGAAATGATAGTGGGGTCATTCAGATTTAGATAAGTGTCCTACAACTGATGGGCTGAAGTACTAACACTCACCCTTTGACAGAGAACATGGACTTTGACCCCCTAAGGCATAGTGCTTGAACTGACACTGGCATTGAACCCTAGAAGGATACCCACTCCGTGAAAAACCCTTCATAGGAAAACCACCAGGAGCAATGTGGCAAGCTGGGGCACAGTGAAAAGTAGAAAACTAAGCAAGACTCCAGCCTGTCACATGCACAGAGTGACAATCAGATTTTTAGCACCAGCTAGTGCAGAATTTGAACTCAGTAAATAACATGAAATCTGGTCTCAGACAGGTGAAATCCTTGGCTTCCTTGAAAATAACAAAAACAAAAACAAAACAACAACAACAACAAAAACAAAACCACTAGGGATTCAGAGCTGGTGACTTAACGATAAAAAAGAGATTCCCTTTACTTTTTCTCCCTCACACATGTTTTACGTGCTGTTCTGTTGTTATAGTTCATCCGACACTTGAGTATGTTTGCAGTTTGTAGTGGAGCTGAGTCCCAGATAGTTTGGTTCTCTGTGTTGCTAGAATCAGACCATGGGTTACTTTCTTTGAGAAATCACCATTCAGGAAAAAAATGCCAGTCTGAAAAATTTCAAGATGAACTTGCAGGAAAAATGCTGCAAATGATATTAGCAATTAATTATTCACCATAAGAGACAGTTGATACACACAATCAATAGGAAGATGATGCCCCTCCCAAGAACTAGAATAGAACAATCTGGAACCAGGAAATGAGACTATCTAAAATTATTATTCTATTTAAAAGGAATAGAAAATGTGCTGAAAGGTATGATACTGTGCATGAAGAACAATCTAATTAATCAAAATGACTAAATCAAGGCTTTCTGCAAAGAGAAAAAATTATAATTAAAAATTCAAAGGCTAGGCTAAAAGTTACATTAAACAGACTACAAGAAAAAAAATCAATAAACAAAAACATAAAATCTGGGAAATTACCTGGAATGCAGAATGCAGTGCTGTATAAATTGAAATGTGAAGGAGAAGATAAGCAATATGCACAATAGAGTTAGGCAGAGTCTAAAATATGGCGCCAGGGTGGCTCAGTTGGTTAAGCATCAGACTTGGCTCAGGTCATGATCTCATGGTTTGTGGGATGGTTTGACTTTGTGCTGACAGCTCAGAGCCTAGAGCCTGCTTCAGATTCTGTATCCCCCTCTCTCTCTCTGCCCCTTTCCCCCTGTGCTTTGTCTCTCTCTCTCTCAAAAATTAATATTAAAAATAATTTTTAAAAATAATAAAATAAAATAAAATAAAATATGACAGGGGTGCCTGGGTGGCTCAGTTAGTTAAACATCTGACTTAGGCTTAGGTTATGATCTCATGGTTTGTGGGTTCAACCCACACATCGGGCTCTGTGTTGACAGCTCAGAGCCTGCAGCCTGCTTCAGATTCTGTGTCTCCTTCTCTCTCTGCCCTTCTCCCACTCATGCTCTGTTTCTCTCTCTCTCATAAATAAAAAAATTAAAAAAAAATTTTAATATGGCAAATTAAATTTTCAGAAAGAAAAGAGTGGAAAGAGAAGCAACATTCAAAAAGATAATGGCACAGAATTTTCTGGAATTGCTTTAAAGCATCAATTCTCAGATGTAGGAATCTCAGTGAATCCTAGGCAAGATAGATTAAAAATAAAATCCTCACCTAGACACATTGTAGTGGAGCTACAGAACACCAAAGCCAAGAAGAAGGTCCTCATAGCAGCTGGGGTGGGGGAGATATTTGAAATAAAAGAACGATAATTAGGCTGATAATGAACTTTTTATCACCAAATGGAGACCTGAAGACAATGGGATAATATCTTCAAAATGCTCACTAACTGTATATTGAAAACAGTCGTCAGTGTAGGATTCTATAAGTAGCTAAACTTCCTTTCAAAAGAGAAGGCAAAATAAAGACGTTTTCATACAATGAGTGGGAGTTAATTCTTTAAATGTGCTTGATAAAAGAACTACTTGCTGTAATCAACCTAGAAGAAAATAAACCCTGACATGAACAGGAGGGAAAAAGCAGTAGTGAGCAAATGATTGTTAAAATGGACAATAAGTCTACAGAGTTTAAGACTGTTAAAAATAGTTTTTAAAAAAGATTTCAAGAGAAATTTAAAAGTAAGGTGAGACGAAAGTGCTAGAAAAGCAAACACCACAGACAACAGAGGACACTCTGTAGAATAACTGTATTTTGAGTTCCTTGTAATACAAAAATGTTTGGTTTGCTTCATTAAATGCACTTATCAAAATTTAAAGGTAAGCATGTAAAACTAGAAATAGCAGATGTGTTCTTTATCCCAATAAATGAGAGTAAAGGAAGTGGACAAGAGAAATAAAAGCAAGGTAATAAAAGCACAAATTAGTCCATATATAAATATTCACAGTAAATATAATATATAACAATATAATATATAGTATAATCTTACCAATTAATGCAGCCTCTCACACTGAATTTTATTTTAACCATTTAAATATCTGCCATGGCAGTTATTAATGCTGTTCACTAAATATTTCTTATTCTCATTCTGGACTCTTGGGTTGAATTTCACTCACCTGCTCCTCAGGAGTGAGATGTGGCTCTGTAACTTGTCACGACAAATTTTGAAGAAGCTGAAGTGATGTGTGACACAGAGGGGTGGAAATGTTAACATTCAGTGAATGATATATCAAGTTTTTCTTCTCTTCTGCTATGCCCACTAGCGATGCTATAGAGAGTGGCTGCTGTGGACCCCAGGTAAGGACCAGGTGGAGCAAAACCTTCTGTAAATCCTGGAGGGACCCGTAGCTCAAGAGGGAAATAAAATCTTTGATGTTTTAAGCTGTAGAAATGTTAGAATTGTTTGTTATGAAGCATAGCATAGCCCATGCTTGCTGATACACACAAGAGGAATAGGCACAACATAAAGAAATTGACCTTGAAAGTAGAAGGATGAGAAAAGAGATACAGGAAAGCATTGACAAAAAGAAAACCAGAATATTAAAATTAATTTTAAGCAAAATAGTCTGTAAGACAACAAGGAATTAGAAAGGAAAAAATAGAAAATATATTCCTGTATAAGAACAAAAGGAAGAGTGCCAGGAAGATCACAATCCTGAATCTTTAAACATCTAACACTAGAGTCCCCAAATATGTGAAGTCAAAGTGGATGACAGAATTATGAGAAGAGATGGACAAGTCACAATAATAAGCCAAGTCCTGAACCTCCATTTCCCTTTGCTAGGTGGAAATGGTGGATGGTTGGTTGTCAGTCTCACGCATGACTGGGCAAGGACACATGGACAGAAATGCCTAGAAGGGCTTCTGGAAAAGGATTTTTTTTTCTCTGATAAAAAGCAAGGGATAACTTTGAAGGTATCTTTTTGTCTTTGAATGTTTTGTGAGAAAGTGATGGTTGAAGTTGCAATGGCCATTTTCCTTCAGATTCCTTATTATATGGCATTTTATAAAACCCCACTTTTTTATGCTAGCATTATTTGCAGCCTAAAGCATCCTCACAAAGCATTAGCTATCAATGATCATGATCAAGTTATGGCAAATATAACAGCATGGTGTTATTGAAGGAACAAATTGACCAGTGGAAGATAACATAAAGATATATGAACTTGATATATGACCGAAGTGGCATTACAAGTAAGTAGAAATAGAATGTGCTATTAAATAAATCATCTTGAGAGAACTCCCATTTGGAAAAACATTAAGTTAGCATCTTACCTCAGAAATATTAGCATCTGGGGCACCTGGGTGGCTCAGTGTGTTAAGTGTCCAACTTTGGCTCAGGTCACGATCTTGTGGTTTGTGGGTTCGAGACCCAGCTTTGGGCTCTGTGCTGACAGCTCAGAGCCTGGATCCTGATTCAGATTCTGTGTCTCTGTGTCTCTCTGCCTGTCTCTTGCTCACACTCTGTCTCTCTCTTTCTCTCAAAAATAAATAAACATTAAAAAGATTAACAAAATAAAAAGAAATATCAGCATCCTACCTAATAAAAATGTTCCCTATTTCTGTAATAGAGAAAATTACATTCCAAGAGGATTAAAGACATACATATGGAGACTACTACTTTAAAATATTTAGAAGAACATATTGGAGGGATGTTAAATTTTATGTGTATTTTTATACACATAACATTATACCACAATTTTAAAAAAGATACATGCTTACGGGCACCTGGGTGGCTCAGTGGGTTAAGTGTCTGACATCAGCTCAGGTCATGATCTCATGGTTCATGGGTTCGGGCCCTGCATCGGACTCTGTGCTGAGAGTTCAAAGCCTGAAGCCTGCTTCGGATTCTGTGTCTCCCTCTCTCTCTGCCCCTCCCTTGCTTATGCTCTCTCTCTCAAAAATAAATAAACATAAAAAAATTTTTAAAAAAAGATACATGCTTATGGACAAAGACTTAATTATCAATGCAAAACTACGAAATTATGTGAAAGAAATATATTGGAGAGCATTTTTATAAGGTTGGATTAAAGAAGGATTCCCTAAACAAGACATAGAAAGAACAAAACAAAAGATGTAAAAAACAAAGAATGATAAATTTCACATTAAAATTAAAATCTTCTGTGTAAGGAAAGACCATCCAAAGTGAGAAAGTGAACCACAGACCCGGAGAAGATACTTGCTACACTTTAACTGAAAATTAATCCACACCAGGATGTATAAAGAACATCCTCATAGCAATATAAGAAAGACAAACAATCTAAGATTTTTAAATGGCAAAGGATATAAATAAGTGCTTGGTAAAAGAGAAAACCCTAATGTCCTATAAACATAAGGAAAGACACCTGATCCCATCAGCGACAAAAATTAAGATTAGATCAGCAATGACGCATCTCTTCACACTCATCAGTATGGCCAAAAAAATAATGTCTCATAGTAAGTGTGGGAGAGGATATGGGATTTGGGGGCTCTGAGATACTGAGTGTGGGGTGTAAATTGGTACAGCCCTGACTGGATATTGTCAAGCTGCTCCCAACCTGTAAATGTTCAAATTCCACAACCCATAGCTTTGAGAAATGTATCCACATGCACAAGGACCCATATACCAAGATCTTCGCTGCACATTGTTTACAATAACAAGAAGTCAGAAAGAAACAGAAAGACTCATGCATGAGGCATGAATAAATTATCCTATATGCATATAGGGACTTACTAAACAGCAGTTAAAATGAATATCCTAGATGTACTGCATCAACATAGATCTATTCTGAAAGTGTTGAGGGAATAAAAAAAACAAGTTGAAAATGAATTATATAATTTGGGTATTATGCTGAGTGAAATAAGCCAGACAGAGAAAGACAAATACCATATGATTTCACTTACATGTGGAATCTAAAAAAAAAAAAAGCCCAAACGAATGAACAAACAAACAAACAACAACAACAAAGAGAGAAAGTCTCATAAATATAGAGAACAAACTGGTCGTTGCCAAAGCAGCGGGGGTGGGGGGATGAACGAAATTGGGGAAGGAGGAGAGCAAAATAGGTGAAACTTCCAGTTATAAAATGAATGTCACAGGAATGGAAGGCACACATGGGGGACACAGTCAATAATATTGTAATACAATTATCGTGGTGAGCGTTTCATGATGCATATAATTGTTGAATAACTATTCTGTACACCTGAAACTAACTTAACACTATATGTCAACTCTACTTCAATTAGAAATTTAAAAAAAGGAAAAAATGTATATATTTACTTAAGTATCAAAACCTAAAACATAAAACCGTAGATGGGGAAGTTATAAAACCGTCAAGATTGTGGTTAATTCTGGAGTAAAAGGGAAAGGAATACATGGGGTATTTCACATATATATGTAATATTTCTTTATTTTTCTTTTACTTTTTTAAGGATTTATTTTAAGTTGATTTATTTCAGCAGTCTCTACACCCAACATGGGGCTTGAACTTACAATCCCGAGATCAAGAGCCACGTGCTCTACTGACTGAGCCATCCAGGCGCTCCTATAATATTTCTTTCTTAAAACAAAGAAAATAGAGCTGAAAGAAATATGTCAAAATGCCAACATTTATTAAATCGAAGATTAGATATGTTTGGATGTCTGTATATTATGTTTGAAATGTAATCAATTATTTCGCATGTTTGAAACATAATAAATATTTGAAATAAAACATGAATAACACATTATAAAATAAACAACGTTGAATAAAATGAGTTAGGAATAAAAGTGGAAAATAATGTAAATATCATGGGTGGAGGGAAGACATGAATTCTGTTTTAGAACGGGACCACATGAAAGGAAGACATGTCAGGTCTTGACCTCGAATCCCACAGCTGTGTTCCCATGGCTTTCTGGAAAGCTCCTTGCCACGTTATCAAAGACTCAGGTGACTGAGCTCAGGAGCTCCAAACAGGCCCGGGAGCTGGTGGAAACAGTGGAGGGGCAGACGCCAGGAGAGGCAGCACAGGGGGGCCGTGGAAAGCCGACCCCCTCAGTACCCCAGGCCACCTCCTACAGCATCCACCTAGGGTCCTGCGCTGAGGTTAAAGGCCTCAAGGAAAGAGCAAGCTCTGGTCTCTGTGTGCTCCTGTCATCAACATGGCCCACCATTCTCTCCTGGCTGAGGCCACCTGCATGGGCCCCTGACCTGTGCAGTCACACATCACACCCCCATGTTTGGTTCGATGCTCCACTGGCGCTGTCTTGACAAAGGACCCTGCACTTGCATGTTGCACCGGGTCCCTCGTGCCAGTGGCACCGAGAGACTGGCCACGCCCTCTTGGCAAAGGGGTTTGTTCCTCTGTCCTCACCTGCTCATCCCTGCTCTCAACACTTAAATGGAATCTGCCATTTACATCCATTGCCACCCCCCTGCAGGCATCTGCATGGTTTCTGCTACTTTAGAGCTTTGATCTTGGGGATCCATCTGTGCCCCCGGAGGACAGCTGCCCTGCAGCCACAGAGCTCTGGGGAACTTGAGGTGTCCAGGGGCAGAAGGCCACATTCACCTCGAAACTGACATGTTGGTACCACTTTATATTTATATTTATATTTATATTTATATTTATATTTATATTTATATTTATATTTATATTTCATCCTATTTATATTCATTGAAACCAACAGCAACCACCTAAAGTAAATGTGCAATACAAAATGCAGTTATGGTATTGCAGCAATGACTATTTAGGTTGTATTTAGGTAAACACAATATGATGGTATTTACACAAGATTAACATACACTCCTAGGCAGAAAGTCTTTTACAGTCTTTATCCATATCAAAGGCACTTGCCCAATGCAGGCTTTCATAGATGATTATCTGGTTCTTAGCATTTATACTTAAAAATTTTTTTTTAATATCAATATTATTTCTAGAACTGAGACAGAGGTGGCTAATTCATATATTTGCTTTTGGAAGCTGAAACAGTTCTGGAAAAAGAAGTTCAGTCGTTCCACCTGGGACCTTTAGGGCTGGTCCTCTAAAATCCCTAGGTCTCATCCCATGTCATTATCCTCCACAGACTTCTCAGGGAATTCCAAGGTCAGAGTCTCAAAGAAAGGACTGCCCTGGGCACTGTGAGTGGTGGCACCAGCCCTTGGAAAGAAGACTTGCCCAGCGCGGGGCTAAGGATGGGCCAAGGGCTTTGGCTTCCCCTGTCCCCAGTGGCTCTGTGATACCCAGGAGCAGAAAAACGGTAATTCTACCATGTCACTGATTAGGTTTGAGGCTTATATTATATTGGGATGAACAGGGGAATTCCCCTGTTAAAAAACCTATTCATTCCTAGATATACATAACATCCTGTGGTGTAAGCATGCCTGGAACAGAAGGGACAAATATGCAGGAAGTTTGTATGTCCATTTTATACATGCTACAATCTGTGGTTATGAGAGGATCAAAGGTATTCAGGGCAATGACATTGTCATTCGTGGCATTCCACTTGGCTCTTGGGGAATATAAACCGGTTGTCTCCAGTGGAAGAATCTCAAGCTCCCACTGAGAAAATATTAGGAGAAAATAGACATAACAGGGGCATATTTGATTTTTGAATGTCACGTGAAGACCACAAAAAGTCTGTGATTTGAAAGACCCACATTCCTGTCTGGTCTACTTCAGCTGAACAGTCACATTATCACGACAGGCTGGGGCTCAGAGAGTCCGAAACAATGCGGTTGTCATCTCAGGGCCGCCAGGCCTCCTGCCTCCGTGAGAGTCGGCTGACATCTTCGAGCCTCACTTTCCTCATCTGTAATGTGTGGGTGATATTGAGGGCTCTTCATAAGGTTTTGGGGTTTCGATGAGCTCAGGCATGAGAAAAGCGTGGCGTCGTATCCAGCACCGGGAAAGCCCTTGGTGGACGATAAGGATGGTGATTAGCATGGGCTGCCAGCGGTCAGGTGGGGCCTCTGTTGTCTGGACCCTGTCTCCTGTCCCTAAATTTATTGCAGACGGGGGACCTGTGTGATGGCCATAGAACTAGGAGCCAAGAGGAAAAGGAGATATGTCCCTATTGTTCTAAGGCTGAGACTTGGGTACATGGGGAAAACTAGCATGGAATAAAGGGGGCAGAGAAGGTCTGAGAAAGGCCTCAAGAACTAAAAGCATTAGGATCTCCTGCTTGGGCTGAACACTAAATAGTTCCCTGACGTGACCGAAGCCTCAAGGGCCACGCCGAGTTACTAATGTGGAAAGCAGTGCACCAGAACCAGTCAGCCCTCCAGCATGCACTGGCCGGGCCCTTCAGGCCGTGCTCTGCACCTGTAAGCCCAGGTCTCCTCACCTGGGATATCAATCGAGCCTCCCCTGCTGACTTGCCAGAGTGTTAAATATTCAGTTCTCAGGGGCGACCACCAGTATTCTTTTAATGTGTCTCCAGAGAGGAGCTGCTCTTGGAGGACAGAGTAGCTCCAGCAGTCACACCTTAGGCGTGTCTTTCAGATCAAGGGTTCAGCATTCGTGAACGTTCGAGGCCCCGTTCTGTTGGTCTTTCCTGGCGCCCTCCTCCCGCGTTGTCCTCAGTGATGCGGGATCCCTCGTGAGGACTTCTCAGCCAGCCGGCCCCATGCCGTGGGGTGACCTGAAATCTCAGGCATCTGAAGAGTCTGATGTGAGCATGAGTCACCTCACTCGAAATGCTACAGTCTATGATGACAGGGCTACTTGTTTGTCCGATGGGCCTAAGCTATCAGGATCACATCTCCTTGAAAATTCCTAGTCACGCATTAGTCAGCCCACCCCCAAATCTGAGGGGAGAGCCCACCTCCAGATTCTGCGTGTAACTCATAGACTGTCCTGAGGAAGCAGCGCTGGGCAGGGGTCAACTGAATGTACCACGGAATGGATGCATCTCCATGACACAGTCCCCTCTGCCCTGTGAATCCCCCACCTCTGCCAGGTCTACCACGAGCATCTAAAGCTTCTGTGTCTTCCTTCTGGGAAAAACTCATGCCAGAGACTCCTTTTAATAGGTTTCCTTATTCAGACCAGTTTTAGGTTTTCAGAAAAATTGTGTGGAAAGTAGAGAGTTCCTTTACATGCCTGCTTCTACTCCAAGTTTCTTTTATTATTAAATGTTGCATTAGTGGGGTACATTCGTTACAACTGATGAACCACTACCGACATACCACACCAGGGTTCGTTCTCCATGTTGCGTGACCCATGGCTCTTGGCGAGTGCATACGGCCGGGTGTCCACCATTACAGCATCATCCACCCAGCTTCAGCCCTAAAAACCTCCCGGGCCCCGTCTATTCGTCCCTCTCCCCAGCCCCTAACAACCACTGATCTTTTTACTGTCTTTATGGTTTCGCCTTTTCCAGTATGTCATATATGTCAAAATCATATAGAACGTAGCCTTTAGAGATCAGCTTCTTTCAGTTAGTAGTAGGCACTCAAGGTGCTTCTGTGCCTTTTTGTGGCTTGACAGCTCATGTCTTTGCTGAATAGGACTCCACTGTGCAGATGTACCACGGTTTAGTCATTCACCCATTCAAGGACATCTTGGTTGCTACCAGTTTTTGATAATTATGAATAAAGCTACTATAAACACTTGTACGCAGGTATTTGTGTGGACTTCGCTTTTGTGTGAACTGCTTTTCCATTACAAAGACCTTCAGATTGACCCCAGGTCTTCCTCCTCCTTGTTCGTAGAGACCACACATGCTGGGGTTTTCATTTTGAGGTCTTTCTTACCAGGTGAGCTGGTGAAGTGGGGATTGTGGGATTTCGTCCTTTACAAGTTCATGGAAGCTTTCTGAACTCTGGCCTACTTGCCTACTGGAGAAGCGGTAACATAGAGGCCTGGAAATATGTGTAAAGATGATGGTTACATAATAGGAAGTGGCCAATAAATATCTTCTCTATGTCCTCGCACCCTTTCCTCCCTTTCCCCATCTCTCCCTCCATCATTTCCTGCTAAGAAACTCAGAAAAGTAGATTTCCAGATGATCTTCTGCTTGAATTTTCACACATTTTAATTCAGTATCTGAGGATTTCCAATACCACCCTGATTTCCATCCTTGAGCCATCACACGTTATAAATCCTGAATGTACGCTGACATTTCTCTTTGGGGTCTGCACTTACGATGAAAAGAGAAATTGGGTTAATTCCAAGGTGAGTCTTCATTGGCTGGAAGCAGGATTGCCTGCTGAGTTGCGGGAGGGCCCGGTGGTGGCCCGCATGGGAGATGGGGGACAGGCTGAGGAAGGGCTCGCTTGCTGTCAAGGTTGAGGACTCATTAGTGCCTCACAGATCTGTGCCCAGTTTATGCCCCAAATGGGTGGCTCGTGACATGGCTTTAGATGTCACAGGCCACTGAACACACTAGCAGTGTGGTCTAGCCTCTCTGATTCATAGATTTTGGAAGCTGAGTCAACACAGTACTGCCATAAAAGACCAAAAAAATTGTCTGTTTTCCTCCCGGGTGTTTCACCAAATAAAAGGAAAACCACTTAGAATGGGGTTATCTGAGCTAAAGAATTGAGAGGGATTTCAACATGACCTTCTGTGACCATCTCTGACAGCTGCTTCAAGCCCTCCCTCGGCTCCCTGTGCTGTCCCAAGAAGGTCCTCCTGGTCTGACCCTGGATACCTCGGTCCTGATTGCTTTTCCTTGTTTTGCACCCTGGATTTCAGACATTCCAAACATTAAAAGTTTTCAAAAGGCCGGTATCCTTCCCCCACGTCCCTTCCTTTGGAACACGTGCGCAATAGTTTGCGTTCTGATCTCCACGTTTCTTCACTACTCTGAGAACAGCCTCCTTAACCCCTCAGTGGATTGGATGCCCTGCCATGGGTGTGCCCTGCTGTGTCGTCATTTACTTCCCTTATAACAGCACTCCTCTCTCTGTGTTGTACTCACCTGCTCTTGTTTTTCCCTCCCTCTGCTGGCATGTAAGTTCCATGAGAGCGGAAGTCAGCCTCACTCCATCACACCCATAGGGTGGGGCTTTGTGCCTGACACTGAGTGCAGTCTCAGTGAATGGATGGATGGATGGATGGACTTAAAACAAGACACAAGAAGCTTGAGGTACACATTAAAAGCTGGGGAACCATGTGAAGAGAGAAGGTGCGTAGCCTCACTGCTACTCACACCCCACTGCAAGGACAAGCAGGTACGTACAACAAAAGAATTGTCTTGCCCAGATAAGCCCATCTCTAGGCCTGGTTACTCACCGCTGATTACCTACCCACTATCCAAATGTCTCTTGTTTTTTACTAATAGTATCCCAATTTTGTCCAAGGAGACAATGCTCTAAATTTTTAAAATGCAAGTCACAATTATCATATCCTCTTGCGATTGGGGGTGGTCATCTCAGATCTTACCAGTGAGAAGCAGAGGGTTCTGGGTTTGCAGGGAACTTCTGGCTTTCCTGATAGAAGTGGTGCCTTCCCTTCTTGTTGCTTCCGTTTCCCTCCTTTTGCCCGGAATACAGAGGGAAGGTGAGGGTATAACTACCATCAGGACGAGGTTACATTCTATGCAAGGCAGATCAGAAAGATAGAAGGAGGCTCGGACTTTAACAATTTGGTGGAGCCTGCCTTAGATGTCTCAGTGATGTCCGGTGAAGCCACAATAGGCCGCTCTGTGCTCCATGGAGAGTCCACTTTCTAAATGACACAGCCTTCATCTCTAGGCTCCTGCAGTGAGTGCATTTGGGTGCTGGGGGGGTCAGAGGAGAAGCCCAAGATTTAAGCTCCTGTTTTGTATGGCCATTATGTACAGGGAAAAGGAAACTAGTGGGACCCACACACTTGGTCATTCCACGCTCAAATGAGAGGTGGCTCAGGACCATTAGTGCTGCCACCCTGGGGACATCAGGATAACATACATGCTCACAAGTTGTAGGCAATCAGATCGACGAGTATAAACTTGTTCCCCACTCATCGTTCCTGAGGTTATCTCCCTTTCCAGTATCCCTTCCTCTTTTTACTCGCTTACCATACAAGCTTTCATTTCTGGCCTTTGCAGGATGTGATATACGGCCATTTCAACTTCACTATTTCTCTGCTGGCCTTCTGCCAAAGGAGCCATCGATGCCTGGATCTGAGAAGCTCACATATTATCCAAACACCTTACATGTGTCCCAGCCTAGATCGATGCTAAGAGTGTCGTCCTAGAATCTGTAAGTCTCTGGGATTCACCAGCTTCTCTTTGAGCCCTTGGGACACTAACTACTTCATTTTAGTGATGTGTGTGTGTGTGCATGTGTGTGTGTGCGTGTGTACACACACACGCATAGGGGGTTACCTGGGAAACTTATTGAAAATGCTTATTCTTATTTCCCACTCCAAGAAATTGTGATTCAGTTGGTGGAGCCCAGGAATGTGACTTGTTTACAGGCACCCACATGTTCCAGCTGCAGGTGGCCCCTGCGTCAGACTTGGAAAAACCACACTGCCATGGGCCAGAGGCGGTGCTGCCTGAATGAGCTGATCCCCATCTGAGAAGAAGGTCCTGGGGAAGAGAAAACTAGAAGGGGATCCGGGGGCACCAAGTGAAAAGGGATACGGGAAAAGCAAACTGACATGAAATGATACCAGAACAGGAGGATGAAACTGGCAAAAGACAAAGTCTGCATCTTCACAGAGGTCTGGTCCTGTCAGCGCTGTCCTCGTACCTTACAGTGACAGAATGTTAGCACCAAATTGTCTGTTTAGCTTAACGACTGCATACTTATTATAATAGGTTGTTAAACCAATAAAACTCAAGAGGCATAAGCAATTTAATTACACTACTCATTCTGTTTAAAGCATTTAAATTAGGCTGTGTTGACATGGTCCAACTTCGTACTCAGAATCCGATCATTTGAATTCAGAAGAGTCTATGTATGAGTGTGTGCAAGGGAGATGGGGTATGGTACGTCTTGATTCATGAAATATCTGTGTGGTCGAGAGAATTCTTATTTTGGAGAAAAACGAGACAGATTTAGAAGGAACACTTCACTACCTCGGGGCCACAGTCTCTTTTTTCTCGAGTCAAACGAGCGAGCGTTTAGAGCTGAGTCTGAGCCTTGAGAAAACAAGGTTCACAATAGGGCTTTTGGACCCAGGAACACAACCCAAGCTGGAGCTGGAGCTGGAGGGGCCGGAGCCACTCACATATAACCCCACCGAAGCCGAGCTAATGAGGATTAATTGGGCCTTCCTGTGCACCAGGCTGAGGGTAATTGGGTCCCTGGACACGCTGACCTTTTCATTTACTCACCATTTAACACGAGCTCTTGGCTACTGTGTTTGGAGCTTAAACAGTGGTACATTTAAAGCAGCAGCCACATTCTTCTGCACGTTCATCCATCCCACCTTGCTTCATTTCTTTCTTCCTTCCTTCCGTCTGCCCTTCTTTTGGCCTTTGGAGGAAGGCGGAGGGGCCTCCGAGTGGAGCTGTTCTGCCAAGGGAAGACAAGCATTACTTGTTGTCTGGCCTTCTCTCTAGGGGTGAGGAGGGGTATCACTTAATGAGGCCCCAGCCTCAGCAACGGAGCTGAGGACTTGAATAGCGTGACTCTGCTCCCGGTCGGTGGCTCCAGCTGCCCCTCCAAACCCTCTCAGCACGGGCTGGCCAGACCCCCTACCTCCCCACCCCGCAGGCTGGCTGATGGGCCGTGAAGCGGGCACTTGTGCAACGGGGGCAGTGACCCTGCCTCTGCACCTCTGTGGCTTTCTCTTTTGCCACTAGCTGCCTGCTGGGCTAACTCAATCTGTTCCTTCAGCCAGTCAGTAGAGGGCTGAAGCACTCAATCAACACGGGCATAGGCTGATTTGCATTTAGCCTGGACCTCTTGTATGGCTGCTGTCATCCTATTGCTAAGATGACAAAGTTCCTAAAATTAGAGTTCTGGCTATTTAGTACTACCAGGTGGCCTCATGGAATCCAAATAAGATGAAGAGCAGGTGGATTCATGCTCGCTCTTTTATGCTTTCACACAACCACTCACAATGCAACCTGCCTCGTTCTACAGCGGAGAGGACTTGACCTCTCCTCCAGGAACCTCCGGGCCCTCCCGTTCTGAAATGACATCCGAAACAGCACGTGTGAGTGCGCGTGCTTGTGCACACACTGGTGTACCTAGAGAGGACCCATGCTTCTCACTTTTATGCTCTGGCCCAGGATATTCACACTTTGTGATGCAATGGCAGATGATTTATAAGAGACACAGATGAATATTTTTAATTTTAATGTCTTAGAAAAAATAATTAACTACGGAGCAAAACAGCAATTTTGTGGCTTCTTCAATTTGAAGCTAGGTTATTTTTAAATAGTTGATTTAAATAACTATATCACTCAAATAATTATGCAGATGGCATGCTGATATATCGAAAATCAGGAAGAATGAGCCTGTCACCATTTGGGAACTCACTCTGGCCACTCAGGTTTCTTTGTGGTCCCACACATTACACTGTACAAGGCCCTGAGCTTTACTTCACAGGACTGCCCCTCCCCCCTCCCCCTCCTTCCTCCCCCCCTCCCTAGTGCTCCAGGCCCCAGCCCCATGGAGAGCCCCCCCTAACACCAACTCATCTCCTCAACTCAGAAGGGGCCACTTCCTCTCTGAATCTTTTCTGACCTTCAGGAAGAGCAACCCCTCGCCCCTGATGCCCCTTGGTGGCCGCACAGTCTTCTCTCACACTGCCTTCAACAGACAAATGAATGTTTTTGTTGAGTGCCTGTTTCCTCTAAGGTACAATCGGGTCTCCTCCACACAGGAATCCTTGCTGACTTGCCTGTTGCTGGGTTCATTGTAGATGCTCAAAAAAAATGATAACTGAAATGAATGAATGGATGAATGAGTCAACATGAATGAATCAACAGGCTCATATATTCACTTCATCAGGAAAATAATCAAATTAAGACTCCTTTAAAAAAATGTTTGTAACTATCAAACCTCTTGTGACAATTTTTGTTAGAAAATTTTCTACATTAGGAAACATAATATTTAAGAGCATATAATTACAAGATGGACAGACATGGTTCCTAAATCTGGCTCTGACAAACCAGTTTGATGACCTCAGGCAAGTGGCTTAACTAACCCTGAGTTTTCTTACAGTGAACTGGAGGGAACAGCAATAACCGTTCATACTGGGAATTCTAATAGCCCGCATACATACTAACTATAGTACTGGGCACATAGGGAGTGCTTGAAAAAATTATCCACTTGAGTTGGTTTTTCTCGGTATGGACATTCTTGTCTTCATCTCCAGAGGATATCGGATACCATGTAATATGTGCTTAATTATGTAGTGTTTTCAGTGGGAACATCATGTATATAACCTACTTCCCGGTTTGCATTTTGCTGTCTCCTCTATTGATAATCAGGCCACTAGATGTCATTTTTCCTACAACCATAGCTGCCTCTGACACCTCCCCCCCCCCCCCCCCGCATTTCTTCACTCCTGCAAATACCTTTCTGTTAGTTTATATTTTCCTCTGTAAACACAGACCCCTGACATGGTTTCACAGAGAAAATGAGGCCAAGGCTAAGGGTTGGGATTGTTCCCTGTGTCCCTAGTGATCTTCAAATTAGTCTGCATCATCTCTTATCTCTCCAAGGATGACTTCTTCACCACTCCCTCTGGGATTCTGTTCCTTCCCAAACTCTCTGCCTCTACCTTATCCTAGAACCTTTTCTTTTCCACTGACACCCTGCCTTCTGCAAGCAAACATTCTTAAAAATCCTCCATCCTGAAATGGACCAACAAATCGAGCAAAACAATCCTTATTTTGTCCCTTAAAAGCTCAGGACTTAACTCTTTCCTGAATTCATAGTCAGCTTTCCTGACCATTTTTGCTCGCTTATCCTTACCTTCCTTCTTGCCAAGGTCTCCTCCGTCTTCCCACCTCAGGACTAAAAGTCCTGTCTCTAAGGTCTTTGAAAACCTTCCAACCATCAAATCGAATGACCGTTGCCCTGTGTAAGGTTTTGGAAGCATTTATGGCATTTGCCGACCCTGTTCATTCCTTAAAACTCTCCTTTCTCTTGGTTTCCGTGGTTTTACCTCTCTTTCTGCTGCTTCAGCCACATTCTCCATTTCTCCTGTGCATCTTGTGACTCTTTCCATTATCCTAGGATCCTATCTGTAGGTGCTTTTCTCACCACACACCTGTCCAGGCCAATCTCACTAACTCTCACACATACCTCAACTCTCACCAACTTCCCTGTGCTCCCAAATCTTTCTCCAAACTCTCTTTGATTCCCAGACCCTTATTTCCAGCTAATCTACCCCCCATGTGCTGCATGACATATGAAGAGTAAAACTCATTACCTTCCCCCCTGACCAAAACCTGCCTGTCTCAAGTTAGAGCACACCTTGATTATAACTCACAGACTGTGAGTTAGATGCCTGACAAAACCATGGTTCACTGAGGTAAAATCATGGACAAGTAACTCTGTCTCTTGTTGCCTCAGTTTTCTTAAACTTGTAAAATGGGAAGACTAATTCTGGAAGACCTGAAACCCACTTGTATGTGAGTAGATGAACCAAGATACTGCGTGTAAAACCTGAAACACAAAGGAAGCCCCCTCTCTCTGGATTGCCTTATTCCCCTTGTCAACCAGGAACTTTGTCATTCTCTAGTCTCTCCCGACACTCTGAGGCAGAACCACTTCCCCCTGAACAGACACTCCTGTCCTTGAAGCACGGATTACATATTTCCATAGATCTCTGTTTGCATGCTGTCTTTCTACTTTGTGAGCTCCTGAGTTCATACTGGGTCTCTGAATTCTTGCATCAGGCATTCAATGAACCAGGCACACTTAGGCATTCAACATATATTAGGTGAACTGCGTTAAATTGAACAAAGCTTTTTAAATATCACAGAATAAACAATTTTCAATATGATTCTAGAAAGAAGACAGCAAAGTCCATGACCTTTGACGCTTTTTGCTCCAAAGTGCTGCGTTCCAAAAAATTGAAGTTTACTGACCGAGGAACAATGCAAATTTCTTAAGTAACCTGGGTAAGTTCACTAATGAAAAGGGCTATTTCAACCTCAGTCCCAGGAAGTCTTCTGGAGTCAGCTTTGGTGCTCTTAGCAAATCTCCGTTCAGGCTTTCCCATCCAACACGCAAAGTGTGGAAATGCCTTAGTTATCAGTTCATTGCCGGGTATGCATTTTTTTTTTTTTTTTGGAAAGGTAAGTCAGAGTTTCCCTCCAACTTTTCTTGAGAAAAGCTGAAAAAATGGAAACTTCTTAAGTAATTGATTTAGCTTTCCTGAAGCTCCTGATTCTTGGCAGGTCAGATATTGGAAACTGCAATAAGATTCCTTTTTCTGCTGTGTTTTCAACATTTGGTTCTTAATCCATATAAAAGTGCAGTTGCTATGAGAGAATGTTGTTGGGTCACTCAGAACACAGGAAAGGCAAAAAATGATCTTATAACACATACACACCCTGCAAGTGGGGGAGGGGGCGGATGGCTCTTCTTATCTTTCTTCTATTTTTCTTCCTGAGAAAGCCTTGAATTGGGGATGGGGAAAGGGTGTGAGAAGACCTTGTGAAGCAGACAGGTCAGGTCACCAGAATGTCTGCCCACTTGTCGCGGGGACAGGAAGAAGGGGGGCGCCCCTCTCCCTTCTCCCACTTCTGTTGGTTCTGGGTACAAGCAGAGGGTTGCTGCAGGGCTATGGGGGGGAACGACTCTTTTGAGACTTCCCACTGATGCCTTCTGCGTGAGGGCATTTCCCTTATTCCCCCCTCACCTCCGCCATTCTACGGGCAGCAAACCGAGGCCCTGAGAAGTGAATCCTCAAAAGTGGTGCCCTGGGTGAAAGCGTAAGTGAAGCGTCTCATCTCTGACCTTTCAGGGTACACCCCGCAGGCCTGTTCCTATCCGTATGTGGGATACATGCTGCTGTAAACAGACCAAGTAGCCATAGTTGACTCACTAGCAATGCACCCGACTCTTCTGTGACCAAAGCAGGTTTCAGAAAGGGGAGGGAACGAATCACCTCCTGGCAGCGGAGAAGCGGTGTGCCGGAAGACTGCTTTATGAGCCCAGACTGACATCCCCGCATGCTGGGTCTCTCCACAGAAGGAGAACAGATTAGTCAAAAAACGCCTGACCTCTGCCTCCGGACCTCATAGCTCCCATAAAGGAGAGCACACGAGGCCCTCTCTTTCTTCTCTTTAGTCTCAGCGTGAGCAAACTGAAGACGGTCACGTTTGCCTCACCGTGTGGTTCTCAGAGTTAACCGAGATGGCCCATATGACACGCGTAAAGTGGAGCCTGCTGAAGAGAAAGTGCTCCGTCGCTCCTAATTATTGCTTACTTTCTTTTCTGTATGTTTTATTATTTTGTGTTTCCTCTACCATTTCACCAACTTCCCGGTTGGCTTGCGCCACTAGAGACCCCTTTTCTAATTCGCAGTCCCCTATAACCCCCCATTCTATCCAAGTGGAGGCTTCGTGAGGCTGCCTCTCTAACAAGTGTTGGCCACCGAAAGCCAGTCTCTCAGAATCCCTTGTGTGAGAGACACCAAGCTGGCACTTGTGAAACAGTCTCGAGGCAGGAAAAGAAGGGAGTCCAGTGTGTGTGTGTGTGTGTGTGTGTGTGTGTGTGTGTGCGCGCACACACACACACACACACACACAAGCAGATCTGTGTGCATACATGTCTAGGGTTTGTTAAGGATTGAGGTGGGAGGCGTTGGGGGTTTGGATGGGGAGGGTTAATTTAAAACCCAAGGATTTCTTGGAAGGAGAGGCCACTGTGGTGACGATCAGGGAATATTTGAGAAGGAGAGAGCTCCAGGGCGTGGGTAGAGTCATGGAGAGGAGCAGGGGGAATGAAGACTCCCTCCCCTGCTCCCCACTGTTTGCTCAGACTACCCAAGGAAGGCTGCTGGGGCCTCAGGACAATCCGGAGTTAGCAATGGGGTGCTGAGAAAGTCTCTGCAGTCACTCACCACCTGGGTTTCTATTACTCTCATCACTTGTATTCTTGTCTTTTGCTCACGTTTTCTTGGCTTTGGCATGATGACTGGTCTCTAGACTCCCATGGACCTCTCGCCACTCTCTTCCAATGTGCTAACAATATTGTCTTTTCTCATATTTCTTATTGGTTGTGTTTTTTTTTTCAAGAAAGGAAGAAAAAGAAAGTTTTCCATATCCACTCCACATATCCAGCCACAGAGCCTTGGATTAAAAGAGGTATTTCCTGCGGAATTTGGTGTTTCTCTTCTGCCAGGCTCTAATCCTCTGCCACTAAAATAAAAACTGGAGAGGAAGCTCCCTTTTCTGAGCGGTCTCAACCTCTGTGGTGCTTCTAGAAATCTCCCTCTGTTTACTGCCCCACTGGTCTCAGGCTCCTGATTTCAAGGCTATGAATACCACACAACTTGCAATCAGAGCACCTCATCTAACCAAGAGATGTGGCCAGGGTCCTGGGTGGCTAGGGGAGTAGGAAGAAGACAGGAGACAAAGTAGGACTAATTCTAAGTCAGCTGACCCACCTTATGAAGGAGCAGGCAGACATTTTTAATTAAAAAATTTTTTTTTAATGTTTTTATTTATTTTTGAGAGAGAGAGAGAGAGAGAAAGAGAGAACTAGTGAGGGAGAGGCAGAGAGAGAGGGAGACACAGAATCTGAAGTAGGCTCTAGGCTCTGAGCAGTCAGCACAGAGACCGATGTGGGGCTCGAACTCATGAACTGCGAGATCATGACCTGCGCCGAAGTCGGATGCTTAACGATCTGGCGCCCTTTTAGCGCCCTTTTAACCACCAGGCGCCCCTTTAAATTCTTATAAAAAGTAGTGCTCTTAAACTGGAAGACTGTTCTGGCATCTATATAGATTATTCCTAGGCAAGCCAGGTTTGTGTGTTTAGGAACTCTATTCCATTTCTGGACTTCAACAGTGTTCTTTATTATTATGATTTTGAAGCTTCCCTTCAAAATAGGCATTTTGATAGCTAAAGCAGTCTTGAAGACAAACAGAATTAGAGGTCTCATTCTTCCTGACTTCAAATTTTATTAAAAACCTACAGCAATCAAAATAGCATGGTACTGGCATAAAGACAGACATATAGGCCGATGGAAAAGAGCTTAGAAATAAACCCTTGCATAAATGGTTAAATGATTTTTGCCATGATCATCCAATAGTAAAGACAGTCTTTTCAACAACTGGTGCTGGGAAAACTGGATAGGCACAAAGAAAAGAACTGAAGTGGGCCCCTACCCACCACTGTATACAAAAATTAACTGAAAATGGATTAAAGACCTAAACATAAGACCTAAAACCATGAAACTCTTGGGAGAAAACACAGGGAAAAAGCTTTGTGACATTGGATTTGACCATTATTTCTTGGATATGACATGAAAAGCACAAGCAGTAAAGTAAAAAATTAAATATATTGGACTACATTAAAATTAAAAACTGTGCATTAAGGGACGCAATCAACAGAGTGAAAAGGCAATCTATGGAATGGGAGGAAATATTTGCAAATCATATATCTGATAAGGGGTTAATAGCTGGAATATATAAAGAACTCTTACAACTAAACAACAACAAAAATAAATTGATTTAAAAATAGGCAAAGGATTTGAACACACATTTCTCCAAAGAAGATATACAACAAGCCTATGAAAAAGATGCTCAACACTGCTAATGATCAGGGTAATGCAAATCGAATCCACAATGAGATACCAGTTCATACCCATTAGAATGGCTACTACCACAAAACCAAGAAATAAGTATTGGCAAATAAGTAAATACATACATACATAAATAAATAAATAAATAAATAAATAAATAAATAAATAGTGGTGCTATTAGTGGCAAGGATGTGGAGAAATTGGAAGTTTGTGCACTGGTGGTGAGAATGTGAAATGGTACAGCCTCTATGGAAAATATCAACGCTAGTTGTTAAATTAAAACTAGAATTATCGGAAAATATCAATGCTAGTTGTTAAATTAAAACTAGAAATTGGAAGTTTGTGCACTGGTGGTGAGAATGTGAAATGGTACAGCCTCTATGGAAAATATCAACGCTAGTTGTTAAATTAAAACTAGAATTATCGGAAAATATCAATGCTAGTTGTTAAATTAAAACTAGAAATTGGAAGTTTGTGCACTGGTGGTGAGAATGTGAAATGGTACAGCCTCTATGGAAAATATCAATGCTAGTTGTTAAATTAAAACTAGAGAATGTGAAATGGTACAGCCTCTATGGAAAATATCAATGCTAGTTGTTAAATTAAAACTAGAATTATCGGGGCGCCTGGGTGGCGCAGTCGGTTAAGCGTCCGACTTCAGCCAGGTCACGATCTCGCGGTCCGGGAGTTCGAGCCCCGCGTCGGGCTCTGGGCTGATGGCTCAGAGCCTGGAGCCTGTTTCCGATTCTGTGTCTCCCTCTCTCTCTGCCCCTCCCCCGTTCATGCTCTGTCTCCCTCTGTCCCAAAAATAAATAAACGTTGAAAAAAAAAATTAAAAAAAAAACAAAAAACTAGAATTATCATGTGATCCAACTTTCCAGTTCTGTAGATATAGATACAGATATAGACATGGAAATAGATACAGACATAGACATAGACATAGATATATATCCAGGAGAATTTAGAGCAGGGTCTCAAAGAGATACCTGCACACTCGTGTTCATAGCAGCATTATTCACAATAGCCAAAAGATGGAAGTAATCCAAGTGTCCATTGATAGGTGAATGGATAAATCAAATGTGATATATACATACAATGGAGTATTATTTAGCCTTAAAAAGGAGGGAAACTGTGACAAATGCTACAGCATGGATGAACCTTTTGAGGACATTATGCTAAGTGAAATAAGCCAGTCACAAAAAGATAAATACTGCGTGATTCCACTTGTATGAATGATCTAGAGTAGTCAGATTCATAGAAATAGAGAGGTTACCAGGGGCTGGGGGAGGGAGAATGGGGAATTGTTGTTTAATGGGTATAGAGTTCTAGTTTGCAAGACGAACAGGTTCTGGAGGTAGGTTACCCAATAACGTGAATGCGCTTAACAATACTCAACTGTAAGCTTAAACATGGTTAAGATGGCAAATTCTATGTTATATGCATTTTATCATAAAAAAAACCATTCAGCCAACAAACAAACCACAGGTATTTTGCTGAAATCAATGGTTGGGCCTCAAGCAGGCCCAGAACTGAATCCTGTCATATCACCAACGTTGGTTAAGCCTCTATGTCCTCATCTGTTAATGTACAGGGTGCATTTACTCACAGGGTTGCTATGAGTATTGAATGAGATATCATTATTTGTAAAGCACATAGCACAAAGCCTATTACATAGAAGGCACTCAAGAAGTGTTGGTTCCCTTTACCTAATATTCATGAGAGCACGTCAGTGAGGGCCCATGGATTGCAAAGGAAATGAGGTCTACACAGAAGGTCTCTTGTCAAGAAGCAGCTATGTGCATCTTGTGGCTTCTCTGTCTCTAGACAGAAGAGCTTGGTGTGCTGTTCACTGCAGATTCGACAGGCCAGTGATGTGTGGAAGCTGTGTTTCCCGTGCTTCTAGAGGGCTCTCCCAACTGATGTGGCTCCTTATCTGCGCTGCCAGGAACACAGAAATCCTCCCACACAGATTTACTTATTTACACTAGAAGTCCAAGTTGGGTAAGGGGCACAGAATTATTTACATGTACAGCCCACATACTGCCTTTTCTTTCCATAGCTTGTGTTTCCCCGTTCCCCACAGAAGTTCTTGGGCTTTTGCTGGAATCCTGGTGGTTTCTCAGAAAAGCTCAGCTTCTTTTCTAAACCTCCTCTTGGCAATCTCAGAATCTTTGGGTGACACGGTTGGGTTAGGGTTTTCTGTCCTTGAACTTTGATGTTAAGACATTTAAAAGGACACATTAAAGTTTGAGGAATGTATTTGCCCTGTCACCAGTGCCATCTTGTTCATATTGGTTGGATATCAAATTAAATGATGTCTCCTGCCAAAGGGTCAGTCAGAGCTGTCCTGGAGTGCTCAGGGTGGCACTCCTATGACATGAGGTAGGCATGGTTGAGGGGAGAGAAGAAGAAAAAGATGAAAAAGAACTTGAATTCTCTGGTATTCATGGGCCAGTGGCCTTTCAGCTATATATAAAAATATTGGCTATATTTCATTAGCCAAGAAATTCTCAGATTTCCACAGTCACCTCACCAACGAGAGAGGTATGATTTCAAAAGTATTATGAACCCTTCCTTCCTCTAAATCTCTTTACCCTTCATGCCCTAACGTGTCTGCAATAATTTCTACCTTTGGATTTTTCTCATTTATATTAAGCAATAGGTAATAAATTAATGGGTTATCTAAAATTTTTCTCTGGATGGGTTTATCAGCTTCCATCTCTGAGACCAAGCTGCTTGAGAGGCCTCTGGCAGGAAGAAGTGAAGGCTCAGAGTGGGTGTGTTAAGTGACATAGCAGACAAAGGCAGTGTGGCCCAGCACCGGGGTCCCCACAGAGCATTCCTGGACCAGGAACATCACCTGAGGAGGCAAATGCTGGGGTTCTCCCAAGACCTTCTGAATCAGAAACTTGGGGGGTGGGCCCAGTGCTCTAAGAAGCCTCCAGGTGATCCTAAGGCATCTGTAAGGTTAGAAACACTTCTTTACTGTTCATAAATCCCCAATTTCTGTGTGCCAAATACACACTGTGCTCCTGGCTTTATGTTAGATGCTTGCATATTTTATCTACTAATTAAAGCAATCCTTCGAGGTTGCAAAACCTGGCCGTAACCTCTTCCTTCCCTGAGATGGAGGGATAGTCCCGTGCTGAACCGGGTTCGAACTTCTCTCACAGAGCCAAGTAGAAGTAATGAATGAGTTATTCTCACAACCTCTGTGCCCTAAAAATGTCACTTATTTTCCTCAAGGCCCCAAGGTATGAAAATATGAGCATATTGTCTGCTCAACCCTTGTTCTACTGATGGGCACCACATTTGATTAAGAGAAGAGTTGGTTAATTAATATCTGGGATACACTTAGCATAGTGCATACTGTGGACATACTAAACCCTTCCCTGTAATTCTTACTCCTCTTCCCCCAATTTTTATTCCTAGGCCTTTTTTCTCCAACCTACTTCTTCCTCACTAAAATGTTATTTCTCTGTACCACTTCCTTCGTGTGTAAATATTACCCATTTTTTTTCAAGTTCAGCTCCTCTAGATTCCCTCTATATTCCCACAGCCTTTTATCCTCACAATTCCCCAAACCTCACGGTACCCTCAGAGAGTCCAGTACCTGACAGACAACCTAAATCACTTGTTAAAGGTGGAAACAAACACCACACTGAAAAAAATCATAGGCATTCTAGAAATATGTTGCTCTTACTATTGTCACCATATGAGATGTGACCAATACGCAGATGTTCCTAACTATCTCCTATTCTTTCTCCAAGTATATTCAGAGACATTTTATGGAGAAAATATCCCCGCCGCTGACACATTATAGGTATTTATCTATTTTTCTCTTCACTGTCAAGTTTCTCTTCAAATGAGTCTACAAATGCAGATGATAAATGGGTTCCATCTTGTGCTCCAGTCAAGCAGTCCGGTTTGGAGGCTATAAGTCCCGTGTCATCTCAACTCTACTAGACAGAATTCTGTGGTCATGTCTGATGTCTGCCATTGACAAGGGCTCTAGGAGCCCAACTCCATATGCTGTGGGTCTGCCTCACACTTGTCTGCAGCTGCCTCAACTTGATTTAATGTTTCTTTACCTCTTTCCTCTCTTTAATTACTCATTATCATTAATTTATTCATAAGATCCCCAGCGGGAATACAGTGGGTGCCTATCCTATGTGCCAGAAGTTTTCTTACTGCTGGGGTAAGAAATTAGAGGCAGAACAAACCCCGTGAATAAAGGCAGGGACATGAAAACGTCAAAGGGCTCCCATTGCCTGCTGTGCTTTGCCCACTTCTGTGCCTGGAAATACCTGCTCATCCAGTCTCAGAAGCCTTCCTGATGCCTGCAGGTGGCACTGACCACCTACACTATGTCACTGCACCATGCCTCATGAGCTAGATCGCGGTGCCACATAATTGCGTATATTTGCTCACCAGTCTTTCTGTTACACTCAGAAAGTGTACACTCTGTTACACTCTTGGCTGTTACACTCAGCCAGCCCATCAGTGAGAAGTATCATGTCTGATCCATGGGCCTCCCTGTGTCCAGCAGATTGTGCACTTGAGTATTTTAGAATGAATGGATGGATGGTCGGATATATGAGATATGAGAAAGTGAATCTCATAAGTTTGGGCCAATGAGGGATAATGTATCACCTCTATACATTTCTGACGTAATCCCACCATTTTACTTGAAAACAATAGAGCTGAAGAATTGTGACTCGGGGACAATGTGTGATTCTCATTTACCAAAGATTTGCTAAACCTACCTGATTTCAACAATTGACATTCCAGGGGTTATCACAGGAAGATGAGAGGATAGGAAAGTCATTTCAGCCAAATTTTTAGCCAACTCAGGAGTGGCCCGGTGCATAGACACACATCATGAGTGCATGGCCTTCTTCTGGAAGTTGGAGGGAAATGGTACTGTTGGAAGTAGAATTTGATTTCAAGTAGCAGCTGAGCCTCAGTGATGGCCCCTGGCTCTCGGTGCTGGGAGAGAGTTTAATGGCTTACAAGAGAGCAATGGGCCCAGAGAGTGAGTCATTTCCTCCTTCTGGCTCTCTGTGGGGTTGGCCTGCAAGATTCTGATTTGGAATGGATTTGGAGTGACCCCTGATGTGTTCTTACCCCCCACCAAGTCGCCTTAGAAAATATCTTTGTGCCTAACCGGACATGAGTTAAACTAAAAAATGAGTCTGTGCTAGCCAGTAACGTAGGTCATCAAGCTAAGGGGCGGGGGTGCAGCTGGTGAATGATGTTTGTGTTGTCTCACCAAAAGTGCCTCTTGGGGAGGGGAGAAATGTTAGGAAGGACATCCTACTAAGAGGGGCAATCTCAGTCCTCGGCCAAAGTTTCTTAGAACAGCTACTGAATGAGACTGCATCACTGATGAATTCACTACTGGGACTCATGGGAAACATGGAACTTTGCAGGAGAGCAGGACACACACACACACACACACACACACACACACACAGACACACACACACTCACATGCACGGACACCCCAGGGTGGGTGAATTTTGTAAAGGGATTCTTTCACTGTCAGCACCTGACAAGTGCTGAACCCGAAGATTAGCAGGGTCAGCATGGCGGGGGGGGGGGTTGGGGGTGTGGGTGAGGGGAGGGGAATGGATTAACAGCACCTGCCCGCAAACACATTTCCTTGGTGACAACAGGCCTCGGTGACAATGCACAGGCTTCCTAATCAGCTGAGCGTATCTGTGGGCTAGGCACGGAGTACACTGGGGAGAAAGAGCCAGAGGAAGAGAGGGAGCCAGCTCGAGTTTGCTAAAAGAGAGATTAAATTTCAACCCCTGGAGGAAAACAAAAAGTGAAAACGAAAAATGGAAAATGCTAAACCCCAGGTTTATTTTTCATGCTAATTTTGTTTTCTTAAGAATGCGTCCCGGTCTTTTGAACACTTGCAGAATGGCAAGCACACACGTTTCAGTCAGGACTGCCGGACGCTGCCTGGGGCAGCGGGCATCTCCCTGACTTTTCTTTCTGGACAGAGTGGTGACGGGGAGAAGCAAGCCTGCCCCTCCACATTCTGTCTGACCCGGCACACAGCTGCGTGTTCTCATCCCTGAGAACCGGACGGGTTTCCTGAGCCCTGGGCTGATGTTCCGTAGCATCCCTGGTGCAGCTGTAATGTTAACAGGGGGAGCCGACTTGAACCTCTCTAATCCTTACTCCAGACACCCTGAACTCCCGAGACTGATGTGCATGTGTGCATGTGTGCATGAGTGTTTAAGGGTTTTTCAGCTGTGCTTCTGAGAAAGTGGCTGCATCCAAAGTTTAAAAAAAGAAAAGGGTGGCGGGGCGGGGGGGGGGGGTGGGAAGCAGGGAGGAGGTTAGTGACACAATTGCCTGATTCTGACCATGAGGTATTTCTGTAGCTTTAACATTTGCAACAGCAAAAATAATGTTATTATCCTGTGCTCACCTACTTGTGTCTTTCAATTCCTGTTTCTTTTCTGCGGCTGAGTGACAGGTTCCATGCCCCCTTTTCTGCTCTGAACCATGTTAGAATTAACCCAGAATTGAAAGTATGAGAAGCATCAGCGGGCGGAGAAGCGGGGAGAGGGTCTTGGAAAACAATTGCAGCTAGTCGTAGAATTGCACAACCAACTTCAGATTTTTTTTTTCCTAGAGACTTATATTTTGGGAAGGAGCTGTTTTATGAATGGATATAGGCCTGACACACAAAACGCGTGGGATCCGTCTGAGGGCCTCGTCTGGGTCAGCTGCGACATCTGGCTCTTATGAATCTGGTGCATTGTGACTCACGGATACACAAATAGTAATCCTTGATAGCGACCACTTGTGACTGCTGACAAACAGTATCAAACGCCAGGGGACCGCTGTGGCCACCTCGGCTGAGCTGCTCAGGCCACCGCTATCCCTGCTGCCGTCAGAGAGGAGTCAGCGGACTCTAGGGATTCTGGTGCCCCCCCACCCCCGCTAGGGCCCCAGGTAACCTCTGCCACCATCCTTAGCCTGGCAGATCCCAAGCTCCCCTGTCAGAAGAGACTGGTTCAGGGTATGCGGCTCCGATGGCAGATGGCCTAGATTTGAAGTCACACCTCAACTGAGAACGTGACAAATTTTTTAACTCCTCTCAGTTTCTTCATCTATCAAGCAAACAAAAAAAAAATAAAACCTAGTTAAAATAGCTAACATTTATGCAAACTTCCTATGGGCCAGGCACTGTTCTAAGCACAATATAGGCATTATTTCAGGTGAAAATTTCTAAAATAGGATGTGGTTGGTACATTTCCCATGGAAGGGGCTAGACATAGGTGTATTGGTGTAAGTGTGGCAGCTAGAAATCCCAGCATGCTTTCCTCAGACTGCACAGCAGTGACTCTCAATGGGGCCGATACTGCTTCCCAGGGGATGTTTGGCAATGTCTGGAAACCTTTTTGGTTGTCATGGCTCGGGTAGGTAGGGGAGGGATACTACCGGTATTTATAGGGCTAAGGGAGATAGGGATGCTGTTTAACATCCCACAGTGCACAGGACAGTCCCCATCCAGTCCCCAGGAGTTACCCAGCCTCAAAATACCAATAGTGTTCAGGTTGAGAAACTGTGCCCAGTTACCGCACCAACTCACCAGATCATACCTACTGGCAGAGGTTTAGGGAAGATAAAATGGGATGACGCCTATTAAGCACTAAGCACATTGTCTGGCACATAGTAAGGGCTCAATCAATTCAAGGTGCCATCACTGTAGTTTTTCATCCACAACGTCTTTTCTGTTATGACCAACGTCTTCAAGGACATGTGGACCTTGGAGTCATGTCCCTCTGCCTGAAGGGTCTGTGAGGTATAGATTTTTTTTTTTAAAAGACAGATTTCCTTTTACTTCCTAGTGCTTACTGATGTTGTTCTTCCCACCAAATGCTTTCGGTTGTCAGATCTTCAAGGGGACATCTGCTGGGCCTCACCTGGGACCCACAGCCTGAAGCTTTGTTGGAGACATGGCGCTCATCAACGCTTCAGAAAATCATCTAGGTGGACTGGGTTGATCCTCCCTAGCAATGGAGAATTAGCAGGTTCATCTAAGAGTGGGCAACACCAACTGTCCAAGGGATGAGGAAGCTATTTTCATAAATGAAGGATGCCTATGTCTACCTGTTGCATGTCTAGCCCCTGTTTATTTCTGGAATATCTTTAAAGTTCTCTTCTTCCCTGGAAGTTAGGAAGTGGAGCATATCAGGAGACAGTGAAGGATCAGCAAGTGCTATATAGTAAAAGGTAACCTGGGAGGAAACAACAACTTGACTTTTCTTTTTACCTCCTCCCGGTCCTCCAGGAGAGCAATTTCAAGCCCCAAGTGCATGTTGCTCATTGCTGAGAGCTGCCTGAGAACCTGTGGCAGAAATCCTCACCGCTCTGTAGGCAGCCATCAGTGAGGCCAGCTGATGCTAGTCCCAGATTCCTCTGGGCCACCCCATCAGCTGCTCCACTGTGTCAGAGTTTGGACAGCTGCAGGCCAACATACAGGGACAAGCAGGTAACAACAAGCACAAGTCCACAACTACCGTACATTTCGTGAATGTTTCCCATGTGCTTGGCGCTCGCTATTCTAGCCACAGAACATGTAATAACCAATTGAATTTCCATAACCACCCAACAGGAGAGGTTCCAGTTTTATTACCATTTTAGATATAGGGAAACCAAGGCACAGAGAGGCTAAGCAATCTGCCCCCAGCACAAAGATAGAAGGTGGCAGAGCTAAGAAGTTAACCCAGAGGCCACATTCTTGACCATTATGATGAGCTGCCTCTACCTAAAAGAAGTCAGATGTCATCTAGTCGAGGCGGGCAAAGGTTCCAAAGCCCAGCAAATCAAGGTCAAGGACAACATTAACAACTGAGGCACGTAACTCACCTGTATTCTTTATGAGCTTTTATATATTTTGCAGAAATGGCAGAAATTGGTGAGGGGGTACACACGGTTATGGGTGAAAGAACCTTATACACGTGTAATATCAGATGTGAGGAGGACCAACCAGAGAGCTGTCACCCTGATCAGGATATAGGGATGGAATCTGGGGTTACAGAGATCGACAGAGAAGTGTTGATCTATAGCTGTGAATGACATCTAACCTTAGTGAGGCACTTGCAAATGCACACCTTCCATGAAACACTCAACACCTATTTTCTAAGTGCCTGCTGTGTGCCACACAGAACCTGTCAATGCACATGGGTATGTCAAAGGAGGAACTCACCACATAATCTGAATTTAAAAGTTAGCTTGTTCAGAGAGATGTTCTTAAATACAGAATTGCTCACAAATTTGGTCCATTTTTTAGTCTACATTTTAGAGGACCAAGCATTGGACACACTGTAGAGACTGAGTTGGAGAAACTGAAAGTTAAATCAATATCCCTGAAAAATCCCTGCAACACAGGTAAAGTCCTGGAATTCTGGCCATCTCGGCATATAACGTTCAATTAAACTTCTAATGTCCGCTGAACTGTAATTAAGGGACATTGAATCATTTGATTGCATCATCTGTCAAGTGAAAATGCTGCTATTGGTCATTGACCAACCTGCTGCCCACTGGACAGGAAAGGTTGGTGAGGGAGCTTTATCAATGCATTGATGTTCTTAGGATTACCATGTTTATACATCCATCAATGTGTATTGATCCTTAAAATTCCTCCCTTTTTTTAAAAATTTTTTTTTAACGTTTATTTATTTTTGAGACAGAGAGAGACAGAGCATGAATGGGGGAGGGTCAGAGAGAGAGGGAGACACAGAATCTGAAACAGGCACCAGGCTCTGAGCTGTCAGCACAGAGCCCAACGCAGGGCTCAAACTCACGGACCGCGAGATGGTGACCTGAGCCAAAATCGGCCGCTCAACCGACTGAGCCATCCAGGTGCCCCAAAATTCCTCCCTTTTTATGTTGAAAAGATTCTGAGTCCCTTCACGTTCTTGGGGCACACACACCAGGCCATGTGCATTATGCTTCAGAGGATAATGAGACTAGACTAGGGTCCTGCTCTGTACTCTGTGCATTTCCTAGGAGTGCTCATGGATTTGCCCTGCAGAACCTCACAAGCTTTTCTCACCCCTTTTGTAACCAAAGGTCATGCGGTTGCAGAACAAATACCTGGATTAATGTGATGATCTGTGTGGTTCACTTACTGCCACTTCTGCCTCACAGCCTTCCGTCAACTCCCAAAGCCTCCGTGGCTGCCTCCCCGCCCCCTCCCAGTGCAGCCCTGCAGCTATGTGACATGGGTGCCCGCTCCCCTCTTAATCTTCTCTCTTTGGCTTATGTGATTTCACCCTCCTCTCTGACCCTTCATTCTGTTGCTCTCCCTTATGCCTTCTAGCAATGAAGGTGAAGTTCAAGTTCTCAACTTCATAGTGATCTCCACAGATGACCACCGGCTGGATCATGGGCATCCCCACAGTAATCCCAACTTAATTTGCCCCTAGCTTAATTGTGTTTCCACCCCATCCCTGCTCCCATCTGTGAATCCTGTATCTCAGTAAACATCAGTGCCATCTTCCTAACAACCTGGTCAGATGCCAGAGAGGTGAACCGAGACTCCAAACTTTTCTTATTCTCCCCAATCCTGGGAACTACCGAGTCTGACATCTTTCCCTCTGAATATATACCTGGACTCCATTCCCTTCCCACAATGCCTGCCTTGAATAGTGCACTGTCTTCTCACTCTTGCACAACTGCAACAGTGTCCTTTGCTGTTCTCCTTGCCTCCACGTCTCTCCTTCTGAAAGCATCCTTACCATGGTCAGTCACATTTGGTTAAAGGACCTTTCATTCTAGATTCCAAGATATATCATGTTGTTTAAAAAAAAGCAGGGTGGGGCACCTGGGTGGCGCAGTCTGTTAAGCGTCTGACTTCAGCCAGGTCACGATCTCGCGGTCCGTGAGTTCGAGCCCGCATCGGGCTCTGGGCTGATGGCTCAGAGCCTGGAGCCTGTTTCCGATTCTGTGTCTCCCTCTCTCTCTGCCCCTCCCCCGTTCATGCTCTGTCTCTCTCTGTCCCAAAAATAATTAAACGTTGAAAAAAAAAATTTAAAAAAAAATTTTAAAAAAGCAGGGTCACAACATAAAATCTGACAGTTATTTTCGATGTCTGTGTGTGTGTGTGTGTGTGTGTGTGTGTGTGTGTGTCCCCGAATCCTCCACCTCAACTACTCAGGATTTAAAGTGTCAGTTTGCAAGTTTCTAAAAGCATGTATTTTTTTTCAGAGTGGTATTCTACAGTAGAAATTGAGGAAATCAGACAGGCAGTTATATGGAAATTAAATTAAAATTAAATTACATTAAATTAAAATGTAAGCTCCTTTAAGACAGCTGCCCATGGTCCCTTGTTATGCCTCACAACTCTTAGCGAAGTACCTTGTTTAATGTGATTGGGTTCAGACCCAGGAAAGAGAGAACTTGCATTAATCAAAAGCAGATGAGGGCAGTCGATCCTCTACAGGTTAAAATATGTCAGTCTTTGAGGGGAAGATGGAGTGGATTTCAGAAGCAAAATATTTGTGTGTAATGAGTTGGAGTTTGGGTAGTTTTTATTTTCTGTGTGTTTTTTGTTTTGCTTTGCTTTGCTTTTCTTTGTTTGTTTCCTTCCTTCTTTCTTTCTTTTACTTTTCTTTTTTCTTTTTTTTTTTTTAATGGAAAAAAAGGAGCCCAAAGGAGCCAGGGAGACGCTAATGGATGAAATGCTTTGCACATATGGGATGGAAAATTGTGCTCAGTTAAGTCAAAAAGCAGCTTCTGAAGAACGTATTGTGGCTGCGGCTTCACAGGTGTCTGACCCTCTGGCCCTGCTACATCACTGCGCCATGTGTTTGGCGCTGGTCCTCCACTCCAGCCGCCATGCGGGAAGATCATATTCAGTGAGGCAGAAACTTCTAGAACTGCTTGGAACCGCTGCTCGTGCCAAAGAAGATCCCCTCCTTCTCACCCTTTTATCCACACACAGGAGCATTAAAGAACTAAACAGCTCTCATCTCAACTTCCTCCCAGCCTCACTCTTGGCTCATTCTCCTCTGAGGAGCAGCTGTTTTTCAGCTGATGTTTAAGCACACACTCTAACTTAAATTACTCAATTTCTTCATAAAGGAAAGAGCTCCTTTTCTCTGGTTTGTTTTAATTTCTCCTAAATATCATTCCTATAGGAGTACCTCACTTTACACATTTTTAACTCTTCTCGGGAACATATGTTTTATGCACTGCAGTATAAACCCATTATTTGCAAATTGACTCAGGGTTGAAATTCACCAAGAAAGGATGCCATTTAAAGAGACCATGTGGGGAATCCTTTAAAAATTTTTTTAAATTTTCTTTTCTTTTCTTTCTCCCCCTCACCCCCGCCGCAGCAAAGAACCTTTCGATAATGCAAATGATTGATTCTCTTCCCTCTTTTTCCAGAAAACTGCACTCTATTTTTACAAGCCTAGCAGATTTTGATTGACATGCATTGGGACTTTTCAAAATGGGATACCCACTTGTGCCCAGATAAGCAGTTACTCCTAGGCCAGGGCTAGCTTTACATATTTCTCCTCATTTTCCCATCTTGTTCTTCCTCTGCAGAAAATGGTGATTGTGTAGAAATGTAACAAAGATATTAGAATTCATTCATACATCTAAACAGCTCCCATCCCCTCCAAGTCATCATGATGGGACAGCCTAGAACGTTTTGGCACTGTACTGTGGAGTTGTTTCACGTTCCAGTTTGGAAATGTCACCAGTCGGATGGTCTACCAAGCCTACCATCACAGCACGCCGATTCCAGGGACAGCTGTGGTCCTGCTGAGTGCTCAGGGCCTGGTCACCAGAAAAGTTGGTCTTCAAGACCCCCAGCCTTCTATCCGTTGGCTGTTAACTTCTCAGTAGTGTCCCCCCGCCCCACAAGTTCTCTTGTCTCTTTCTTCTCCTTTAGAAGCATCAGCAGCTAAATTTAAACACTGCCCATGGTACACAAGGCACCGTGCCCACCAGTTTACAGACACCAACTCTTCTTATCTGTATAGTAACTTGACGCAGGAGCTGCACGGTCAGCCTCTCCATCTTGCACAAAAGGAAGCTCAGGTGCAGAGAGGTGTAGGCCACACAGCGGGCAGAGTTGCGACTCCAAGGTCACATGCTATGGCCATGTGTGACCCCTCCTCCAGGAACCCTCCCCTGTGACTAGTGCCGGCATGTCAGTGTCCTTCTGCAGCAATAACAACTGCTTACTTTGTGCTTAGCAGATATAAGGTTTTTATTTAACGCTTATAATATCTCTTACGACCCTTGCAAATATCGCTGTTGTAAGTGAGGAAGCTGCGTTTTGGAACTCTTCTAATGGCACAGAACTCCCAAGATGGGGGAGAGGACATTCACTCACTAACTTTACCCACTGTGGTGTGTACAGTTAAGCTGAACAGAAGGAAAGCATCGGGCCTCCTTTAAAGGAATTTTAATGTAGTAGAATGGGTAAGAGGGGTTTGAGGACAGGGTTTAGAAGCACCTAAAATTTTATCATTCAAATCTGACTCTTCTTACTGGATTTGCCTCCTCTTCTAACACACACACACACACACACACACACACGTTTAGACACATGGACATGTACACCAAGTACATGCACATTAATGTGCATGCACACTCACTCATGCATGCACACATTCCACACCCATGCACACACTCCCCCCCAAAAGCTGCTTCATAAAATAAGACTCTCCATTGTAAAATGCAGAACTCTTACAGCAAGTTAGAATAAGCTAAACAGAACTCCATGCCCTTGAAGAGCCCGTTAGAATCCCCTCACCCCATGAAGCAGTGCTTGGCTGGCATGGGTGCAAGGCAGGTGGAATTTGAGGGCTCGCACCTGTTGCCAGAGGGAGAAGAAGCTTGTTCAAGTACAGATGAAGGAAATGCTACCTGGAGGGCATGGCTCCTGCTCCTCACCTTTGAGCACCTCTGGAAAACCACACAGGGACCAAGAACCCTTGGGGACACTCCTCCACATGCTTCTGTGTTCTCTATGCCAGCAAAGGGGGTCTCCCTCCTCCCAAACACCTAGAACCTGAGCCCCAACATGGTCTTTGCTTTGAACTTCTTGCTTATCCACACAGCCCTCAGGTCTCTCCCTCAGTCTCCTTGTTGGTATTCTGATGCCACGGGTCAGACCCTTGCCTTGACTTCCTGGCAGGAGTCTCCCCTTGCTTTAGTCACTTTGATCTTCCAAATTATCTGCTCTTAGAATTTTTTTTTGAAATGTGAGTTTAGGTTATTTATTACTTAGAAACTTACCAAGGCTTCCTATTCCATATGAAAACATGTCCTGATTCCTTCCTTTGTCTCTGAGGGTCTTTTCTAATCTGTTTCAAACTTAACTCCCTTGCTCACTCTATTACCCTTTTCTGTACCACGCACCCTGCACTCTTACTCCCGGATGACCTAATTACCTTCGAACATGTCAAAAACTTTTATTTATTCCTTCATCACTTTGTACTTGCTATTCCTCTGACCTCCGGTTTCTCTCCGGCTACTGCGTTCTTTTGTCTAAGGTTTGACTTACATGTGCTGCTTCTGTGAGGACCTCCCCAGGGCTGCGCCCAGATAAGACACTGAATAACATTACAGTTCACTGAGGATGTGCCAGGCCTCTTCGAAACACCCATTAACTCTTTTAATCCTCTCAGCAATCCCGTCTTCATTTTATAAATGGGGAAGTAGAGGCACAGACAGGTAATGGACCTTGCTCAAGACCACATGCATGGGAAGAGGTAGCGCAAAGAACTAAAGCCAGGAAGACTGATTCTGTCTCATCCTCTTTTTTTTTTTTAATTTTTTTTCAACGTTTTTTATTTATTTTTGGGACAGAGAGAGACAGAGCGTGAAAGGGGGAGGGGCAGAGAGAGAGGGAGACACAGAATCGGAAACAGGCTCCAGGCTCTGAGCCATCAGCCCAGAGCCTGACGCGGGGCTCGAACTCACGGACCGCGAGATCGTGACCTGGCTGAAGTCGGGCACTTAACCGACTGCGCCACCCAGGCGCCCCTCATCCTCTTTTTTTTAAGTGCTTACCCCAGTATCAGCTGGCATGAAGACGGGAGGGTAGGAAATAACTCCGTATTGAGTCTGGCACCTGGTAGCCCCTTAGGCAAGGTGCCCTGGGGCATGCTTATGACTGCAGGAATATGTACAGAGGCTCAGTACAAGTCCATGAAATAACTGAGGAAGGATTTCTTGACAAGTCAGATCATTCCAGTTCCTGCTGCCTCAGGATGGGAGAGAAAAACCAAAGAGGGAAATGATGTTCTCGAGGATAGCTTACGTCTGAGGTTTACTTTAAATCAAAGAATGCTGACAGAAGAAATTATTACGACTTTTTGAGTCTCTACCAAAACAGATCTAAGAGTCAGTCAGTCTGAGCTACATGAGGACTTCTCAAACCTCATTCGTTAATTTCAACGTACACTTCACTCTCAAAGCCCTGCAGGACCCAAGCGAGTTGTCAGTTTTCCTGGACACACCACATTCACCTTGGCATTTCCAGGTGGCCCGGGTCGTAGCAGAGCCTCCAAGGTTCACCCGGGTCTTCCTGCAAGGTTATCGTCTGCACTGTGTGTGCTTGGTGTGTGTGTACTGTGTGGGGCTGAGGTGATAGTAGGCCCAGAGGGCACTTCATCAGCCTTCAATTCACTGCATAGAAATAATCAAGCCAGAATATTAATACTGTGGCAACTGCGTCCTCCTCCCTTCGTGTTTACACAGGGAGAGAAACAGCTGGGGTGGCTGACATCTGAAACAGGAGCAGCGGATGGTTACTAGTGTAGCAGATGGGCTTGGGTCATGAATAAGCAGCAAATGTGAAAAAGAGATTCACAGAGCTGAGCCAGGCTTGCTTCGTGCACAACCGGGTTAACCCTTGCTGCTTGCTGCTGGTCCAAGGTTCGGATTGCTGGGCTGCTGCTTTTTATGGTCGGAGACCTGGTGCCACTGGAAGGGGCAAAACTGGACTGGGAAAGTGCAAGAGAAGAGCTGAACAAATGGGAAGTCAAAACCCAACACAGACCTTGCTATGAATGGATGGAAAAGAAGCCCCTAGGTCTGCATTCAAGCTCCTGGCAGTTGTGTAAATCAACACCTCAGAGATGGGGCAGCCCCACAAGGCACAGTGAGTTCATCAGATGGGATCCTGGACATGATGTGACTTAAGAGGTGCCAGAACATTCCCATTTCCCACCAATCCCTCCCTAACTTCTCACTAATGTCTACATTTAGGAAAATTTTAGGAAAGCATTTCGGGAAGCATTTAGGAAAGCATCCCTTGCATATTACATAACGGAATGAGGCTCCCTGAAATGCAACGTCCTTGAGAGGGGTGATATGTTGAAACTTACCAGTGTTTAACATTACCCTATGCAAGTTGGTTTGTCATATCCTTTCCAGATTTCCGCATTCCCAGCTCTCAGAGAGCAGCTTCCTATGGAGTTGGACAAGTGACGGGGGAGAGCTGGTACTGAGGGGGAACTCTGAGCATTGCGAATGCCTTCAGCATCTAGTTTTCTCTGGGTCCACCACTTAACAGCCACGTGTTCTTGGGCCTAGAGTTGACCATGGGGCATGTAACCTTGCTGAGCTTCAAGAGCAGAGAAACAACCGGTACTGCGAATAGGTGATAGGATGTTGTGCAGATCAAACATCATTTTCCTTACCAAAGCATGTGTTTTGGTGGCTCCTCTTGCACCTGCTAGTTTAGGGCTCCAGCCTTTTCCAAAAAGCCTCACAATCAAGTCTTTGTATCATCGAGGGTTTCCATGCATTCTTAGAGTCAATTCTCTTCAACCACAGAGTATCCTCCCTTTCCTGCTGTGGCCCCTCCACCATCACCTCTTTCATCCCCTCGATCCTTCACATGAGCCACACTCACCCTTGAGGTGCTGACATCCTTGGAGTGCTGACACTTAGCTCTGTGGTGTGTTGACCATATACAAAAGCTGCACAGGGTCCCTTCCAAGAATGAGGAAACTCCTCACCTTGCTTTTCAGTTACCCTTAGAGGAGAACCAAAGTGCCTCAAATGTTTCATAGTATTTCGCAACCACACACCCTTCTCCTGAAGTGGGAAAAACATGGAGCCAAGTACTTGCCATATCCACGACCTCATCTGAGGTCATGAGCCACGGCAGCCTGTCATGTACAAATCAAAATGCATCATCCATGTGATCCCACTAGCTGGTCACACCTGTGGGCCAGGGATGGGCCTCGGGGCCAAAGGCAGCCACCCAGACAGAAGTGAGCCAGCTGGCAGACTGGGGCAAAGCTCTGGTCCACTGGGCACTCTGTACTAGGCAGTGACTACCCACACCATTCCTTGGGGAGCTTAAACCCGAGCTACGTGGTGACTTGACTTGGCTGCAGAGACGGGGAGGCTGCACCACGATGACAGAGCTCTGGAATGGAGAAAATCACAGGCCGGTAGCTCAGGGAACACCAATCACACCAGGCAGCAAGGTCTGTGCTTTGTCCCATTACAATATTTCAGTTTGGGTAAAGAATGGTCCCTTCCCTTTGCATCAGCAGCTGCCAGCTAAGTAACTGGAGTATGTCTGTTCTCATCTGAAAGATACCAAAGACCTGACTCTTCTTCCATTATCAATGAAGGAAAGCCAGTGTCTTCTCCCCCACCCTCCTGCTTGAACAACACAGGATTAATATGTCCTCAAGTGGGCTGCTTCTGGAAGAGAGAACTCCTTGTTTCCTTAATCCCTTTGATACTAGAAATTAGAGCCCATAGAGGAAAATAAAAGCCTCAAACACACCTAATGCAAAGCTAGTCCCAGCCAAGGTACTCTCCCTATCCTCTCTATGGTGGCAAACTCTCCACAAAGCCAGGGAACCAGGAACTATGGGCTTAAGTAATGACAGCAGAATTGGGCCCAAGCTGAGTCAGCCACAGCCCTTGGCATATCCCCAAGTGAAAGGAACGGAGGGTTGAGGGTTACTTAAGATAGGAACTTTAAATAGTTTCCCGTTGGGGATGCTTTGACAAGCCAGCCAGCCAAAGTGCCTCCTTTCCCTTGCCCCTCCTCATCCCAACAAATGACAAAGTGCAGGCTGTTGCCTCCAGGTGAGCAGAGCTCTGGGGAAACAAGGAAAGCAAACAAATACTCGATGTGGTTGAAGGGTTCCCAGGCTCCATTTCAAAGGCAGTCCCTTATGGCTTTGTTTGCTCCTGTTTTTCCCAGCATAGGTGTTTGATATCACACAGACCTATTCTGAGATTTCCAAGGACAGGAGTATTTAGTTTACAGTGGGTAGCCAAGAGTTTCCTAGTTTGAAAAGGGGAATAAGTTACCTGTCCACTGGGTATATTTAAGAGCCCCCAATTGTGCTGCTATCAAGGTACTGATGGGACATGAGAAAGTTCAAACCAGGTATCTACAAAAAGCACCTATGGCAATAACCATCTCTGAGACACCTCAGCACTATCTGTCCTTGGTTGAGGGGCAGCCTCCTCACTGGGATGTCACTCTGCTTTCCTAGCTTCGGGTGTGGCAGGAGAAGGGCAGGCCATGAGGTGACTGCCTACGCAGGTAAGTTTGGAAAAGACCAAGTAAATTCCAGAGAAAAGAGGAAGTGTGAAGATACTATAACACTCCATGTTATCATTGGGGCTTGCCAAAATTTGGAACTCCCAAAACCCTTCCCCACTTTGCCTCTGACACAGACATGATTAAAGCATCAGGGAAACTTTTATTTTGCTCCCTTAACTCTAGCCTAGGCAGGTACCCAAACATGCCAGCACCAGGCGTTATGAAGGAAACAAGAAAATCCATTTTTAACCAGGACGAATAACATTCGGCAAAGTTCTGAACATACAGAAACGTCCGTAGGGCCTGCTATGGGTCACAAAGGGACAGAGATGAAAGGGCGGAGGCCGCAGAGAGGGGATGCAAGCAGAAGGATCTAGCAGCTATCTGGAATGGGGGCAAGGTCTTAAGTCACCCTTCTGCCTCCGTCCTCAGTAGTGGGCTGTATCTTCACCATTTCCTCTTGTCCAGAGACCAGTGCCACTCTCTCCAATCAGCCTGCTCTCAGAAATCCCCGGGAGAGGTAGAAACAATGGACAGGGTGTAGTATATCATTCGACCATCCCTTGGGTATTTATCTTTTGACAGAGCAAATGGTTTTAACCTCCAACTGAAAACAGTGCCTCAGTTTGAGGTCTTAAAAAGGGACATGTAGGAAAATAAACACAACGTGGGCAACGGTACCAGCCTAAAGATTAGCTTTAAAAAGGTACTTTGTTCCTGGAATATGAGCAAAAACTTTCTTTAAATCAGAAAACATTCAAGTCCTTCCTTTTGTCTACCAGCCGCCTCCCCATCAAAGCCCAACAGCAAGGCCACATGCAGGAAAGGGCCCAAGGCAGGATCCCTAGTCTAGGCAGTATCCTATCAGTTTCATTCAGCACATTCTGAACTTTGGCCTGTTCCAAACTTTAGGCCATCATGAAACATAACTGACAATGGCAACCAGGGTGTGAACTGTGTTCACATTCATTGGCCTTGTGTTTGAGTGACAGACAATACCTGTGCAACAAGCGTGGGAATCCCTTCCCTATATTGCTATCAGTCAATGATTCACAAGGCCTACAAAGAAATACATTTCAAACCATGTAGCACACCATCAGAACCACTTGGATGGATGCCTCTGCCCTGGGCATGTCCAGGTAATGCTCTCCTGAAGTAAAACACAGCCCAGGCAGAGGGAGGAGACCATCTGGGAAGTGGGCCCAGCCACAGAGTTGGCGCCATGCCCTTCGACTTGTGTGACTTGCAGTGTGGCTCTGCCATCAGCCAGGGATGCCCATAAGAGTCAACAAAGCTAATGTCCATAGTGCTTAGTGTGTGTGGGCACTCGTTTAGCAGCTTTATCTTGATTGTGTCACATAGTCCTCATCTTACAGATGATGAAAGGGTAAAGTATTTGCTTGGCTTTACCCCTACACATACTGATGGAACGAATGCCTAATACGGTGCCAGGTATACAGAGACTTGAAAAGCATGAGAGAGACTTAAAAGCATAAGAACAGCACCTGATTTGAAAGTTACAAATCTTGAATTTGTTCCCCCTAGGTGTTGCCTAAGCATGTTTACCAAGAGACTTGTGGAAAAAGAATGATTCCCCTGCCCCCCTCCCCACGTTAGAGGGAAGGTGATGAGAGTAACCCACATAAATAACTCATGCACAACTAGATTTGGTGGTCCTATTTTAAACTATATCTCTGAAAATAAAACCTTTTAAACGTTGACATTAACTTTATTTTTTTATTTTTTATTTTTTTAATATTTATTTATTTTTGAGAGACAGAGTGAGACAAAGTGAGAGTGGGGGAGGGGCAGAGAGAGAGGGAGACACAGAATCTGAAGCAGGCTCCAGGCTCTGAGCTGTCAGCACAGAGCCTGATGTGGGGCTTGAACCCATGAACCGTGAGATCATGACCTGAGTCAAAGTTGGACACTCAACCAACCGAGCCACCCAGGTGCCCCCGTTGACATTGACTTTAAATAAAATACATAAAAGAACAACTATCAGTAAGTTTAATACATTCCATTTATTAAAAGTAAAAATGTATGCAATAAAAATTCACATGTTTAGGTATATTCAATATAAAATTTGATTAAAGAAATAAAACTCCTGACGCTTTCAGGTTGTTATATTAGTAGGAGCTAATATAAAGTGACTAAGTGCAATTTTGCCTTTCATTTTCCTTTCTGACCTTCCTTTTTTTTTTTTTTTTTTTTAAATTTTTTTTTTCAACGTTTATTTATTTTTGGGACAGAGGGAGACAGAGCATGAACGGGGGAGGGGCAGAGAGAGAGGGAGACACAGAATCGGAAACAGGCTCCAGGCTCTGAGCCATCAGCCCAGAGCCCGACGCGGGGCTCGAACTCCCGGACCGCGAGATCGTGACCTGGCTGAAGTCGGACGCTTAACCGACTGCGCCACCCAGGCGCCCCTCTGACCTTCCTTTAATAAAAAAAAAAAAATCAAACTAAAAAAAAACTTTTATCAGTAATAAAAATAATCCATAACTGCATCACCTACATTAAATAAATAACATTCTTTATAATGTTCAAAAACTCATAATTTTCAAAAGTTGTTAGAAAATATCTTTGGGGCACCTGGGTGTCTCAGTTGGTTAAGCATTCAACTTCGGCTCAGGTCATGATCTTATGGTTTGTGAATTCGAGTCCTGCATCAGGCTCTGTGCTGAACAGCTCAGAGCCTGGAACCTGCTTTGGATTCTGTGTCTCCCCCTCTCTCTGCCATCCCTCTCTCACGCTCTGTCTCTCTTTCAGAAATAAACATTTAAAAAATTAAAGAAAAAATAAAGGATCTTTGTGATTAAAAAAAAAAATTAAAATGGTTGTATTCAAATTTGCTGATTCAGTTGGGTCAATTTTTGCTGCCTTTCATAAAGCTGCTCTGAACAATCTTGTTCTTACCGGTGTGTTTAATAGCTCTGATTGCATCCTCGAGACACATCCTAGAGCAGAATCACTGAGTCAAAAAGTCTGAGCTCTTTAAGGTTCTTGACACTTAGGATCTGACTGTTCTCGGGAAAGGTTTAAATAGTTTGCCTTCCCATCAGCAGACTGCAGGAGTGCGTGTTTCCTGGGGCAGCCATTTGCCCCTTATTTCCCGCCATGAGAATGATCAAACTATCTCCTCTAGTTAGGATTCTGTTAGTAAATAAGTATTTTCCTTATTGAGTGGAAAAAAAGGTAGCACATAAAGAATATTAGGCCTCAGATATTTGTTGTATTTCCCCCCCAGTTTGATGTTTGTCTTTATGTTTTCCTGGGATGTGTTATGTAGAGCCTAGGTAACCAATGATCCTGTGTAATATCCTTCTATGTTTTCTTTGTTTTTTTCTATTGCTTTTAATGTTAAAAACTTAGTAGCCATTCCAAGATCAGCTAAACATTAAATATTTAATAAATAAAAATTCACTTCGTTTCCTGCCAAATCATCAATTTCATAAACTACGTTCATTGAACAATTCCATTGATTCATCAATTTTTACACCACTAATATACCACTTGTACTTTTGTTGTATTAAAATCTATCTTATTATTTTTTAGCTGTTCTCATCTGCTTTTGGAACTTTAGAACCATTTGGTCAAGTTCTAAGAACAAATGAAGAAATATAATCGTTTCAGGAATCTGTGCAAGTATCAAATCTATAAATTATTGGTCTATCTATCTATCTGCCTGCCTACCCAGTTTTGTGGCTAATTTTAATTAGAATGCCTTTACTATTTCATCACTAAGTATGATGTTTAAAATAGATGTTCCTGATTATGATAAGGAAGTAGCCATCCATTTCTACTTAAATCTTTTATTTAAAAACATCACATATGGTGTTGGAGTCTGTCCAATGCATTTCAACATCTACTGAAATGATCATATGGTTTTCTCATTACTCTCCTATATGGACTCTTATTCTAGTTAAATTAACCTGCTTGCTCATTTTTTTTTTTAAAGTTTTACACTTTTTGGTGTAAGTCCCTCCCCCACCTTTTAAAAACCTTGATGCTCTTCTGTATTAGTCAAGGTCTCTAGCTGCAAGTGATGGCAAACCAACTGCAACCAGCTGGAACAGAAAGGGAAATATATCTGATCACTTAACTGAAAAGTCCAGGAGCAGTGTTGATGCAGAAACCCATGGGGTATCACTGGAATGCAGCTTTGCCTCTCCTAGTCCCTGAAACTTCAGACTTTCATCATCACACGTGCAAGTCCAGGGGGAACAGAGGATTTCTTTGCCAACAGCTCTGACACAGTCCTAAGCAATTTTCTCTTTTATTCCAAAGTGCTCACATGCTCAAGCCTGTACCAATCACCGTGGCCAAGCAAAGCTGATTGACTGAGGCATAGGAAACTTGTTTACACTGAGGCTGGGAGTGGGGTGGGCCGAGAGTAGGAGAGGGTTTCCAAGGGGTACATTAAGGTGCTATTACCAAAAGAACAAGGATGGATTCCAGACGGACATATACATGAACTGTCTGCTCTCCACCTTTCATAGCTTGAAACCTCCCAGGATGGAATTTAAGAAGGAAGTAGCTATCTTCTGACCATGTTGTTTCTCTGTTCTCCCCAATATACTGGGCTTTCACCTCCTTTTAGTGTGGTAGCAACTCTCCTCCGGTCATGTTATGAAACTAAGAGTCCTAAGCCCCAACAGCTCAGCCTTATTTTAGCCTGACTGGCTTCTCTAGCTCAGGGCTTGCTTGACTTTCCCAAGATGTCCACTGTGAGTAGGTCCTTGGGTGCTGTTGCTCACAACACAGGCTGTGCAGTGGGGTGTGGTCTCCTTGCCTTCTCTACTCAGCGCTGTTCCCATAGACAAATGCTGGTGTCTCTTTCAGGGCAAGAATTCAATTGCTGATCCCAATACAGGCACAAGGGGCATAAAACCAGGACGAGGTTACACCAGTTTCCATGAAATCCTTCCCATCATGGTTCCTGATTCATGGTGTTGATGTCCCTGTTGAGATAGCAGGCTGTAGCTTTCCTATTTTTTTCTGAGCAAAGTACTCCCCAGTCATTTTTCCTTCTTCTAATTCTTTCTCTGCCTCCATCACGAAAGCCCCACTTTTTTGGTAAGTCTCAAAAGGGAGAGAGAACTGACACTAAGTAGAGCACCTCACAGCTTAGACTGTACTATATTGCAATTAATAAGAGCTTCTCTCTGGGGACATCCTTTTCAAGGAGTTCTCACCCACTCAATCATCTAGGGCATTTCTGAGGATTCAAAGGGGAAGCCTACCCAAGGCTGAATGGAAACCACTTCCAGTCACGTTTAAAACATGAAAAAGTAAGTTAGAGGTCAATATGTTATCTACCTTGCAGAAATGTTGCAAAATTTAGAAATTAAGATGGAGAAGCCAAACAGGCTTTCTTGGTAAACCAATCACTCACTCACTCACTCACTCTAGCAGACAGAGGAGTATATTAAAGTTAAAACTACCCTTTGAAAGAAACAGGAGTGTAATTGCCAGAGATGATGACACCCACACCAGTGAAGTGAAATGGCGAGGGAGAGAATGCTGCTTTGTGTGGCTGAGGGTAGGGCTGAGGTCAGCTGCTCAGAAGCAGTTTGATGCCTGGAGGCTGTGGGTGGGGAAGGAGGTAGAGAGGGCTGGTGGAGTAACCAAGTAAGTTTGCCAAGGTTCTGAGCAGGGCTGGCTGCTTAGCCCAAGACTGCCTCAGTCCAGTGCTAAGAAGTACAATTCCTTCCTTGTGAATCTATTTGTCTTGCACTGAAACCAGGAGAGGGATTTGGTGATTGTCAACTGCTTGGAAACCAGTAAATATTCTTTACTTACTTGGTTTCTCCTTCCCCTTTCATCTTTTGTCTCTGCTTTTCTTTTTCTGAAAGCTTGTTATTCCTTAACAAATCACCACATTCACCAGGATGAATTTAGGGTTGTAGGCAAAGTGCAGTTACCATGTTGGCCCCACAGAAATTCACTATTGCCATTTCCTACTGTAAAAGTGCACAGTGGAGGAAAATGAGCATCCCTTGACGCCCTGTTCCACCTGCAGAAAAGAACAATCTGAGTCAATTCCATGCCTTTTTGAACCTGCTTGTCTTGCTCTATCTGGCAAATAGAAAATGTATAGTCCTCTCCCACGAAGGGATAATAATGCATTATTGTTCTTTTGCATAAGTCAAAAAAATTTTTGGACACTGGGTCTAAGATGCTGTGTGGTTTAAGAGGTAATTATGTAATATTTTATGTTATCACCCAGCCTGATCATTATTCATCTTTTTCATCACACTTCCAATCCAACAGACATCATGGTTGTTACTGTGCTCTCTTAGGTAAGAAATGCTAAGGGAATATGGCCTATTGATAACATTAGTTCAAGCCATCTTAACCTGACATGACTGGGCTTGGTCCAAGGTGGCACTGCTGTCCATCCTCACTGAAATCTGAGCGTGAATCCCGGAATCCCATCTGACACATCACCCTGCACAACTCTCTCCCCTCTCACTTTCTATAATATGAGACTGTGCAGATAGCAACCATGCCAGAGGCTTCTCTCTAATACCTTAAATGTATTTGGTTATTAGATGCCCTCAGATCCTTTCAGATATTAGGTGCCATTGGCACAAGAAATTTGAACTGATTTGGAAATGGGCCATGAATTCCCTGTTCTTTCCCCTGAAAACCCCTCAACACAGATGTTATGACAGAGAATATTAAAATCACACACTGCCCTGAAAGATAACACTTGCTTAACAGTGTATAGAAGCTGCTAATTTTGAATTTAAAACATAAGCAAAAACAGATTCATAAATGATGGGGAGGGACTATAATACTATTTTCATTGAGCCACTGTCCTTTGCATTATTCCAAACACTGAATACACAGGCACCCTTAACCTGTAGGCCACAGGCTCCTAGGAAGGCATCAAATAATCCCAGAGGGAGGGAGATTTCATTTGGAAAAAAAGCCCATTCAGTAACGTAACATCATTTTATATTGGGAAACTGTTGTTTTACAAATACAAACTTAAGAAAGTAAAGTTGGTCAAAATTGTCTAGCCAATTAGAGACAGAAGGTAAAGGGATTCTTAGGCTATGACCTGACAGAGTCCCAGTAGTGGTCTTGTGTACGTGACAGAGACAAAGAGATAGAGAACAAGAGACAGAAAGTGAGAGACAGAGAGAGAGGAGTCTATATGGATTTTAAAACCTGCTGGAATAGGTAGAAACCTCTGTTTCCTCCTTAGAGTTGTTAACTTTTCCGGAACTGCTGACAAGAAAGACCATGTGTTGTGATATTTCTCTGGGAAAGGACATACATCTATTGTGCATGCATTTGTATGCACCCCACACAGTCATAAGTGGCTTATTTTACCATGACAGTGGTGCAGGGTAAATTACTGCTCTAAGATAATTTATAGACAGTGGTTTGAACCTGAGGGTTTCTTTCCCTTGTTTGGGTGATGGACTCTTGGATATCAAATTTCCTCTGTCTGCACTATTGTCCCATGAAACTACTTGATTCTAGTGAATGCAGAGCTTGGCAGTCCTTGATGAAGCATATTTATGAGTTAAGTCCAAATGAATCCAAAACATATGGATTAAATTTCCCTTGAAATATCTAAATTAAAGGTGGAAAGCACTTCGAAGAATGCATTGGGGATCTGCTGTTCCTCAGGCCAATTTTAAAGGTTGAGCTATTTTTTCCCAATCAAGGGAGTTTGCCCATGTGGCCCGGTACACGAAGGTCTCCATCATGGCCATTCTGTGGCTACTGCTATTCCAGGGCTGATGGACCTTGCTATTCTAAGAGAGACTCCACCAAGATTCAGAAGGTCATGCATCAAGCTGAACAGGGAATGCTTTATTGAGTGATATAGCTTAATGGCTCTTCCGGGTTCCTGCCTCCTTCAAACCCTTAAGCACAAATAATGCCAAATGTATAAGAATAAAAACAGAGTGTGGAAGGTGTCCCTAAAGCATTTCCAGGCAGAACCACGGATCACCTTGGTTCTCCTTCCCATAAGCCAAAGTTATAGTGAATGTAGCTCAATAATTTTTTAAGTGAAAAACAAAACAAGAAAAGCTATCCAGTCATCATGGTTTCTTCATTTACAGATAAGCCAGTCTCTCTTAATTTTTGGAACAATTATATGATAGCTGAGTACTGATCCCATCATGGTACATTTGCTTTGCATTTAACAACTCAAATTGTGATAGCAATAACTTCAACTAAAGGGACTTCAACTAGTTCCTGAAGTTTTTATTCTTCCCCCGCTTTTCTTCTTTGTATAGACTACAGATCATTCAAGGGTCTCAAACAATTATGAATCTGAAAAAGGTTACGTTTACAAAGGCCAAATCTTTTCTACATATGTTTGCTTAGGCTTGACAGAAAATGCTTCTTCTATATTTTGTCATCAGAATGACTGTATTTGTTTGTGTGTTTGTTTGTTTTCAAGAGACTGAAATCATTTTCCTTCTGGTCTTTGGCCTCAACAGAATATTCCAGTGAAGTTCAGGTCTGTCTACAAATGACTTGAAATTTGGAAACTAATATCTGGAAATTTACTCTATCGATGGCCAAAGAGATTATCTTTTCATTGCAAAGAGTCTAACTTTCCTCAGGCTAATGCCCTCTTCATCTAGGCTGGTGGATCATCAGAATTCAATGTTCTCAAAATCTGACCACGTGCACATTTATCAGAGCCCAAGGTTGTAACAGTGTCCATGGAATCAAGTAGAACCAAGTATTTTGGGCACCAAAAGTGTTCCTTTTCATCAGTGCTTGGCCCATAAAACTGCAACTTGCTCAAGGCAACCAGCTGTAATTTTAATATACTTATAGGAGAATAGTTTTCTCCCTCTCACCTAAAGGAATGGGGAGAAAACGTCTGCACCTAATGACATTTTTTTTAACATCTAATCTTAACACTCGAGTCCTTATGGATCTACATATAAATTTGGAGAAGTGGATTTTTAATAAACTGACATTGCAGGGAAAATAAATATAGAAAAAATTGAGAAGACGTTTTGTGGCCATAAATATCTGATACTGTGGTTTGTAACCATCAAACGAGCAAGGTAATAATAGCTATCTGTTTTCATCTCTATGTAGTCATTACCCTTCTGTCTAGGTTTTATCCTGGTCAGCATTGAATAGGGGGAAAATTATGAAAACACTGGAACAGATGATGCCCTTGTAATGTATTCCCAATGACCCTCAAGTAACAGTTCAGACTTTGGTCTAGAACAAAGCAATACCTCTCCCGAGTCTATGAGCTTCCCCAGAGAGCCTGAGTGTTTTAATAAGAAGAGGTCGTCCCAAATAGAGATGCTAAATGTATGATGACTGTTTAGGGTGTATCTGTTCTGTTCAGATATTTCCTCCATCCTGTCATCATCATCCAGGCTCTCCGGGCCAGACCTCCCTGTGCCTTGACCCCCTGGCTCTCTCCCACGGGTTTTAAATCTGGCTCAATCTTGCTCTCTGACTGGAGGGAGCAATGGGATTCTCCATTATGTATTCAAGACTCAACATCTGGCTTTTCTTCCATGTTTCTCTAATCAAGTTATTGAAAGCCAGCTTTTAGTGGCAAACTACTCTCAGAGAGAGTACTGATATTTCTCTATGTCTTTTTGTCATGCACTGAGCATTATCCTTTAAGAAAGAGGAGTTAAGATGAAAATCATTTCTCTTAAAATAAAAGATTCTGTACTTTTACATACAGATGTGAGCCTGAAGTATAGCGAAGCTTCATTTTCACCTCATGCCCTGTTCCAAGAACATGGTGTGTGTACGTGTGCTCATTATAGACACAACTTCCTTTTTTCTTTGTACCAATAGACCCAAATTACTTTAATTTGGTCAACATCTGAATAACCCATTTTATTTAGAGCAGTGAATGTCGTGAACAAAATTGGCTATATCAGACAGAGAGGTGTAACAGGTAAAACAATAAACTAAAGGGTTTGTTTTATTTCTTTCTTTTTCGTACCTACTTCTTAAGATTGGTACTTGATCCAAATAGTCATGTGTGATTCTAGTGTGCACTTTAATGACACTATGAGCATAGCAGAGAAAGTACCCATGCTTCAGACATTGACAAAAGACACAGAGTTTCTGCCTTGGCCAGTTTTTCTGCCTATGTAGAGATTCAGTGAGTTTATAAAACAGGCTGATAAAATCAGTTGTCCTTGTGCCTTGTTAAAATTATTTTTGACTGCTTTTTATTCCTCTTATAGCCTCCACACAGCACCTAAAAAACAGGTCCAAACAACTACAGTGGCCTTTAGTCTGACTCATGGGCCACACAGACAAGTACTAAGGAATTTATATCTCCAGAGTAACTGTAGTTTCCCAGGACGGAGGATTCCTACTCCTTAGGGAAGTATTATAGAATAACCAAAAGTGTTCAGAGAGACTTGGATTAAAAGTGTGCCTCCACCCCTTACTAGCCCTGTGATCTGCAGCAAGTTCTAGCCACTTCTCTGAGCCTCCATTTTCATCCTTGACGAATACTGATCAGAATATCTGCATCTTGAAGTCCTAATGATGATCCAGCAAGACAAGGTGTATAAAGAGCTTGACCAACGCATGTAGACCAAACTTCTCAGCATTGGAGGACTAATTTTGAATCCCTTTGCTTAGTACTTTCTTCTCTTCCCATATGAAGCAGAGAGCTTGTAGAAGGTATAAGGTTTCTATTCTTGCAGAATTGGTTTGATCTGCCTAATTTCACCAGGTACCAAAGACTGTTTAGGGCAATGTTTGTAGGTCTTGTTTGCCTTGATAGTGAAAGAAACTAGCATCTTTGGGTTTCTACTTCCTTATGGAATTTGAAAACTTGCTCAAGAGACAGGAATGGGCAAAACAGTCACAAATGTTCAGTTCCATCTTGCAAATACATAACTGAACTCTCGATGGATAAAAAAAAATTACTTGATCTAAATATGTGCACTTCAAGGTATGATAGTAATAGAACTACCATACCTTGAAGTGCATATAACCAGACTGGTAGCTTGTCATAGTGTCTAAAATAGGGAAATGCAATTCCCGATACATTACACAGTCAGTGAATTATTGTTTCCCCATAAAATCATTCCGATCCAAATCGAAAGGTTTTGGGAACTTAAATCAGTCAGAATGCATTGAACCCAAAGCCACGTTTCTCCTTCCACTTCAATCAGCCCTATTTGAGTAAATGGAGAAGGGTAACAAAAACACTCATCCAATTCTATATTACATACCCAGAGACATTATTGATACCACATCTTCATTTTTCTTTGACCAGTATTATCAAAAAATGGGGACAGAAATAGGAGATTTCAGGAAATAAGGTAAACAAAAAGATCATATGATATTTATTTGCTAAAATCTCATAAAGCAAACTCAAAGCAAGAACACAGCATCAAACACACACCACCCTGCAAGAAAAAAAAAGGACAATTATCAATCATAATCTTTGAAAATTTATGAATGAGGAAAGAAAAGACAGATAACCAGTTTGGGAAATTTGGTGTACTTCCTAACTCTGAGCCTCGGAATCAGTCCAGGGAAAAGAAGTGGAGACTCCAGGATAAAATTTTACAAATATCCCCCAACCGAGGGAGATTTAGACAAAAAGGAGTATGTAGGTCTTGGGCAGGAGGTGAAGAGGAACAAGGAAGACTCTGAAATCAGAAGCACCTCTTCAACAACTCGTAAACAACATGCTGGGTGAGACTTCTCCCTAGAGAATTAGAGTCACCTTGAGCTGTAATCTCCAAGGATAAAGAGGCTCTTAATTGGATGGAAGACAGAAGAGAAGAAACAAAAACTCTGGGAGTGAGTCCTGAGGGAGCAACTAGTCCCAAGTAGGAAAGGCAAACAGAGCAGCTCAGTTAAAGAATTGTTTCTACTTCTCAGCTAGAAGCTGTGGCCCACAGCTATGGATTTTATTCATTTGCCCCTGATTTGCTGGGAGGAGAAGGGGACAGTTGCTGGGAGCTGTGGGTGGAGCTGGGGAAGGTAACACTGGGAGCAGGTTATAGAACACTCTGGGGATCTGTTCTCAATAGGCATGGGGGGAAGAATTTCTATACCTGGAGGTACCCGAAATAGGATGGAGAGATGCCCTGGGCCAGGTGAGGTGAACGCAAGCACACTCTAGCACACACGCCTTACCCAGATTGTTGAAGGCAGCAATCAGGCCCTCTAAGCACATTGGTTTATTAAGGTAGAAATGTGCAGCCTCCCTTACTCCCCACCTCTTGGGGAAGAAAGAAAAGTACAAGAAAACACACACTATCCTGACTCCAAACTGAAGTTCTAAGGAGAAAGGCAAGTTGACAGCATCTAGGAGAATTTATCTGAACATGATCAGAATAAAGATCTAATATGCTTTATAAACTTGTTCAAAACAAATGTGATAAAAAGAAATATCATGGTAACTAGTTACATGGTATCAATATTAAGGTAACTAGGATTGTGCTGGTAAATATATAACAAGTTGGGGAGGGAGGCAACAATTTATTACATGTGCTAATTGCCAGAAGGGAAATACTCCCACCACAGCCAATTTCAACCTATCAAAGTGACATCAGTGAATGTGAAGTCAGAAGAGATGTAAACATTTGGCACTCATGAGTCTGCTCCAGCACACCACTGGATGGCAACTATGCAAAAACTCCACTGCAGTAAGTATGCAAGGAAGGAAGAGCATGCATAAGACAGATAATGCTTACATTCTGTAAGATGATAAAAACCAGGAAATGGAAGGAAATTCCTTGCAATATGTTTTTCTTTCTAGAACTTAAACTGATCAAAAAAGTTTAAATGAAGGACATCCAGAACAGCACATTAAAACAATAGAACACATTTGCAAAGCTAAGGAAACAATTGAGGATCCAAATAAAACAATTACAGAATTAAACTAAATAAATTAGAAATATCAAGAACTAAACTGACACCACTGAAAATTAGTAACCAAGAAAAGTCTTTATATTGATGAAAGAATACAGAAAAAATAAGATTAAAACAATTTTAGAAATCAATGAGTATATAAAGATGATTGATATATTTGAAACGAAGAGTCAACAAGTGGTAGAAAAAATATACTCAATGGATCGATCTCATGACTATGAGTTCAAGGATCTTAAAAACAGTAGCAAATGAAATTCAGCAGCACCTTTAGAGAAATATACAATGTAATCTAATCGGTTTTTCTCAAGAATGCGAAGATGGTCCATTATTAATAAAGCATATAATTCATCATATAAATAGATTAAAAGGTAAAGGCATACTTACTTCAAATATACCAAAATATAATTTAATAAAATTCAACATCCATTGTTCATTTATGTATTTTTTCTTCCATTGCTAATTAAAAAAAAAAAAAAAAAAAGAAGCACTAACATAGACTTCAGTGGGATACTTCTATGACATTTTGTGTTATGTATACATGTATGTGTATATGTATATGTGTAAATATATGCAATGAAAAGCCCTTACCATGTTAACGATGAAACACTAGAAGCATTCTCATTAAGGATCAAGAGAGAGATGCCCTCTGTAACTGCTAAATTATTCTTGCTCTGTAAAAACTAGACAATGCAATTAAGGAACACCTATAAAGCAGGTATAATTGTAACAGAGGCAAAATTATCATTATTTGCATACTATATTACCAAATACCTAGACAACTCAAGAGAGTCAATTAAAATTATTAGAATGATGGCATTTAATAAGAAGCTACTTACAAAATTAAAATAAAAAAATCAATAGCTTTCCTATGTGCAAACACTATCCAATTAAAAAATAGATTGGAAGATCATGTTTCCTTAAAAATAGGAATTCTATATACTTTAATGTAAATTATGTATATATAAAGGGCTTGAAAGAAAACTTAAATGTTAAACTATATCATGTCTTAGATGGAGACACTGAATTTTGAAAAAAATCCATTCATTTATTCATTCACTCACTCCAAAAATATTGATTGAAGGCCTATATCAAGCTCTGTTCTACGCTTTGGGAAGACATTAGTGAACAAAATAGACAAAAGTCCCTGATCATGAAGGGGATCTAGGGAGGGAGACAGACAATTTACCATGTGATATGATGAGCTAAAAAGTTGGATAAATGTCTGCTCTTTCAAACAGCAAAGCTGGAGGGGGCGCCTGGGAGGCTCAGTTGCTTGAGCATCCAACTTTAGCTCAGGTCATGATCTTGCGGTTGATGAGTTCAAGCCCTACATTGGGCTCTGTGCTGACAGCTCAGAGCCTGGTGCCTGCTTTGTATTCTGTGTGTGTGTGTGTGTGTGTGTGTGTGTGTGTGTGTGTGTGTCTGCCCCTCCCTTGCTCATGCTCTGTCTCTCTCTGTCTCAAAAATAAATAAAAAACAAACAGCAGAGCTGGAGAAGTGGTCAGAGAAGACTTCATTGTCAGGTGACATTTAGAGCTGTGTGACCTTAGGAAGTGTGGATGCAAGCCATGTGCAAAGTCCTCCAAGTGGGAGACGATTCACGTATTTAAGAATAGCAGGCAGACCATGTGGTTGGTGTGAAGGAAGAGATATAGTAATAGGAGATGGGTGTAGAGAGAATGCCAGAACATTGGGTCCATTGGCCATTGAAGGACTTTGGATTGCATTATGAATGAATAAGATGGGAGCCCTTGAAGGTTTTGAGAAAGAGACATGCTCTGACTAGATATTTTGTTAATCAATAAGTTTATTCATAAGTCTACAAATATGGGCATTACTGGAAACCCAAAGCAGCATCAGAAATAGAAAACATTGCAATCAAGGGGTAGTCATATACAAAGGAAAAATAACAGAGCAGGCTATGAAATATTCATAGGTCATAAACATAGCAAGTTTCTTATGCTATTCAATCACTGGAAAGACTTTTTTTCTGCTTTATTTTATAGGATTAACTTATAATAATCTTAATATTCAAACTATCCAATTTGATTTATTTAAATGAGTCAACTGTTTGATGTATGTTTTTTTTCCTAAGGAAAATTAAAAAAAAATGATACTAAATTTCATCTGGAAAAAAACGATGTGCAAGAGTGGTCACCAAAATTTTGCAGGAAAAGAGAAAAAAGGTAATTCAGTCAAAACACACATTAAATTTTTTTTTTTCAACGTTTATTTATTTTTGGGACAGAGAGAGAGACAGAGCATGAATGGGGGAGGGGCAGAGAGAGAGGGAGACACAGAATCGGAAACAGGCTCCAGGCTCTGAGCCATCAGCCCAGAGCCTGACGCGGGGCTCGAACTCACGGACCGTGAGATCGTGACCTGGCTGAAGTCGGACGCTTAACCGACTGCGCCACCCAGGCGCCCCAGTCAAAACACACATTAACCATATCATGAAGCTATAATAATTAATACATTTTGAAACTGGAGTAGATTATGTAAAAATGTGGGTTTCATAGTTTGATAATTCTGGAATTCTCACTATTCAAAAGATAAAATGCTCAATAAATAATGTTGAGAACAGGATAGACATTTAAAATATTAACAAAATATTTGTGAAGAAGACTTGTGAGATCTTATGTAAAAGCAAATTTCAGTTCTTTAAAAATATGTATACATAAAAATAAATTCACAAAAGAGCTAGAAGATAGTATGAGAGAGATGTGTCTACATGTGTGTATGTGTGTATATTAGGATGCAAATAATCTTTGCAAGTAGAAATCTAAATCATGACCCTATCCAAGAAACAAAAAAACTATTATATAATAAGGATATAAGAAAATAATTTAAAAGATAAAATTTTAAAAATATTGGGGCACTTGTGTGGCTCAGTTGGTTGAATGTCCGACTTCAGTTCAGGTCACGATTTCATGGTTCATGGGTTCGAGCCCGCGTCAGGCTCTGTGCTGACAGTTCAGAGCTTTGAGCCTGCTTTGGAAATTGTGTCTCCCTCTCTCTCTCTATCCCTCCCCTTTTCATAATCTGTCTCTCTCTCTCAAAAATAAATAAACATTTAAAAAATATTAAAACACACATTATTGACTAGAAATTTACTTGAAATAGAACATTTTAAACTAAATACAAAAAATACTAACAATATGATAGAAATCAAGACACAAATGGTAAAGGAATATGTGAAAATTAGTTCAACTCTACTTTTGAATTAAAATATTAAAATAAAAAAGCCAAGATAATATTTTAAAACTAGTAGACTGACAAAAATAATTTAAAATAATCGATAATAACCAGCTGGGTGTGTGTGGGAAAATGAGAGTTACACATCTATCCATCATTTCCATAAGATACACTGGCATAATCTATAAAAATTATCACTATGTTTACCATTTGATTAAAATGGCATACAAGAACAGAATAGAGATTAAAAAAGATCCAGAATATACTATATAACAAATAGGCTTTCAATTCAGTGAGGAAAGGAAGGTTTTATTTAATAAATAGAATTTGAAAACTGGTCATCAATCTGGAAGAAAACAAGATTGGATCCCTACCTCACAGCTTATCAAAAATGAATTCCAAATAGATGAAAATTTCAAATACTAAAAATGAAAAGTGACTTAAAAATGTATTTATTCTTTGACCCAATGATCCCACTGCTAGAGATTTACACTGAGATGAGATACATTAACAAAAATTTTCCCAGCATTGTAATAAAAAAAAAAACTGCCCCCCCCAAATGCCAGTCAATAGAAGTCAAGTTTGTAAAACGTGGGTTCATACAATAGTATGCTAATAATACATAATTGTTAAAAAAAGAATTAGACCTGTGTTTACATGGAAGGATCTTATAGTTATTTCATTTGATGAAAAAATAAAGCAAAAGTTAAACATATCATCTTTAGTATGTGTAGATTTTTTAAAAGGAGTTCCATATAAATGATAATTATATTAATAATAATAATAAAACCTATCATTTATTTAATTATGACTCTATTCCAGGTACTATTTTAAGCACTTTATACACTTAAACAACTGTGTAAGATAGACATTATTAGGCCTCTGTGAGTCAGAAAGCCAAGGGGAATTGCCCATGGTCCTATTAAATGGTGGAGCCAGGATTCAAAACCAGGCAGGGTGACTCCAAATCTTGCACTGTTAACTGTTAATCACTGTGCTGTGGAGACATACACACCATTAGTATTTACAGCCAAAGTATTAGTTGTAGTTACCAGGAATAGATAAATAAAAGTTGGTTGCTGGAATATGAGAAACCAACAATCATTTGGTAACTTTCTGTACCTGTTTGAGATTAAAAAAAAAATATATATATATATATATATAGACACACATATATAGACACACACATATATATTGAAACACATATATATACACACATATATACACATGTGTCTATATAGGTGTGTGTCTATATATGTGTGTGTGTGTCTACATATGTGTGTGTATATATACGTGTGTCTATATATGTATATGTGTGTGTGTGTGTGTGTTTTCTTTTTAATTTTTCCAGACTAAACTGCTAAGAAAACTTAACAAAGGGGGGATAAAAGAGGCAGGGATGCCGAGCATCCTCAGGAACTCTAGAGAAAAACGAGCCCAGCTGGCACAGAGCGGTGAAACTTGAAGTCACCGAACTTGAGAGCAGCTGGCTTTGCTTTTGCGCGCCCTTTGCTGAGCTGCTGTATGGGACTGACTTGCTGGAGCAGAACGTGGGCGCCACTGTGTTGCATTCCCTATCAGCAAAGAGATCAGAGAAGGATGCTGCTCTATCATGTCTCTCCTATCAATTGATCGAATTCTCTCCTTTTCTGTGTGCCTGACACTGTGATACCCAGGAGCTCGGAGAGCGCTGCTTTGACCCCAAACAAACAACAATGCCAGGGGGTGCTCACTTATCATCCCATGGGAAGGGGGGCCTGAGAGCCAGCACCGGTTGGCTAAGTCCCTGGCACACGGGCTTGGTTTCTTTGGCAGGGAAGAAGTCACCATATGTCTCCAGGCACCAGCTAGTTGGCCATCTCCAAAAGAAGAGTTACTGTATCCATCACTGGAGGACTCGGGTGTCAAGTATGCTGGCAAGCTCCTGGCTGCTACCTGAAACCTCCAGAACGCCGCATTGTTCTTTTCCAGGTTCTGGGAGGGAGGGGATGAGAGGCAACTGGGCTATTATTGTTGGGCCACAGAGAAATAAAATCAGCCTTTCTGCAAGTCCACAGTTGGTGTGAACTGATAAAGTGTCTGGTGCAAATGGCAAACATAAAAGGACTTTGTGGTGTTCCAAATATCTCCTCCTCTGTGTGTTGCTCAGTTGAGGTTTCCCTGAATCTTGCCTTATTTTCTCCAGTGATACAAGGAGTGAATGGAAAACTAAGTGAGCAGAAAAGTGAGCAGAGAATACAAATTATGTATACATAATTTGTATACATATGTATACAATACAGAGAATACAAATTATGTCTATAAGTGTGTGCATGTGACCCTGGATATGAATAGAAGAAAATTTACCACACTTTCTTCTGATGGTAACAGAGTGAAGGTATATTGTTTACAAGCATGGGGTTTAGGAAGGAAAATGCAAAGGCAGTTTACAAGGGCTCACAAAGTATTGGCAGCAGGTAGGGGGGTTGCTGCAGGAGGACAGGAGGAGTTTTTCAGATATCGTTGTTCTGGCTGCTGCACGAACAGGATTTCTTTTAAAAAACAAAGCTAATTAGACTCATATCAGGTTTCCTTTACAAGAAATTATTTACATTGGTCTAGATCAGTGGTGCTCAAATTCTTTGGTCTCAGTACCACTTTGCACTCTTAAAAATTAGTAAAGACCCCAAAGAGCTTTTGTTTATGTGAATTGTATCTGTCTATATTTATCATATTAAAAATTAAAACTGAGAATTAAAAAACATGTTTAATAATTTATTAAAATAACAAGCATTATCACATGCTAACATACATAATATAAACTTATGAAAATAGCTACACTTTCTAAAACAGCAATAAAATTATTGAGGAATGGCATTGTTTTACATTTTTCCAAATCTCTTTCATGTCTGCCTTAATAGAACATAGCTGGATTCTCATATGTGCTTCTACATTCAATCTATTGCTCCACTGGTGTTATTGTAGCTTCTAGAAAACTCCACTGTATACTATATGCTGAAGAAAATGATAATTTAAAAGGACAAATAATGCCTTATTATTATCATGAAAAATAGTTTTGACTGCAAAGACCTTCTAAAGAGTTGCAGAGACCCACAGGTATCTCCAGGCCAGACTCAGAGAACCACCAGTCCGATTAATAAGCAGGTAATTAAATAATAGAGGGGATGCTTGGGAAAGTCACTGGGCTGGTTGGACTGTGTTGCTAGCACTATTATTTCCACTGCTAAAAAGCTATACACTGGATGATAAGCGCTCTGGGTTTGAAGAAGACCAATTATGATTTTGAAAATCAAGCCATGTGAGGTTGCATTTTGAGAAAAGCATATAGGAGAAACGCATATCTACTTACACAACAACAATAACAATCCAGCTACCCTCATGCCAAGGCCATGGTTTCACGACTGTGCAGTTTGACACTTTTGATGACTTCCATAATTGAGAGTTTGGGAACTGTTAGAAATTAGAAACCCAGTGGCTTTTTTTTTTTCTTAAAGTAAGTGTTGCATTTGAAGTTCTGTGCCAAGGTCATTTTGCATAAATGGCACCACAGCTGTAATTCAACCACAGGTTAAAATGCACAGGGCAGGTCTTTGTCTTTTGGTTGGAAGTTCCTATTTATCTCTCAGATTTGTGGAGGAGATGATGAGGAAATAGATGGAAAAACCTACTGAGAAGTTAGCACAATAAACTATAAGACTTATTTGTTTGTGTCTATGTTTGTTTGATTTTTGGAAGGGTCTACATGGGATAGCTGCCATGTTAATGTCTAAAATCTGGCCTTCGGGGAATATATGGACCACACAGAAATCTGACCATCAGGGAATATATGCACCACACAGATAGTTAAAAATGGGAATACACAGTAAGAAGTTTAATACATTCAAATTCAACAATAATTACTCACAAGGTCATGAATCCTGAAAAACACAAACTGGTTTATGGCAAATAGACCCAAATAAGCTTTCTGACATATTGGATTATTTGCAAAAGCAATTTCTTTCCTCAGTAACTAGAGAGATTAATATAGATGAGGGGATCTGTGAGTTTGCAGCACAGGGATCCAAAGAACAAGAATGCACATGTGCACATCAGTACACATCCACATTAAAGGATCCTAGGTTTAGGTGTCCCTTTTTTGTGGGTTTGTGAAACTCCAACCTTGCTTCTAGATTCAGAATCCTGAGATAACATCATAGAGATTTCTGATCTTTGCTAATAGGCCAGCTGTAAAACCTTTGGCCAATTACTTAAACTATTAATAGATCCATTTTATCATAACATAGGTATAATAATATATTATTTATAGAATTGTAAGGATTCAATGAGATATAATATGCATAGAGCCCAGCTCATTGCCTGGTAGTTAGAAAATACTCAGAAAACTCACTCTACCCCGCTCCACCCCCGCGTAGTTCAAAAGGGCAATCCACAATTTTAAGGACCTTGGAAGTTGGTATTTTAGCCTGCTAAAAAAATAACTTGTTAGAACTATGAAGCTGTCATGTAGTTTAGGGATGGGAAGAGTGATGCGACTGTACACAGGCATTTGTAACTGGTGTGAAAATTTAAGGTTAACTGTGTGAAAGCACATCAGACTAAATTTATTATTGTGTGCCCAGTTAAGCAAAAATCTGCTTTTCTGGGTCTTAATAACCTGCAAAGAGGAGTAAGCTTGGAAAACACAAACACACAAATGAATCAGGTGAATACAGTCTTTGTCCACAGATGAGAGACCAGATCCAGTCGCCCTGCCCACAGTAGGATGGAATCCTAGGGCTAAGCAGGCCCTGTTTGAGGGGTAGGCCAGGCAGCATGGAGTCTGACAGGGGACTTGAACCTAATGACTGTGAGATCATGACCTGAGCTGAAGTCGGATGCTTAACTGACTGAGCCACCCAGGCTCTCCCTGCCTTGTCTTTCTCACTATCTAGTTTTTCTTTTTCTCTAGTGTTTTTCTTTTCCTATTAATATATAGGTCTTTTCTCCATATTTTCATCTTTTTGTGTTTTTCCTTTGTTCTCCTCCCTTCCCCTTATCTTCTTTATTTTTTGTATAAACTCAGCATAGCATGAACAGGCATTTGAAATAGTTACATCATAACGTCTCAAATCTGGCATTCTCCCTCAGTTTACTTTTATATCAGTATGTTTGAATACACCCCTGTGTAGCCTGCGTACTTCCCAGATTGCATAGGTTTCTCTTCTTCGAACATTCAGTGCCTCTTCACATATTTGAATATTTTGCTAGAAATTTCCTTTTTGACATCTCTGACTACTGACATATTACCAATATTTCAAGCCTCAGTTCACTGTCATTTTCTACATGAAGCCTTTTACAATCCTCTTAGGTACTCTTTTTTAGATGGTCTTCATATTTTCTCATTTGGTGATCTAATCCAATCTCATAACTCCATTTACTACTTTTGATGTGAACAGCACTCTAATCTACCATTTTAGATCTAACTTTAATTCTGATAAGTCTATCAGCTAAATATTAAATTTCTCCTTGTGGGTGACCAGTTTATCCTAGAGGACAATACGTTTCTAATAATGTATCAGTAGTTTCTAAATTCACATTCATGCATGCATATGTACACACATACATGTGCATGTGCACACACACACACACACACACACACACACACACACCCCAGGATGTTCATGGACACATTTTCCCATCCCATCTTCCAAAGCAGTTTGGGTGATCTAGTGTGTCAATTATTTCAAAAAAAATTCTGTTTTTTTTTCAAAAAAAAAAAAAACTGCTGTTTTCTGAGCTTTTTCTCATTCATTGCTTTACCCTCTTACTAAGACACATTTGATTCTTGGTGTTAATTGTGTGACTAATCTCTGAGGTCCCTGCTTGTTCCAGGCTCTAAGGAACCTCTCGTGGATGTTCATGAGAGCCCAGAGCCCTACATCTGTTGAAGGATATGGGCTTTGGTAAGGGAGCATGAAGTATGGGATGCTCTGGGATTCTTCTGACACTCTAATATTGTCTGGAATGTTTAAAAACATTCTTTACAAGCCAAACTTATAAGTACTACAGCCACAACACAGATGGGTATGTGCTCTAAGCCCAACTATGTAGGAGGCTACAGGAAGAGGTCAGATTGACACATATTGCTAGCACCTTCCAGATACAGCAGAGAAAATGGGTCTGTTTGCTGGAAATTTTCATGGTCATTTCCACAAAGAGGGTTTGCGCCTTCATATATTGTCTATCAACATGGGTACTTATGTTTTAAGAGTAGGACTTGCAAGCCAAAGGAAACTAAGACAGTCTATTATGTCATTTTTTCTTTGTCAAAAAGATTAAACTATAAATGGATTACTTATTGACTAAAAAAGGCATTACTTATGTAATTAAACCTGAAGCATTAATAGACAATTTAAATTTTCTCTATTGTGTCTATGCCCTGTAAATTTAAAGTTAACTATGTGGATGTATTTCCTTCAGTTATGTTAAAATCAAACAAACACACACATCCTGGGTGCACAGATTTAAAAAAAAGCAAAAAAAAAGCAATTATTTATAGATTTTGCAATTTGACCAGTGGGTCTCAACCTTGTAACACAACAACTTTGGAAGGGAGATATTAAAAAAAATAGCCCATGATAGATTTGTATCATTAAAATATGTGGGGGAAACAACATCAGAAAAGTTCAGGATGAGAAGTTTGTTTCATCAATGCACATCACATCTCCTCAAGCTACTTCTTGTATTTCTGAAAGATTCATCTCTTTCTTTCAAAAACTCCCCCCATAAACTGGACCCTGACTGAGACACACTAGGTATAACAGATTATTCACCCAAGTGAAAAGCTTAAAGTCTTTGGTTTATGTAAAAATTTATAGTTGCATACGAAAATAATGATTTTGTTCTCAGTTTCTTTTCCGCTATAGAGTAGGGAAGCCAATTTTATGAATAACTCCTAGTAATGCCCAAGTTAAAATCTTTTGGTGTGTTGGAAGCTAAAACCACTGATGAATCATCATATTGATGAATGGCCACACAAATTCAGACCACACAAAACTTCAAACCAGGCCTAGAGTAAGTCAAAAAATTGTCAAGCATTTCAATTTCCTTTTGAAAAACCTGATTGTTGAATTAATATCATAAATTTATAACCTGGAAGAATTGACATGACTTAAATGTCACTTCATGGTCTTTTTCTGCTCTTTGACTCAATTAATAGTTGGATTCAGTTAATTGACAGATAATAATTACTACAGAGATTTTTTAAAAGTAAATTGTAATTTAAATTAATTCAACTTTTTCCTTTCCTCAAAGTTTGTTTAAAAATGTTGTTTGAGGGGCACCTGGGTGGCTCAGTCAGTTAAGCATCTGACTTCAGCTCAGGTCACCATCTCATAGTTCGTGGGTTCGAGTTCCGTGTCAGGCTCTGTGCTGACAGCTCAGAATCTGGAGCCTGCTTCGGATTCTGTGTCTCCCTCCCTCTCTTCCCCTCCCCTGCTCACACACACACACACACACACACACACACACACACACACACTCCCTTTCTCAAAAATAAATAAGCATAAAAAGATTAAAAAAATGCAAATGTTGTTTGACTTTTATATTTCTTATATTTCATTTTTCACTAAAATGATTTACAGACTTTTAAAATCCCAAAAGTAAGCTATACACTAAAAGTATACATAATATTGTAACATATAAGAAGGATTTTAAAAATGAGTGACCAAGCTACTGAGACCCAAATTGTCATTTCTGGAGTTATGTAAGGGCTATTATTATTACTCTACCAACTGTAGTTTGGATCATACTATTTGTAAACTGGAAAACAATTTTTAAACTGTATTCTAAAATGTTTGACTATAATTTTTGTTTTAGTGATGTGTTCATGAGTCAGATTATTGATTCCAATAAGTCACAGCTAGACCTCCTTTGTCATTTATAGTTAGTTGTACATGGCCCGATCACTATTTGTTAACTGCTGTCGGTTATTTATCCCATGGCACCTTTCTCTAGTAAGCTTGATCCTAAAATTCACCATAGGGCAAGTGAGCACTTCCTAGGCTTCAAGGAACGGGTTGGGGTGGGGGGCACTGAATCTTGTTTCTCCTGACAATGTAAATCACATATAACTTTTCAAACAGATTTTAATTTTTAGAGAAATTTTAGTTTCCAGCAAAACTGAACAGAAGTTACAGATTTCCCATATACTTCCTGCCCTGACATATGCAGTGCTTTCCCCACTAACAACACCCCACACCAGAGTGATACACTGTAGGGTGTATGCGTACATCTAGACCAGAGTGGTACATCTGTACAACTGATGAGCCTATATTGATACATCATCATTACCCAAAGTCCATAATTTACATCAGGATTCCCACATAGTGGCATACATACTGCGGGTTTCAACGAATGTATAAGGACATCGATACATCATTACAGTGTCCTACAGAATAGTTTTACCACACTAGATGGCCTTATGCTCTATTTATTCCTCCCTCCTCCCTAACCCCTGAAAACCACTGATCCTTTTACTGTTCCCATAGTTTTGCCTTTTACAGAAAGTTATATGGCTGTCATATAGAAATGTCATATCAGAATCACGCGGTATGTAGTTTTTCATATTAGCTTCTTCACCAAGCAATATACTTTTAAAGTTCTTCCAGGTCTTTTCATGGCTTGATAGCTAATTTCTTTTTAGTGCTGAATAATATTCCATTATCTGGGTGTACCTTACTAACGCATTGACCTGCGAAAGGACATCTCAGTTGCTTCCAAGTTTTGGCAATTATGAATAAAGCTGCTATAAACATTCATGTGCAGGGTTTTGTGTGGATATAAGTTTTCACCTTGTTTACATAAATACCAATGAGCATGACTGCTAAATCATATGGTAAGAGTATGTTTACTTTTGTAAGAAAGTGCCAAACTATCTTCAGAAGTGACTGTGCCATTTTGAATTCCTAATAGCAGTGAATTAGAGTTCCTGTTCCTCTATATCCTTGCCAGCCTTTGGCATTTCCAGGGTTTAAAATTGTGCCATTCTAACAAGTGTGTAGTAGGATCTCACTGTTTTAATTTGTAATACCCTAATGAGATGAATTTTAGTATCTTACCATACATTTATATTCCATCTGTATGTTCTTCAATGAAGTGTCTATTCTTATCTTTTGCCCATTTTAATTTGGTTGCTCATTTTCTTTTCTTTTCTTTTTGTTTATTTATTTATTTTTGAGAGAGACAGAGACAGTGTGAGCAGGGGAGGGGCAGAAACAGAGGGAGAGAGACAGAATCCCAAGCAAATTCTGCACTGTCAGCACAGAGCCTGATGCAAGGCTCAAACTCATGAAACCATGAGATTATGGCCTGAGCCAAAATCAAGAGTCAGATGCTTTACTGACTGAGCTACCCAAGTGCCCCTTTGTTCATTTTCTTATTGTTGAATTATAAGAGGTTTTTAAAATTTTTGGATATTAGCCCTTTATATGTCTTTTGCAAATATTTCTCCCAGTCTGTGGCATGTCTTCTTATTCTTTTCACAGTATATTTCACAAAGCATGTTTTTAATTTAAATGAATTACACCTCATCAGTTATTTCTTGTATGGATTGTGCCTTTGATGTTGTATTTAAAAGTTATCACCATACTCATGGTTATCTAAATTTTCTCCTAGGTTATCTTCTAGGAGTTTTATAATTTTGTGTTTTACATTTAGGTCTATGATTCACTTTGAGTAAATTTTGGGGAGGGGTATAATATCTATGTCTAGATTAACTGTGTGTGTGGGGTTTCTGTTTTTTTCTCCCCACATGTGGATGTCCAGTTGTTCCAGCATGATTTGCTGAAAAGTCTCTTTTCTCTATTGTATTGCCTTTGATTCTTTGTCAAAAGTAAGTTACCTATATTTGTGTATATTTATGAACTATTTACTCTGTTCTATTAATCTACTTGTCTATTCTTTTGTGAATACCACACTGTCTTAATGATAGTAGTTTTACAATAAATCTTAAAGTCAGGAGTACAGTCCTCCAGTTTTATTCTTTTTCTTTCATATTGTGTTGGCTATTCTGGGTCTTCTGCTTCTTATAAACTTTATAATCAGTTTGTCAAGGTCAATGCTGGGATTTTGACTGGGATTCAATCAAATTTGTAGATTTAAGGTTCTTAATTTACAGGTTAAAAAGAACTGGCATCTTGAAAATGTTGAGTTTTCCTATCTATGAATATAAAATATCTCTCCATTTATTTAGTTCTTTGATTTCTTTCATCAGAGTTTTGTCGTTTTCTTCATATAGATCTTATACTTATTTCATTAGATTTATACCTAAGTATTTCATTCTGGGGGATGTTAATATAAATGGCATTGCATTTTAATTCCAAATTCTACCTGTTTGTTACTGACATACTGGAAAGCAACTGAATTTTATATATTAACTTTGTATTCTATAACCTTGATATAATGTCTTACTAGTTCTAGAAGTTTTCTTCAATTCTTTCAGATTTTCTATACAGAGGATCATGTCATCTGTGAACAGAGTTTTATTTCTTTTTTCCCAATTTCTATACTTTTTATTTCTTTTTCTTATTGCATTAGCTAGATCTTCTAGTACCATGTTGAAAAGGAGCATGAGAGAGGAAATCCTTGCTTTGTTCTTTATCTTAATGGGAAAGTTTCCAGTTTCTCAACCATTAAGTATGATATTAGTCCTAAGTTTTTTTGTAGATTTTTTATCAAGTTGAAGAAGTCCTCCACTATTCCTAGTTTACTGAGAGTTTTTTCAAGGAATGGGTGTTGGGTTTTCTCAAATGCTTTTTCTGCATCTATTATCATGTTGTTTTTCTTGTGTAGCCTGTTTTGATATGTTGGGTTATAGCAACTGATTTTTGAATGTTGAACCAGGGATAAGCATCATTTGGTTTTGTTGTATAATTATATTTATACATTGTTGGATTTGATTCACTAATATTCTGTTGAGGATTTTTGCATCTATGTTCACGAGAAATATTGGCCTCTAAATTTCTTGTAATTTCTTTGTCTGATTTTGGTATTAGGGTAATGGTATCCTCATTGAGTTATGAATCATTCCTTCTGTTTCTATCTTCTGGAAGAGATTGTAGAGAATCGGTATAATATCTTCCTTAATTGTTTGGTAGAATTCACCAGTAAACCTACCTGGGCCTGGTACTTTCTGTTTTTGAAGGTAATTAAATTCAATTATTATTTCAATTTCTTTAATAGATATAGACCTATTCAAATTTTCTATTTCTTCTTGTGTGAGTTTTAGTAGTTTGTATCTTTCATGGAATTTGTGCATTTCATCTAAATTATCGTATTTATGGGCAACAATTTGTTCATACTATTCATTTATTATTTTACTGTGTAAGGGATCTGTAGTTATGTCTCTTTTTTTTTATTTCTGATGTTAGCAATTTAAGTCTTCCCTCTCTCCCTGTCCCTGCCCCAGTTAGCCTGGCTAGATGCTTATCAATTATTGATCTTCTCAAAGAACCAGATTTTGGTTTTGTTGATTTTCTCTACTGATTTCCTATTTCCAATTTCATTGATGTTTGCTCTATTTTTATTTATTTTCTTCTGTTTACTTTGGATTTAATTTGCTCTTCTTTTTCTATTTCCCTAAGGTAGATGCTTAGATTATTGATTTAAAATTTTTCTTCTTTTGTAATATATGTATTCAGCTTTTTAAATTTCTCTCTAAACACTTTTGCTGCATCCCAAAATATTTGATAGGTTATATTTTCATATATTTCAAAATATTTTAAAATTACTCTCGGGGTGCCTGGGTGGCTCAGTCAGTTAAGCTGCCGACCTTGGCTCAGGTCATGATCTTGTGATTCATGAGTTTGAGCCCCATGTCAGGCTCTGTGCTGACAGTTCAGAGCCTGGAGCCTGCTTTGGATTCTGTGTCTCCCTGTCTCTCTGCCCCTCCCCCTTCCACCCACTCATGCTCTGTCTCTCTCTTTCTCTCAAAAATAAAAAAAAAACACATTAAAAATAGTAAAATTACTCTTGAGATTTATTTTTGGCTCATGTGTTATTTAGAAGTACATTGTTCAATCTCCATGTATTTGCGGGTTTCCCAGTTATCTTTCTGTTACTGATTTCTAGTTTAATTCTACTATGATACGAGAGCAGACATTATATTATTTCTATTCTTTTAAATTTATTAAGGTGTATTTTAGGGACAGAATGCTGTCTATCTTAGTGAATGTTCCATGTGAGCTGGAAAAGAGTATCTATCCTGCTGTTGTTGAATGAAGTAGTTAACAGACACCAATTATAGTCAGTTGATTGATGTTACTGTTGAATTAAACTATGTCCTTACTGATTTTCTGCCTTCTATATCTATTTCTGATAGAAAGGTCTTGAGGCTTCCAGTCATAACAGTGGATTTACCTACTTCTCCTTGCAGTTCTATCAGTTTTTGCCTTATGTATTTTGATCTTCTGTTGCTAGGTGTGTTCATATTAAGGATTATAATATCATCCTGGAGAATTATCATTATGTGAAACCAACATTTATCCCTGATAACCTTCCCTCCTCTAAAGTCTGCTCTGTCTGAAATTAATATAACTATGCCACCATTCTTTTATTTTGATTAGTTTAGCATGGTATATCTTTCTCTATTTACTTTTTATCTATGGGTACCTTTATATTTAAAGTGGTTTTCTTGTAGACAACCTATAGTTGGGTCTTGTTTTTTGATCTACACTCTAACTATCTCTGTCTTTTAATCAGTATGTTTATACCACTAAGTTTAAAATGATTGTTGATATAGTTGGATTCATAGCTACCATATTTGGTACTGTTTCTATTTGTTGCCCTTGTTCTTTGTTCCTAATTTTATCTTTGACTTCTTTTCTGCCTTTTGTTGTTTTAATTAAGCATTTATTTTTTTTACTTTATTAAGTTTTGAATTTTAACTCCAGTATAGTTAACATACAGTGTTATATTAGTTTCAGGTGTACAATATAGTAATTTCACTATATACATGCATGATGCATAGATTTAATAATATAACTAATTCCTCCTAAATCAACTCAATAATCTGTGTCTCTCATATGCCTCTAGAGATTTAACTTATATTAAATAGCTCTGCTTTGGTTTGCCCAAGTATCTCATGTTCAAAATATCATAAACTGTATCATAAGTAATATCACACTTCCTTTTCCCAAACTTCTCCTGTGTTCTCTTTGATTAGTTTTACTACCTTGTCATCTAAGTTAGAAAAATGTTTTCTTTCATTCCTCTAGCCTCCTAATACCATCTACCTAATTAGTAAACAAGTCCTGTTAATTTTACCTTGTAAGTGTCTCTCGATTCCTGATATCCATATCTGTTCTCACTGCCACAGCCATAATCCAAGCTCTCAACATCATTTTCTTTGAGTATCTCAATAGCTATTTTGAGACCTCATTCTCTCTATTCTGCTTCTAGATTATGTGTCTGCGTTAAATTCTTAATAGGTCTCTGTAGCCTATTCAAATGTTTTTCCAAGTGCTACATTAGTGAATCTTAAAGTCCATTTAGTGGGTGCATGCACAAACACATTCACAAATACTGAAAGAAAATTTTGTGAAATAACACTAGCCATACTATATGCACTGCACTCTGAATATTACATAATTTTGCATTCTATTTCATTTTTTGAGTGGTAGTAATGACTCACTGATAGGTAATCTAAAATGTGGGATCTGGGCAAAATGTCTGAATAATACTATACTATAACAACAGCAACAACACACATCACATTCCATCCTCTGTCCATATTGCAAATATCCAGCTTCATTGCACTTCTGATCCTTTTGTTTATGATTTTCATTTTTCTGTGATGTTTTGCCTAATGCTCCCTATTGCCTTTATCTTCTCTCTGAAAATCTCTCAATTCATTTTTTAAGATCCCATGCAAATGTTTCTTTCTCTAGATACTCTTAAAGTAAAACTAATCATTCCTTGGGGCGCCTGGGTGGTGCAGTCGGTTAAGCGTCCGACTTCAGCCAGGTCACGATCTCGCGGTCCGTGAGTTCGAGCCCCGCGTCGGGCTCTGGGCTGATGGCTCACAGCCTGGAGCCTGTTTCCGATTCTGTGTCTCCCTCTCTCTCTGCCCCTCCCCCGTTCATGCTCTGTCTCTCTCTGTCCCAAAAATAAATAAATGTTGAAAAAAAATTAAAAAAAAAAACTAATCATTCCTTATTTTGTGTCTTTTTATGACTTAAAAAAAGTAACTTCATGTAATGTGTATATCTGTACATCTATATTCCTCAACATGAAATTTCTTGAGACCAAGACTTTAATTTACTTTTATATCCTCAGTAGTTAGCACACTGCCAGACAATTAGTAAGTGATTAACAAATTATTGTTAGTTGATTATTGATTGAATAACTGAAATGATATTCAATAACCCACAGCAGCAAGGATTTTGAAGGAATGGTTGCAGCACTTACTACCCAGAGGAAGGCTTGTGCCTGGCAAAAACCACCTCAAGGAATTAACTTTCCAAATTATTAGTCTAATTCTTTCGTGCTCATTAACACCAATAGGTAGGTGTAGGTTTAACTTTTTAAGAAATTACTGAATGTTTTTTCTAAAGTGTTTGTACCATTTTATACTCCCACCAGCAATGTATTGTTGTTCTAATTGCTTCACATCCTCAGAAGAACTTGGTAAGATCAGGCTTTTTAATTTTAAGCATTTCAGTAGGTGTATAGTAGAATTTCATTGTGGTTTCAATTTACATTTCTGTAATGACTAATGATGTTAAACATCTTTTCATGTGTTTATTTGCCATCTCTATATATTCTCTAGAGAAGTGTCTGTTTAAATCTTTTGCCCATATTTTACTGGGTTATCTTTTTATTATTGAGTTGTTAGAGTTCTTTACATATTCTAGACACAAACCTTTGTGGGATGTATGTTTTGAAAATATTTTCTCCTACTCTGTGGCTTATCTTTTCATTTTTTGTGTCTTTTGAAGAAAAGTTTTTAATTCTGATGAAGTTTTATATACTAATTTTTAAAAAATAATTTGTACTTCTTGTGTTATATTCAATAAATCTTTGCCAAAGCCAAGGTCGATAAGGCTTCTGCTGTCATTCTTCCAGAAATTTCATAGTTTTAGGACTTACATTTAGGCATATAATCTATCTTGAGTTAATTTTATTTTTATTTTTTTTTAATGTTTTTATTTATTTTTGAGACAGAGAGAGACAGCATGAGCAAGGGAGGGGCAGAGAGAGAGGGAGACACAGAATCCGAAGCAGGCTCCAGGCTCTGAGCTGTCAGCGCAGAGCCTGACGCGGGGCTCAAACTCATGGACTGTAAGATCATGACCTGAGCTGAAGTCAGGCGCTTCACTGACTGAGCCACCCAGGCGCCCCTATCTTGAGTTAATTTTTTTTTTAATTTTTTTTCAACATTTTTATTTATTTTTGGGACAGAGAGAGACAGAGCATGAACGGGGGAGGGGCAGAGAGAGAGGGAGACACAGAATCGGAAACAGGCTCCAGGCTCCGAGCCGTCAGCCCAGAGCCTGACGCGGGGCTCGAACTCACGGACCGCGAGATCGTGACCTGGCTGAAGTCAGACGCTTAACCGACTGCGCCACCCAGGCGCCCCATTGAGTTAATTTTTATACATGATAAGGCATATAAGTTAATTTTTTTTTTTTGGCAAATATCAGTCAATTATTACAGTATCATTTATTCTTTCATGGTTAAATTGCCTTGTACTTTTACTGAAAGGCAACTGAAAATATATGATTGGGTCTACTTCTGATCTCTGTATTTTGTTTTATTAATCTATTTGTCTATCTTTATGCCTATACCCTGCTATCTTGATTCCTGTAGCTTTCAGTAAGACTTTAAATCAGGAGTGTACTCTTCTAACTTTGTTCTTTTTTGCCAATTTTGTTTTACCTCTTTTTAGTCCTTAGCTTATCCATATGAACTTTAAATTGGTTTGTCAATTTGTACAAACGCCTGCTTGGATTTTGATTGGGACTGTGTTATATTCATGGATCATTTTGATAGGAACTGACACCTTGATAATTTTGGAGTCTCCTATTCTGTGATATATACTTATTTCTCCATTTGATGATTTTTTTTTAATCAAAAAGTTTCTCTCATGAGTGTTTTAAATTTAGTGTCTATATCTTTTAGGCAGAAAATAGTTGGGCCTTGCTTTGTTTTTAGTCCAATTTGATCATCTTTTTTAGTAGAATATAAGATGATTAATGAGGTGGTTTAGTTTAAATAGACAATCTTGCAATTCCTATTTTTATATTTGTCATATTTCTTTTTTTGTGCTTTCTCTTGTACTCATTGAGGAATTTTCTGAATCTATTTTATCCTATTAGTTATAATTAATAAACTAATTACTAAAAGTAATAAGTGGTTACTTTAGTGGTTATAATATATATCTTTAACTTAGCACAGTATACAAGTAATTTTATGGCACTTTACGAATAACATAAGAAACTTACTTAATAATATACTTCCATTTCTTCACTTCTGGCCTTTGTGCTATTGTTGTTATATATTTTATTTCTACACATGTCATAAACATCATAATTAATTGTTATTACTTTTGTTTTAAATAATTACCTTCTAAATAGATTTTTGCAATAGAAAAAAAAAGCTTTTACATTACTTCAAAAGGAATAAATTATCTAGGGATAATTTAACGAAAAACGGTAAAAAATCTGTACACTCAAGCTTACAAGACACTGATTGAAGAAACTGAAGAAGATACAAATGAACTGAGAGATATCCCATGCTCATGAATCAGAAGAATTAGTACTGTTAAAATGTCCATACTACCCAAAGCAATCTTTAGATTCCATGAAATCTTTATCAAAATTCCAATGGTATTTACCACAGAAAAATGAAACAGAAAAAACAATCCTACAATTTGTGTAGAACCATAAAAGACCTCAAATAATCAAAGCAATTTTGAGAAAGAATAACAAAGGTAGAGGCATCACACTTCATGATTTCAAACTATGTTACAAAGTAATAGTAATCAAAACAGTATGTTATTGGCATAGAAACAGACACACAGATCAATGGAACAACATAGTAAGCTCAGAAATAAACCCATGCGTATACAGTGGACTAATTTATGACAAAAGTCTCCAAGAATATGGGGAAAGGAAAGTCTCTTCAATAAATGGCATTGGGAAAACTGGACAGGCACATGCAGAAGAAAGAAACTGGACCACGATCTTCCACCACACATAAAAATCAAGTCAAAGTAGATTAAACACTCAAATGAAACCATAGAACTCTTAGAAGAAAACATGGAGGGTTAGCTCCTTGATATTGCTTAGCAGTATCATCTTAGCAATGATTTTTTTTGCTTTGAAACCAAAAGCAAAGGCAACAAAAGCAAAATAAATAAATAAATAAATAAATAAATAAACAAACAAACGAGTGGGACTATATGAAACCAAAAAGCTTCTGCACAGCAAAGGAAACCATCAACAAAATGAAAAGACAATGTATGAAGTGGGAAAGAATATTTGTGACTTACATTATCTAATGAGGGATTGATATCTAAAATATATAAGGAATTCACACAATTCAATAGCAACAAACAAAAAACAAGCAAGCAAACAAACAAAAAACTAACAATCTGATTTTAAAACGGGCAGAGGACCTGAACAGACATTTTTTTTTTTTTCAAAGAAGACACACAAATGGCCAACAGGTACATGGAAGGTGCTTGATATCACCAATCACCAGGGAAATAGAAATCAAAACCAATTTGGTCATTTTAAGCCTGGATTTTAAGATTTAGAGGTGGGACTAGTGCAGTCTAGTGCTATTTTTTTCCTTGGGCTAAGGAATCACATTGTAATTATCTAGTGTCATTTCAGTTTTCCCATACGAGTTTTCTACTCTAGATGTATGATTTCCAGGGATAGTTTCTCTGCTTCCTTCATCCGCTTCTTCCCTTGGCCTTGTTAATTTTTTTCACATGTGTGCTCTGAGCAGTACTCAATTGAAAAGTTGAGAGGGGAACTTGGCAGATCCCTGGAGCTTTCTCTCTATGAGCTCTCTCCTTTTTGGTATGGTGTTCTATAAATTCTAGCTGCCTTAGTTTCCTCTGACTCCAAGTTCAGAGATGACAAGGCTCTTCCCGGGTGTCCTCTTCCCAAGCTGTTGCCTAAAAATTCTCCAGGTGACAAGCTGTGACAATCACACAACTTGTTTGGATCCCTTCTCTCAGGGACCACTGTCCTGTGCATCCAGATACCTAACATATGAAAACCCCTATTCATATAGTTGTCTGTTTTGTTTTAGCTGTTTCAGGTAAGAAATAACTGTTACTGTATCCTGGACACGAGTAGAATTGTTTTACTTTTTAAAGAAACTTATGGGGCACATGGGTTGCTCAGTCGGTTAAGCATCCAACTTCAGGTCAGGTCATGATCTCGAAGTTTGTGAGCTCAAGCCCTGTGTCAAGCTCTGTGCTGACAGCGCACAGCCTGGTGCCTGCTTTGTATTCTGTGGCTCCCTCTTTCTCTGCTCCTACCCCACTCTTGCTCTGTCAGTCTCTCTCTCTCAAAAATGAATAAACATTAAAAATTAAAAAAAATAAACATATTATGACCTCAAATAATAGATTATGATTATGTAAGAAAAAGTTATTTCATAATTATTTTTAAATGTTATATGTAAAAATTTGCAAAACTACTATTTAGTTCCGCTAAAAATAAGAAAGGTCATTGTATAATGTATTTCAAAATTAAGGAGTGAAACAGAGATATACTTAGTGATTAATGGATTGACTGATTGATTTGTTCATTCATTTATTCTTCCAATAAGTACTTACTGAGTTCCAGGCACTGGAGACACAGGGAAAACAAGTTGGACAGGGTGTTTAGATTCTAATTGGTGAGACAGACACTAAAATAAGTAAACAAATTCAAGATTATAATAAGTGCTAAGAGGAAGAATAGAAGAATAGGACATCACTGAACATCCTCTGAGAAGATAATGAGTTAAGACCCAAAATACGAAAATAACCCATTCATAGGAAGAACTATAGGAAACAGTATTCTTAGGCAGGGGGGATTACAGTTCTAAAGACCCTAAGGTATAATAAGCTTCTTGTTGTGCTTCAGGAATGGGAAGAAAACCAATAGGTTGAAATGAATGTTAAGGATGGTGGTAGAAAACCAAACTAGAAAGTCAAATCCAGGTTAGCCTTATGGGTCATGATAAGAATTTGGATTTATTTGGATTTGGATTTATTTGGATTTATTCTGAGCATACTGAAAAGTTACCAGCATGGTCACAGGGGGATGATATGATCTGATTAAAATTTAATAAAGAAAAAATCAGGATTACCCAGTATCTATGTGGAGAATGGACATAGGCAAGAATGGAAGGCAAGAATAGAAGTAGAAGGGAAAATTAAGATGCTGTTGCAGAAGGCCAGGTGAGAAATTACAGGGGTTTGAACAGGGTGGCAGTAGAAGTATAGAAAATTGGATATTTTTGAAACAGATTTTAAAAGTAGATTTATAAGATATTCTGATGTATAGAAGAATCATGCAAGACTCTTCAAGTTTGGGCTAGACCAACTGGGCATTTCATAGTACTTTTATTGAAAGGTGGAAAAGACTGAATAGAGGAAAATGGATAATGGATAGATAAGAAACAAAAAAGTCCATTTAAGTTTAAAATGCTTCTTAGATGTATAAGCTAAGAAGACAAATATTTAAATATGCAAGTCTAAAACTCAGATATTAATTCAGATATTAATTTGATAGACATCAAATTCAGATATTAATTTGAGAAATTCAGATATTAATTTGATAGACATCAGCACGTAGATGTAAGTTATGACTTAAGATGAAAACAGTAAAGGAGAAAATGTGGATTAGAAAATATGGTCCAAAGCCCTAAGACCTAAGGACTCCATTATTAAAATCAAATAGAGAAGAAGGAACCAGCAAGAGGTTAAGAAGGAATGGTCAGAAGGGTGGAGGACAAATAAGGGAGTGTGGTGTGAAAGAACCTAAGGCCAGTGGTCAACTATGTTGAATGATGCTAAGAGGTTAGAGAAGATACCAAAGCTTTACTAAATGAGAAAAAGGACAGAAAATATCAGAGCCTTATTGAATCAAAAAGAGATAATACTGATGCAAATTAGGGTCACCTCTGAAGCATGAACCAATTACTGAAAAATGGTCATAATAAAATATTCAAGAAAGGAGACATATGGATTTTGATGAACCTTCTAAAAATGGTATCCCACATAGATACTCCTTTAAATTTTGCAGTCTGGAAGAATGATGCCTGGGGATATCAGGTACATTTCAGGAGAGATCTTAACATTTGCACATGAATATATAGGGCATGCTGTTTCCTTTGGAGAAGGTTAATTTTCTGTTGACTTGTTCTAAGTAACAGAGAAAGATGGAAGGCAATTGCTAGGAGGAATAAGGGCATGCTTAAATGTGTTATCTCAGATACTTTTGTCAAACAAAAGTTATTTGTAATAAGGTGATGAAATTAAAGAATTAGGTCCCTACAGAGGAGAAGACCAGTGATAAAATTCAGAGTGACGTGAAAAGACTAATGGAAATATACTCTGGTAACTGGCTGATGAAATTCCATGTGAAGAAATGTCAAATAATGAAGACAGGGTCAAAGTTCCAGAAAAGGAACTATATAAAGCCCAGCAGCATTAGGAGGGAGAGAGTTCTGAGGGACTGGAAAAATAAATTCCCAAGTCTCCAGCACAGACTGAGAATAAAAAGTATAAAGAGAACACTGGAAACCAGAAGGAGAGAGTCTGAATGAGTGTAAATGGAAGGAAATTACTTCAGGCCCCTATAAGGGATTAATGAGGCTACATATAAATTATGGTTAGCATTTCTTGTCACTCTATGATTAACAGTGTGTGGAGATGGCGAGGGATGAAAAGGGGGCCTGAGGACTGTGAAGTATTCAGTTAGGTCAGAGAAAGTACAGCATCCTCCTGACAGGGCTGGATCACATTCCAGCCCTTGAGTTCCTTGTCTGGAGTAGCCTGTAAATGCAGTGAGTAATGCCAAATGATGACATCGTCCATTGTGGAGCATTTCCATGGTCTTTTGGAAATTTCTAGCAGGGGAGGGGAGCAGAGGACCATATAATTATAAAGCCTGAGGTGGACAACAGAAGTGACTGGTTTGGATAATAATTGCCTGACCCTTTTAAAACTTTTGTGGTACTTTCTTTCCTGTCTTCTTTGTCCCCCTACCCCACCTGGGATTTTAGTATAGAATATTCTTCTCTGTTCCTGCGTTCACCCAGGCTGTGTTTACCCGACTCTATTGTTAAGTTCCTTGAGGATCGGAGAGTTTGTATGAGTCATGTTAATGTCCACACAGTTAAAGCTCAGGATCTTAAATGTACAAGAAAATCAGCAAAATTTGTAGGCTCATCCTTCACCAAAATATGAGTGGTTTTTCACTGACAAGGGTTTCAACAGCCTGAAAGAAGTCATTTGAGGTTTTGGATGTGCTGAATCTACATTTTTTAGACACTAAAAAAGCACAAGGTCAGTCTATTTTAGGCACTACTCAAGATGTAGTCATTATTATGAGACATGTGTTTAAAAAGATATTTTCTGACATTTCTTTCTGAAGATCTATTTCAGAGGTGTGTGTCATTGTGGCTAACCAGTATTAGTATGACTTACTATTACTGTTCTTCTGTGTACGTGTGTCCTTATATGACTGTGGACAAGAGTCCGCAGACTACCTAATTAATGTATTTGAAAAGTAATTTCTCCAAAGACAAGAAAGAGCTTGTTCAAAATTACAAAGAAAAGCCTAATATGAATACCAGCATTCCATATTTAATGGAATGACTCTTTAGAGTGCATATAAAGGACAACGTGCTAGAGAGCAACCATTTATTACACTATTTCCAAGTGGTCTTTGCTGGTCTTTCCACTATTCCATTCAATCCTCAAAATTAAGCTCAATTTTGAGCTTGGTCAACAGATGAGGAAACTGAGGCTCAAAGATGTCAAGTTCCATAGGATAGTACTGTGGGTTACATGAAGATCTGGCACGCAAAGTCAGATTTTTTCATCCCAAACTACAAATGCTTTTTACTTAACAATACCAATTCTTCTTGTAGTAAGGATTTTATAAATACTCAATGAATTGAATTCAACAATCCAAGAATAAATCAATATGTGAAAAGTCATGACCAAATGCAGCCCAAAATGTAACCATATGAGAATTTGCTTTGTCTCCCTTTGTTCCTTTAAATGTATATGGGGGTGCAGAGTTGTTTTTCCCACCTCCAAGACTATTCCAGTCAACCTTAGGTCACAGGTAGACATAAGACACTTTAAATTACAAAACAGTCAACTGAGAAATCAGCGTGTCCAGGTTAATATAACAATTATAATTTCAATTTTCATTCTAACATTAGAGACCCCCATCCCTTTCTCCTGTTAAGCCTATATTAGACAACCACCACCATCTGGGAAGGGGTATGTTTCGATTTTTCTCTCGTACTCCTCAAATTTTTCTTGGGCTACTGACTGGTACTACAGTTGGTCTGCCTCTCCTCACTCAGATGCTGGTCCTTTCCATGCCCATTCTCCTCTGATAAATCTCTTTCCTTCCCAGTAGACTCTCAGGTAGGACTTAAATAGCTCTGTGATTTCCCTTTTGTATGTGGTCCAGGAGAAAAACACACATTCTTTGCCTTGTCATGCACGTGAGATGAATTACTTCCCCAATTCAGCCCTCTATTCTCTCTCTGTCCTGCCACAAACCACTTTAAACCTTCTCAGGTATGAATAAGGCTGCAGTTCAAGATGGACCTGTATTCCAGAAACTTGCCTCAAACTCTCCATATGGTTCTATACCTGAGGCACAGTAGGTAGCAATAACTCAGTCCCAGACCTACTCCCCAAGAAATCCTCTGACAACTGGAAGTGGCTCATGCACATAGCAATTCCCTTGAAAGATAACACCTCACAACAACTTCCCTGCATACCCTGATAATGCTTTTCTGGCTTTAGTTTGATGAAAGTTTTGTGGGGTTGGTTCTCCACTCTTCCTTTGTTAATTCTGCATTTGGTACAGCCTCATTCATTTCTAGATTGAAAATTGCATTTGACACTTCTACTAATTTCGGTTTTAACATCCTGTTCTGCAAAGGATGTTTATATTTTATTCTGGAATCAAATACATTAATAGGAAAGGGCTGTCAACCTGTTGACATTGAAGTAGAATTTAACTTAAAAGAGGTTACTAATTATTTTTATTGGATAATTAGCTGTAAGTATTGAGGGAGAAATCAGTCGGACAACTGATATGAAAGGAGCTTTGAATGCACACTTCATTTGGTCACACAAGTCTACACAATAACTCGTTGACTCATGTCCAGAATCTGCAGATACAAATGGGTAATTTGGTTGAATTGAAAAATTATACTACTGTGCTTTTGGAAGTTCTGGCAATCTTCTAAAGAGAAGAGTCCTATACTTTTGTATTTTCTGAATACATGCCATTTACTGGCATGGCAAGGTAGGCTTGAAAGAGGGAAAGAAATACAATTTTTGAAAAAGGTACAGAATTTTCTTTCCTACTTACAAAGTAAATTGCAAGGGCATTTCTAAAGGTCTAAAATTGGGAAATAAGTTCACTATCCTCCTTTTGCCTGCTCAATTCTAAGGAATTGAAGGTTTGGGCCTTTTTTTTTGGTGAAAAGTATTCTGTGGTAAAAACAAGATAGTTTCTTTTTTAATGTGGAATAAAGCAAACCTCAATTTCTACTAATAGAAATTTCTACTAATAGAAATTTTGCTAATTTCTACTAATAGAATGTCTGTTGTCATAGGGGGAAAAAAGAAGCCTGTCTGATTGTTATCTGCACATGGGGCTAATCTGAAAGAACTTGGAAGTATTCTTATTCCTCACATAGAACCAGATATCAAATGTCTGCCTAGGTGAAGGAAGACGCATCAACTTTGATTTGGGGGTTTTGAATGGTGCCATAGGCCCTCAACCCAATAAACTCAAGCTCATTAAATTCAAATAATCATGAATCTGTTATTAATACATTTTGGAGAAAGGGTACAAAGTTAATTTTGGTAAGAATTGTATATATAATATTTCCTCTATAAGAAATGTGGACATAGAGTATCTCTATTATAACTTCTTTCAAATTATAATTTCTCAGAATGCCAGAATTCTCTAAAGATCATAGTGGAACTTACCTGGAGAATTCTAGCCAGTTTTAAGCAAAAATAATTCTAATCTTCCTTGTTTTATATTTTGATGTCAAGTAACATTAAAAAAAGGCCTCCACTACTAAAAAAAGAAAGGCCTTATCAAAAACCACTTTTCTATGTTAGGCATGCAAAGTTTTTCTGTATGTCTACTTGGAATCAAACTCATAGATCCTGAAATCTCAATACAAGTATTATATATTGTCTCCAACTAAAAATACCAAGTGGGCTAACATGGATACCAAGTTCACAGATAAGAGACCACAGAAGTGCTGTGACTCCCTTCCAACTTGATATGCTATAGAGTTTCAAGAGCCAAGTTATTTCATTAGGGGGAATGATCCACCTGACTCCTCCCATATGACCCTCTGACTCTTTCTGCTTCAGGTACTAGAAAAAGAGGGGAAAAATAATAGTATACTTTTGGTTTGAGATTTTGGTTTAGGTATCCTTTTGGTTTGATTACCTCTGATGGAGCTGATGCAGTTGAAAATTTCCCACTTAGAAAGGTCTCCAAATACCTCTGGAACTCTTTTAAGAGGTAGGAAACATTCTGTGCGATCAATATTTCTCCTGCTCTGGGATACAATGTAAAGAAGATGTGAAAAGGATATCCCTGACTTTCATATATGGGTACTACTACTATTGCATGGGAAATGCTGGAAGTCCCCTGATGTCCCTTTCAAGTTTCTACTCAGGCAAACAAGATCTGGCATGCATCAGGATGGCAAGTAGGGGCATAGTTCTACAGAATTACAGTTTGTTTGTTTGGTAATACAGTACAGGGAACATTGGCAGAGTTATAGGGCAAAGCAAAGATCAGTGATATGCCCAGCACTGACTGGTATGAATATCAAAATTAAATTGAGTATAGAGGTCAAGTTCAGAAACTGCAAAAGGTCAGAGGATCAGGAAGACCTTGCTAAATTTGAAGAAACAGTAACTTAGTGGCATCTGACTACCTGAAAGGACAAAATGCTTGACTTCCTAGGAGTGTTAGGGTTTATATTAAAAATACCACTCAGTGGCCAACAAAATTAGGAATTATCAAAGTTATGAGACAAAGAAGAGAGACACTGTTAATTTAAAATTGGCAATACTTAGCAATTGACTGCTTTGGGAATGGTGAGGGGGGAAGAATGAATGAAAATGGACGGTAACCTGAATGTTGGTAGAGTGATTAATTTGAGTGAGGAATTGCAGGATCTTGGCTATTCGAGGAGGGATTACAGTTTGGGATATGAAAAATGACAGGAAATATACAGATTGAAATTAAATCCTGGAAATCAGAAGAAAGGGTAAATTTGAGAGTCCCAGTGTAAAGGTGAGACCTGAAGCCATTGATTTGGGTCACTGATAGAGTATAAACAAAAGAAACCACAGGAAAGGACCTTGGAATTGGATGGATGAAGCAAAGCAAGAGAAGGAAATTGAGAAGAAGCCAAGAGGGAGGCAAATCCCTTACTTTTTATAGCATGACAAAATACAACATAGTACCTCTGTGTCATTATGAACTATAAAATACAATTAAATATGAAGCAAACATAAAACACAATTAAAGTTTTACATAACCAAATAATGACATAATTTTTGGAAAATTTTGATTGAGTTTATAACTCAAAGAAGCTGGTTTTCTAGGCAGATAGGTTGACAGATTTTTATTGTTTCTGTATGTATAGAAGGATATAATTCAGTTGTTGACTCAGTTTTGTGTGTTATGTTTACATTTTTTTTTCCATTAAAAGTTCTTGTTATAGGGTGACTAACAATCATTGCACTCAGAACTGTCCTAGTGTTAGCAATGAAATATCCACATTCTGAGAAATCCCTTAGTTCTGGGCAAACCAAGATGGTTGGTAAGGTTAGTTCTGGATACTAATAGTACCTACTAGAAATCTGGAAGCAAAGGGAAACAGACTAGTATTAGCACTTAGTTCTTAGATATAAACTTTTCTTATTCGTAAAGCATGTTTATTGTAGTAAAATTGCTAAATAAATAATGAAACATACATAAAAGCATAAAGTCACCCACATTCCCACTATTTAGACATAACTTTCTTTTTTTTTTTTTTCAACGTTTATTTATTTTTGGGACAGAGAGAGACAGAGCATGAACGGGGATGGGGCAGAGAGAGAGGGAGACACAGAATCGGAAACAGGCTCCAGGCTCTGAGCCACCAGCCCAGAGCCCGACGCGGGGCTCGAACTCACGGACCGCGAGATCGTGACCTGGCTGAAGTCGGACGCTTAACCGACTGCGCCACCCAGGCGCCCCTAGACATAACTTTCTTAACTCTTTGGTAACTTCTCACTCTATGCATATTTTCTGACTATATTTTATATTGTTTTCTTTATTTTTATTATAAGCATTTGTTTTTGATGTTAACATTTCGTTATAAACATAATAATTGATGATTGCATGATATTCCACTGGGATTTTTTTTGGGGGGGGGCTGTTCTTAATTAATTGACCATTGAAAATACAGCCTAGTGACAGTTTTTCAAAATGACTAGATGAGCGGACATGTTCATTGCTTAAATTTTATGTGTCCTTTTTATTCTTTCTGAAGATCTATTTTCAAAACAGAAATTATTAAATGAAAAGGCTTATGACTGTGCATAAAACTGAAAGATTATTCTCTTTGAAATAACTATTCTCTGAGTAATCTGGCTAACCAAAATATAACTATAGGGATATTGATAACTTTGTTAGGTATTCCCAACAAAGTGAAGCTCAAAGTCAACATGATCCTGCGCACATTCTGAAAATATAACCAGCATATTAGTTTTCTACCTTTCTCATGAGAAAAATCCCAGATACTATCAAACAACTGAAGACAGAACAAAATGCAACTTGGAAGAAACAGTGACTATGCAGGGAGAAGGAAAATAAGTTTATATTAATATACACACACATGCACGCACGCACACACACACACACACACACACACACACACACACATATATATACATATATATTTTTTGCATACTGTAAATTCTCATTATTCATGGTAGTTATATTCTATAAAGTCACTACAAGACTGAGTTACAGAATACTGAACCATTGATCCTAGGGGAAAATGTAAGGTTAGGTTCCTGTGACCTTCTGGTAACACTTTCATCAACTATTTAATACATAATGAAGAAAAACATGGAAAATGTAGCACTAAATATACTGTAATAAGGTCACTTGCTTACAGTGTAAAAGCTGAAACAGAAAGGCAGAGCATCACCTTGCATGACATATTTTTCACAGTTCTACATGTCTATGAATGATCATGAAAGTGCCACTACAAAATCTGTGAATGTGTGTTTTCCAAAATTGAATGACATGGATTTTCAGATTGAAAAGCCTACAGATGGGGCGCCTGGGTGGCGCAGTCGGTTAAGTGTCCGACTTCAGCCAGGTCATGATCTCGCGGTCCGTGAGTTCGAGCCTGGCGTCGGGCTCTGGGCTGATGGCTCAGAGCCTGGAGCCTGTTTCCGATTCTGTGCCTCCCTCTCTCTCTGCCCCTCCCCTGTTCATGCTCTGTCTCTCTCTGTCCCAAAAATAAATAAACGTTGAAAAAAAATTTTTTGAAAAGCCTACAGAGTTTCCAACACAATAAATGAAAATTCCAAGAAGCATCATGTGAGATTTCAGAATGCTAGAGGCAAAGAAACAATTTTAGAAGGCTCCAAGAGAAAAAAAGAACATAAATAAAGGATCAAGAATCAAAATGGAATCTGACTTCTGTAGATCAGACTGAAAGCAGGAAAGTGATGGAGTCATTCCTTTAAAGTTTTGAAGGAAAGGAGCATTTGTGTGGCTCAGTATGTTAAGCATGCAACTCTTGGTTTTGGCTCAGGTCATGATCTCATGGTTTGTGAGTTTGAGCTCCTCACTGGGCTCTGTGCTGTCAGTGTGGAATCTGCTTGGGATTTTCTCTCTAAACAAACACAAAAACACACAAACAAAATAAGCTTTAACATTTTTTGAAGGAAAAAAAATTTCCTGCTAGGATTCAATACCTAGCCAAACTATCAATCAACTGTAAGGATAAAAATGAAGACATTTTCAAACATGCATGGTTTCAAATATTTTGTCTCCCTCGTACCTCTTTTCATGAAGCTAATGGCAGATGTTCTCCACCAGAGGAGGTAGTAATCTGGAAAGAAGACACAGGATTCAGAAAACAGGACAGTCAACACAGAAGAGAAGCAATGGATGAAGAAGGGAAATTCCAGAATGACGATAATGTCTCAGGGGTTGAGGGAAATTGGTACAAAATGGAACACTGTGACTCAAAAGACAAATATGGCAAAGGCTGTTATCATGATTTCTGCTCTAACACTACATTTTTAATTTGACAGAATGGCTAAAGGAATTGCTCCTTCAAAAAAAGAAATATGTCATTACAAAGGGAGTCATAAGACACATAGAATAGAGAACTCAAAAAAGGATAAAGGCAAGGGGAATTCTAAGAATGATAGACAAAATGAAGTCCCAGGATGACAGTTATGAAACAGGCCTAGAAATGTCACAAAACAAAACAAAACAAAACAAAACAAAACAAAACAAAAGCAAGGAATTAAAGGATTACTGATGTGATTTATGTTGTGAGAAACTGACAAGTTTTTATAAGTTGTTTAAACAATTAACAATGCATACAAAGAAAATTAAATAAAAAATAACACATGTATTAACTCCAGGAAAAACAAAAGTAAGGAAGGATGCAGAATCACAATATATCATAATGCTCAGTTGTAAATAATATTTTATAGGCATAATAATGCTAATTCTAAGTAGTGATTCAACCTCAAAATAAAGTACTATATAAGTGTGGGAGAGTGGACACAGGGAGAATGTTGATATTAGAGAGTTAAAGCCAAATTTATGAATACAGAAAATCAATACATAAAGTCTAAAACTGATGAATCAAAAGAGAATAGTATAATATTCTTTAAGAAATTTGCAAAAGTGTCAATATAAGAAGGAATAAGCGAAAGAGTCAAAAGTGGTTGCTTTGGGGCAAAAGGACTATAGCAAATGAAAAGGAGTAGGGGAAGGAACTTCAATGTTCTTCAACAAGTCTCTCAGTAGGATTTAACTATAAAATTCATATATTTATTATTAGTTTGATTAATAATTCAATTGAAAATATTTTACCAATTAATATGTCTTCCAGAAGAGAAATCACCTTAAAATTAACTGCTGATACCAGTAATCATGGAGGTCTGGATTGGTAGGGTCATCTGGTCCAGCAATTTTGACTAAACTTATTGTTTCCTCTCCAGGTACTGCCGTTGTGCCTATACCAAGAGTGTAACAAAGGAAACTTTCTGGATCTGGATCCCAGCTACCCAGACCTCCCAGTATTTTGGCTAAGAAGGCCTTGCACTTAACAAAGAATTATGACCAGAATTGGACTGCAATAAGCTAACCTTTCATTTAATTTAATTTCTAATATTAGATTGGTACTAAAATCTATTTATGGGTTTTTCCCTTTTCTACTTTCTTCCAGGAACATTATCTGGCATTCTAAATTTGAGGAAAGTCTGTATAAGGAACCTCTAAATCTTGGCAGAAAATATAAGTTGTTAGAGGTCTCATGAGTAAAACCAAGCTGTGGGATGTTTCAGAACTGACCTTCAAGATCATCTTTTCCAAACCCCTCATGGTACATGTTACAATAAACTACAGCCAAAAAGAGCAAAGTTGATTTATCCAAGGCCATACAGCTATTAATGGCACAGAAAGAATGATAACTCAGGTTTCTTGACTTCTAGCTACACTCTACTAAACTACACCACACAACAAAACACTGCTTTATACTACACTGTGCTACTCTACCCTACTCTACATTATACCACATGACTCTGTTATACCACAATATACCACACTACAACAAGCTACACCACACACTACTATACTATACTACATCATACTGCACACTACTATGCTACTGTGTACTATTTTGCACTATAATATACCACAGTAAAGTACACTACACTAAACTACACAACAGTATATTATTTTTTAATATGAAATTCATTGTCAAATTGGTTTCCATACAACACCCAGTGCTCATCCCAACAGGTGCCCTCCTCAATGCCCATCGCCCACCCTCCCTCCCTCCCACCCCCCATCAATCATCAGTTTATTCTCAGTTTTTAACAGTCTCTTATGGTTTGCCTCCTTCCCTCTCTGTAACTTTTTTTTTCCCCTTCCCCTCCCCCATGGTCTTCTGTTAAGTTTCTCAGGATCCACATAAGAGTGAAAACATATGGTATCTGTCTTTCTCGGTATGAATTATTTCACTTAGCATAACATTCTCCAGTTCCATCCACATTGCTACAAAAGGCCATATTTCATTCTTTCTCATTGCCAAGTAGTATTCCATTGTATATATAAACCACAACTTCTTTATCCATTTGTCAGTTGATGGACATTTAGGCTCTTTCCATAATTTGGCTATCGTTGAAAGTGCTGCTATACCCATTGGGGTACAAATGCCCCTATGCATCAGCACTCCTGTATCCTTTGGGTAAATTCTCAGCACTGCTATTGCTGGGTCATAGGGTAGATCTATTTTAAATTTTTTGAGGAACCTCCACACTGTTTTCCAGAGTGGCTGTACCAGTTTGCATTCCCACCAACAGTGCAAGAGGGTTCCCGTTTCTCCACATCCTTGCCAGCATCTATAGTCTCCTGATTTGTTCATTTTAGCCACTCTGACGGGCATGAGGTGATATCTCAGTGTGTTAAAGAAATACCTGAATGAATTTTAACCTCTGGTCTTATAGATTTAATCCACAAGAATCCCCTGAGATTTCCAACCTGCAAGTTCAGTCCAGCTCCAATTCTTGAACTGATACTGACTCTATCCTTGTCACTCCCGCGGTGAGCTATGGGATTCAATTACATTTTATGTAGCAGATTTCCCTGCTGTTTCCTCACTTCCTGGATTGTGCTGGATGATAATCCAGGGTTACTGCCTCAGGGCTGATCCCTGGTGTCTCTTCTTGTTATCTGCCCACCTGCATTGTGCCCCACTTTGAAGACTAGGTTCTATAAGTTACAAAATATAATGGAAATAAAAAGTACAGCATAGGGAATATAGTCAAAAGAACAGCATAGGGAATATAGTCAATAGTACTGTAATAATTTTGTATGGTGACAAATGGTAACTACATTCATCGAGGTGAGCATTTCTTAATGCATGTAATTGCTGACTATGTTGTACGCCTGAAACTAATATAATAGTGTATGTCAACAATACTATAATTAAAAAGAATTTTAATTAATAAATTTTAGAAATGACTTCCTTTGCTCAAGTCCCTTCTGTGTGCTGTATATAAGGTGTGGCTTAATTTTTAGTGCCCTTTCTAACAACTGAGTCGGTCTCCAGCACACTCTCTGGACTAAGAAGACCACACCCTTGCTATCATCTTGCCCTCTCTCCTGCCCCAAGGATTGGAGTTATGCGCTAGGAACTTGGGCCTGGAACATCATCCTAATCCTCTGTAGCAGTAGCAGCGGTGGTGGGAAGGTGGTATCATCATCAGGGAAGACCTAGGCTTTTGAGAGAGAATTTAGATTTGGCTAAAATCATGGTCCTTGAGTCAGGGACCTGACTCAGGTGACCTGAGTATTAGTTTCCTCACATATGAAATGGGAGAAAGTAATGACATTGATCCCATAGAATTATCTGGAGAATTAAATATAATTATGCATAGTAGGCTCTTTGCACAGTACCTACCATATAGTTAGTGCCAAATAGATGTTAGATATTATTTTTTCATTTTATCCTTAAAAAATAAAAGCTCTGATAACATTATCTGAAACTGAATTTCAGAAATAACTGAGTAACTTGTCTATGATCGTACAGTTACAAGTGGGGGGAATAAGACCAGGAGCCTGTGTTCTAACTCCTTCCACATCCTGCCCTTTTGATAATCAAGCCCCCGGCCAGTCTGAATTTCTGAGCAATGCTCTGCCCACCTGTTGGGTGGCTCCAGCTTGGATCCCCCCTGGTGCCAGGCGTCTGCCGGAATCGTGACGGGAACATGTTGATCCCTGTTGGACCTGTGCCTAGCCCACCCAGCAGTAACTTCCCCGCCAGCCTCTGCAGCAAGGACAGCTCTCTCAGCTCCCGTTCCAACCTACAGAGCAGGGCTGGTGCCAACTCTGCTCCTGCCCCAGGCCTGTCTGGCTGCAGGTAGGCTGTTCTGAGTCACTGGAGAATCCTGGGTTCTGACTAATCCTTTGTCTAATGTCTTTTGCAGGGTCAACATGAGAGCCAGAAATGGAAGGAAAGCAGGGAAGAAAGGAAAGAGGAAAAAGGAAGAAAGTTTGTGTTCCCTATCCACCCCATGAAGTAAACAGGAAATGGCTCAGTGTGGATCAACCATCTTACTGTCCTGAGTAAAAGGGAAGGATGATCTCTTCCCGAGTGACTGAAGAGTTAATCACAACCTGGGGCAAGAGTTTATCACCCAGAGTTCCATGTTTGAATTTTGGAGAGTTCCCTTTGTTTCATCTCAGCACATTCACTTCAGTGCCTGTGTCTATTTTAATAGCCTGGAATGCAATTCTCTGCGCCCATTATTCTCTTTCACTATGGGTTTTTCCGACCCTCAGGGTAGATTTATGCTTCTAGCTGAATGATTACTCAGTGAATCTTCACGAAGGGATGTTCTGTTCCAAGAATGACACATCTCTTCGGGGATGACTCTCTACCTAACAGGGGTGGGTGGGAGGTCAGGGGAAGCCCCTACCCAAGAGAAAATAGTTTCTTTGTGTGCTTGAAGAAAAACAGTCAGATGATGAACAGCCTGATTTGGGGGCTGTGAGTGGGTGAGCCACTCCAGTGAAGTCGTCCTCAAAGCTCCCTCATGAGAAGAGATTATGAATTTAATGAGAAGAATTCTGACAAGCCTTAAAGCCAAAGGCAATTAGCAAAGGCTGAATTACTTGAATTCCTTGCAGTTATGAAATCACCCCATCCTAATGAAATTATATGTGTATACATCTTCATGATATATTTTATCTATAGATCTATATCACACATAAGACTACACTGCATTCTTTCATTAGCTTTTATGAGTATTTCCTACTGTGTTTTCAGTGGCCCACTAGTCCTAGGAAATGCTACATGAAAGATAAGTGCCATGGTCAAATCAGACTGGAAATGCCACATGCTAGAACCCCCCCACCCCCAATGCTATGCACAAAGGACATTAACGTTTTACAGGTTCTGAGAAATCCCGCAGTGAGAATTTCATTTAATTTTCTTGACTCCTGCATTCCAAATATGTTCTTCATCCTAACACCTACTACCTTCCCATGGAATCACTGCTCCATGCAGTAATACACGTCAAGAAATGCCGATATACTGTGATATGACCATTAAGTCATGGAGCAGGCCAAAATGCTCACCTTTTTGATGACGTCAATGCTTAAAACATTTTTGACACTCATATTTTACTTTACTCCTGTTACTTTAAGATACTATGTGATACTCTTTAGAGCATTCTAAGTGATGGTGAAACTTTATTTTTTGAAGTGTTTTGTTTTTTGTTTTTTTACTCAAATCCATGTGTACTGAATGAGGTAATTAATTCAGCCAAGCCATTGTAAGTCAACAACAAAGTATCCTCATGTGACTGAAAAAAATTTACCTTTTGAGATATTTGTCATTTCACAACTGAATTATTAGACTATCTTCTGGCTTGCATCCTCCAACTCTGCCCTTTCTCTGCTTCAGTCTACATCCTCACCAGACCAACTTTTCTAAATTCAATGATAAGTGGCCCCTCTCCATGATCAACACCTTGGGTGGCTTCCCAATTAAGAGTTTCCTGCACTGCCTGGTTTTAAAGATCTCTCAGAATCCCCATTCATCCAACTTATCTTCCTCCACTCCCCCAATCCCTGACATTGCCAACCAGTGTTCTTACCATCTCACAATTTCCTAGGTGCTTCCTGGACTATTTTGATTGCCTGAAATATTTAACTTTTCCCCTTGAGCTGATCCCTAAATCTTTAAGACCCAATTTTTTCTTACCTGTTTTGAAGTACTTATTGAATATGCCTATATTCATTGGTGTAATTGTTCTTCAGATGCCTTCAACATTTCTGAGATATATCATTGGTGACTGTATTTTCTTTTTTTATTAAGTTTAGTTATTTTGAGAGAAAGAGAGAGAGAGAGAGAGAGATACTGCATATATGAGAGCATGCTCATGGGGGGAGGGGCAAAGAGAGAGGGGGAGAGAGAGAGACTCTCAAGTAGGCTCCATGCTCTCAGAGCAGGGCCCAGTGTGGGGCTTAAACCCATGAACCATATGATCATGACCTGAGCCCAAATCAAGAGTATGACACTTAACCAACTGAGCCCCCAGGCAACCCTGTATTTTCTAACCCCAAAATTGAAATGTTCAGTGGGATGAAATGGGACCTAGGAAAGAATGACATAAAATATTAGGAATCATTCTAATTCTGGAATGTATGAGATAATCTGAGATATCTGAGATAGTCCCAGATATGTGTGACATGTTCTCATGTGACACAATTTAGGAAAGAATCATTTATTCCCATATAAATTCATATTCCTGATTTTCAACAGCATTGCAAGTTATTAGATACCTAAAACTCAGTTTTTAGTCCTTCTCCTTCCTCTTGCACTTAACGCATGTGCAACTTCTCAAATATTTTCTAGTATAAAGAAGCATACAAAATTAAATTGTAAATACTTTCTAAAAATGTATTGATCATTTTGTATTTCATAGCTGCAGTGGGAACGACAGAGGGTAGACAGTTTCTACTTAGGTTAATGTTTTGTCAGTTTCCCCATTTCCATACCCTATTGTACAAACAAACCCTTTCATCATTCATAGATCCCATGCATAAGGGAGAGGCGCAAGTGTCTTGTGCAATTCAGGAATCCACTTAAATGGTACTTTCCCCCAAAATGATAAATCAGGGTGATGTAAAGAAATAAGAATGCATAAGCTCAATCCCTGTCTGTTTCCATACCTGGTTATATCCTTCTATACATTCACCATATTGCTACAAGGGTGTGAGCCGTGACTCCTCTCTGGAAAACTCAGCATTATGTAATGCATGATTGAGCCCCTGGCAGGGTAGTATTTTATGTGGGGAAGTTGAAGTATCAGTAGTTTATCATTAATTGTTACACTCTGGATCGGGATGTGACTTTTTTTTTTTTTTTAGTCCACATTCTGTTGATATTTCCATTGTTATCTTTTTAGTAAATTAACTCAATTATTATTACAAAATTCTAGTGAACTGTCACACCATAATGGCAGATCCTAGGCTTTGCCCAATTGCCTTACACATTTAGAAACATTTCAAAATTGGAACAGACTTGTCTAATCATTCTTCTCCATGAATCCCACATTTCCCATTGAAGACCAGAAGTTATAGAATTGGAGTAAACTTTTCCAGGACAAAAACCTACTTTAAAAATGAACAAAGCACACTCTAGTCCTACTGCATACAGTCTAACACTGAAGAACACTTTGTTATTGCTGTTGTTGGAATGTCCATATATTCCTACAATGTCACAGTGACCTATAAGACCTTTATTCTGGAAAATGTGTTCTTCCACTGATCTCTCAGGTTTCAGAGGCATGCACACTGAGCTGGAAGTGAGGGAGGGAGAGGAAAGACACTGGACTAGTCACAGCAACCATCTGTAAGATGACAATAGGCAGAATATTACAGGACAAAGCCAGATTTATCTCTTACCCTGGATAGCCAGTCTTCCAACTTCGCGGAAACTTGGAAAAGTCATTATGATTTAAAGTGTCATCTATTTTTATCCATCTATCACTAAATCACTAGTATAGAAATGTAACAAGAAAAAAATGAACATTTTTTTCCTGAGCAGAAAATCTTCATATGTTGGGTTACTATACAATTTATCTTCCAAATCAGGCCAATTTTAAAGGGGAAAGGGACTATTGTTAATACTTATTCTGAGTTAACATCCATACGTTGGGACATTATACTAAATCGGGATTTAGAATGTACCCTGAAAGGTTACAATTCAGATAGTACTTAAAGGAAAGCATGGGATATAATAAAAGATGCAAAATGAAATAACAAATAGATTACCCCGAGCATAGTGGTCTCGGATATTATACTAAATCGGGATTTAGAATGTACCCTAAAAGGTTACAATACAGATAGTACTTAAAGCATGGAATATAATAAAAGACGCAAAATGAAATAACAAATAGATTACCCCAAGCATATTGGTCTCAGGTATTAAAAAATTACCCCCTTTCGTTGAACTCAAGATAGTCAATTTTTCAAAATGCTTCTTGTTCAAAAGCAATCTTGAGCAGGATGGCCCCATGGTAAGTGTTAGGTGTGTACAGATCGTAAGCTATGGTGTTTCTCTCAAATGGGGTAGAGCAAGACCCTAGCCTCAACTCCGCCAGGACCTTCTTTTCCTCTTCATTGGCGATTAGTCATGCCGTGGTGTTTAAAACTGAAACGTTCATTTTAAATACTACAAAAATGTGGCACAGAGCGCAGGCAAGGCATCTGTTCCAGCAAAATGTTATGTTTTGATCATTTTCAAAAATGATTTTTCTGTTTTTAAAGAAAGTGTGTGGACATGAAGATGAGTCAGTCAATCTGAGGGGTACTGTATGCCGGGTTATTTTGAAAGCTGTAAAATTTAAAAATACATGGAAAGAAAATAATTTTCCTTAAATATTATTTCAATTTTATTCTTTGACTTAGTATTTTTTTCTTTTTTAATCTTTCCATAGCATCAGAATCGTTGCCAGAGGAAAAAAATGTCATCTTGAAGGCAGCTATAGATTCACCATCATGTGGAAACCTAGATGCAGGCCTACAAAAATGGTTACACTCATTGGCAGGCCTCGGTTTATTTGAAAAGAATGGCATATATGATGAAAAGGTGATTTGCTTATGTATGTGATTATATTTATATTTAAAACAGTTCCTGGTTATGTAAATAGCACCAAAAATCAACCTATTCCCTGACTAGGGCTTTTGCCACTTGGATATTAGATCTACTCCTCAAGCATAATTATACAGAAACTGTATCATAACCTCAATGTTTCTATCCCTGTCTACATACCCCTTGATTTTCTAAATGAAATGCATTTAGTGTATTAACATTGATTGATAGCCTGAAAAAACAGGCTATTCTCCAGGATTGGAATAACTGGAAACTTTAATGTAGTACATGGTAAAACAGGATTTCAATAAGATTTCTTTTATTTTGTCTTTTCTTTTTCAGTCTTGCAGTGTTTGTATTCCGTAGAGCCTCAAAAGTCAATTGTAGTTTGCTATCTGTGACTACTTATGTGTAGTTTGGTCTCATTTTGAAGGTTTGAAGCTTTGCTGAGAAAGTAACCCACAAGATCTAGCAGAGAATGAACACTGACTTGCTGTGTTTTTCCCGAAGCAAATTGCGACTTTCAACGCCATTTCTTTATCTGAAGAACTGGAGAGACATAACAATTACCTACCTCCTGAATAGATGACAGAATTCTGAGATGCCAGATATTATTTGCATTTGTAAAGCACTTATCAGTTAGAGTTCACAATACCACCATATCGGTTGGAACATATCAGAACAGCTACCTAGCCAACTATTTTTATCTTGATCTGTTCATTTGGGCCATGGAAAGCAGCACAATCAATTGGACCAACCATTCTGAGATACAAATTGGCTGTTAAGAAAGCCAAAACACCAGATTGGCTGCTTTTTTTAATTGGTGTTTTTCACGTTATGAAAATATTGGGTGAAAATGGAAAAACTGAGTCAAAGATCCAGATGTTTGATGCTCCCGTTGCCAAATAGCCACACATTTTGTAGCATTCAGATTTGCAACTGAATTTCTCAGCTTTCACCAGAAAGCCTGTCATCATATAGATATAGCCTTGGAGGAGCTGTAAACATGAAAGTGATATGGTCCCAAGAAAAGCATCTCTTTTACCCGAGATAACAGTTGCTTGTGCATCTGCTGTTTTCTCCTCACTAGGCAGCTTCCTGGACAGGAAGGGCACAGGATCCATTGTTCAAAATCCTATAGTGTTCTCTTCTTTATTTAGGCCTGAGGCTGCGTAAAAAGGAGAATACCTGCATAAGCCAAATAATGGCCTTGACAAGAGCTTCTTTCCCGAACTGGTCCACTTAGTGATTTCGATTTAGATGCAAAAGGTACCATTGCAACATTGAGAGAGATTTGACCCAGACCCACGTTTCCTGGCTTGGTTTGTCTTATTATATACTGACTAGGGCATCAAAGTGGTGTTCATCAAGCTCTTCTACATATCCTAAATCCAGTCTGCTAACAACACTTACAGGCTTCAAATGAGCTTAGCAAAAGTAGATAATATTAGCCTTAAGTTTGTATGTCAAGGGCGGTGGAGTGGAGAACGTTGCAAGTTAAATGTATTGTCATTTTGCCTATTTTTGATGGCTGACATTTGTTTGCATTGCTTCTTCTGCACCCGGGCACATATTAATTCAAAGCCACAACCACAGTATGTATTATCTGTAATTTTTCTTTTTTCCTCCTTGGATTCACTCCTCTTGAAATATCACATTTTAATTATGTGCATAGCAATGACTTCATTGCTTCTTAACTCAGCAGCAGCCAACTCATTTTCCCCTGATGGTATGATGACCTGTCCTTGTGGGAGAAACCCATCTGTTTATATTCTTTAAGCTGTATCTACACAAGGAACAGGTTTTGTATGTTTTGAAACCATCTTTCCTCATTTCACTACTCATTCCTTGCCTAGAAAGGAGAAACCAAGGAACTAAAGAGGAAAGCAGTGCTTTCAATAAGCATTTCTAACAAAACCGATAAACAATGAGCACACTTGTTACAAAGAACATGGCCTGAAATTTTTCAAAAGCTATGAATTTCAACCCATTTAAGCATTTGCTCTCCATGTCAAATATGATCATGAACCATTCAGCACAGGGGTTGGCATACAGAATAATAAACGGTAGTTATACTTTTCATTGGGATGATATATGAAGGGACAAGGAGATAAAATATTTGTCTCTTGGTAATGGAAAACTGTTTTTGCAACCTGGTTATCTACCTGACGCTAATAACAGGTTTGTAAAGGAAAGTCATTCTATTTGTCTGGCATAAATTTCTGGCTTGACAGTAAACATTGTTTGAGATGCATTTAATAGAGTGCCTTCAAAATAAATTGCATACTACCAACTTACTTCTCCAAGTAATTGGGGGAAGATCGTTATCACCTTATGAGAAATCTTTCCATGAAAAGGGTTTGTTCCAGGAAGAATGCACTGTTAATCAGCAGAGACTTTTGCCCCTCCATATAGTTTCTGGATTCAACTATGAGTATAATGGTCTTTGCTATTGATGGCCCATAGTTAACTGTGGGAATTCTATGTAATGAAATAATATCCCAGATTTGTATCTAGAGCAAAATTTAGGTTCAATCTTGGGACAGAGCAGGTGTAAAATTGGAAAAGTCTCCTTTTCAATCCAGAGGGAGGGCAGATCTTCAGAGGGAAGAATAGGTGTAATTCCTGTACATTCTAGCTTATCAAGAACCTAGGTAAGGAAAGACCCATGAGGATACAAATCATTGCTTAATTTAAGCAATGACAAATTTAGCCCGACTCCAGAAGCCCATACGGATACTCAAGCACAGCCTTAAACATGCCCAGTCCTGGAATCAAAGCAAACTGAGATGGCAGGATAGCCTTAGGTCCTTCTACACGGGCAGGTAGGGACTGGAGATAGTTTATTAGTGTCTTCTCCCTGAGGTTCAAGAGTGTGGAGGTGAATATAGTACTTGGTCGTAGTGGGAGCACACTGTTTTCATTTCACTTCCCAGTCCCACGATGGGATGCAAACTTCGTGGCTAGCACTTCAGCTCAGGCTACAAGTTTCCCCCACCAATTCCTTTGTATTTCCTTCCAATTTCTTCTCCAGTTGAGAGAGATTTGAGCGTTGGTATGGACCCCAGCCACATTACAAGGCATATCACCATTATTTGGAAAAGAAGAACAAACACAGTAAATGGACTAAGGCAGAAAAATCGCTTTAGGCTGGAAATTTTCCCAGAGGGAAAAGAATATGTGTTGGGTTTTGAAGGTGGACAACAGCTGAAAAAGACATTCTATGAAGGCAAATGATGAAAGAGAAAGGAAAATCTGAATTGCAGGGAACAGACTGGAAATGACTAATTACAGCTAGAACTTGGGAAATTGATTTGAGGCCATCTAATACAGCATCACATTGACCCTAATGGAGACAAATGACTAGCGCCTCCTCCGGGGAGGAGCAAGACCTAGGCACCTCTACCGTTGCCTGTAGCAGTCCCGTGAGGCCCAATTTTCACTGTTGGAAGGGAAACAACTGTTAACTGAACAACTACTCCTTTTCAGGGAACATTCTTAGACTTATGCCAGTTATATTCCCCAAGGCCTCCTGGAGCATATTTCTTTATCCTTTACAGATTGTGCCAGTCATTAAACCGCTGTCCCCCAGCTTCCAGCCCACCTCTGCCATCAGCTTTGTGCTCTGGGCCTGAGACGCGGAGAGCATGCTTCTGCCGGTCAGAGGCCTCCTTGTTATGCTCGGCCGACCGACAGACAGTGCCAGAGGGAGATGGCGGGGACTTGTTCTTCCCTGTCTGTGCCCAACACCGGAGCAACGCTTCTTCACCCCAGCCGTGACGGTGCCTTCCTGCAGCAGCAGCTGAATCTGTCTAGCTGGCTGATTTTCCTGCTTTGACGGAGTCGATCTCATGAAACCGCCTCAGAGGTACGGGCGTTCGAGGAGGGCGCCTTCTCCCGGGCCTGGCACCCCCCACCGCTGGCTCAGCGGCTCCGCCAAGCCTGCAAATTCATAATCGCAACCTCTTCCCTTAGCTCCCCCAGCCCCGTGGGTAGTCGTTTCCAGCAATTGTTACTTCCATGATAGAATTCTGTTTTGCTCTTTCAGTTTTTCTGTCCATAAGTAACAATTCTTTTGCTGGATTTTCTTTGTTAAATTAACTGGGGTGGTTTCCACCTGCTGACAGAATCTAAAACTTAAATAGATTCACTCATCAGTTAACTTTTAAGTTCCCACAACTACCTTGTAATGTCTAGATAAACTACAGTTTATCTGACTAAATAAATCTTTTACTCTTTCAGCCCTCACTCTAATAACCTCCAGTTAGATACCTGCAGAGGCCACTGTTTTTTTCTTTTTTCAGCTGATTACAACTGGCTTGAACCACCCAAGACTTTCACAATTTTAGGTGATAGAAAACCAAGTAGAACTAGGCCAAAGAGAACTCCTTGACTTGTACCTGTATGTGGAGAAAGGCCTGCTGAATAGCCAGGCCCTAGAACTGTGTCTGGAATGAGGGGATCTCTCTTTCACCGGCTTTGGCCCTCAGCATGATATACACACGTGTCCACACTCTGCTTCCTACTTCATTTTCTCAGATTATAGGAAACCCACCTGCTGGCTTGTATGTTCCAATTCTACCACCAGAGAGAGTTCATACATGTTTTTTCTCTCTCTGATCCCAACCTCAAAATCCCAGCAAAGGGCTTTAGTGGTCTAATATGGATCAGGAGGCCATATCTGCATGGAACAGCTGGAGGGTGACAAGAACAATGTGCCAGCTTGAGTTATATGCCTTTCCTTGGAACAATAAGCAGTGGTCAGCCAGAAAGGACTCCTCAACCAACCAAAGAAGCTCCCATTTAAGCCCCAATGTTAAAGTGGAAGAAGGATGCCCCAGTAGAAGTGTGTACATTAGTGCAGGAGAGCAAAACAATAGCTCTCCACAGCTCTACTCTTACAGCAAACTTTACATTCATATTCTGCATTTCTACAGTACATGATAGCTTACTTTCCTATGCTTTGTAGACATATACAGTCAATCATTACTAATAAAATTTTCTGACCGTTCTGGTAAATGGGTAATATACAAATACTAGATGTGGAACTGTTCCCCCTTTTTATAACATAGGTATAAAGTCATTTTGTTGAAATCTTAACAGTGAAATTTATAGTCATAAACCTCAAACTTTAAAGATCTTTCTGTCAATATTTCTGGGGCTAAGTATGGTATTTTTTTAGGATGGAAAGACTTTATTTTAAGATAAATTGACAAATATTAAGCACCATGTCCCGGGCATTGGCTTAGGCATTTTGTAAACATTTTATTTAACCCCCACAATGACCCTGTGAAATGATCACTATTATTCCTTTTTCACAGGAGGAAAGTAAGATTTGGTAAGATTAAACAGCTTATCCAAATTTATGGAGTCATTGAGTGGTAGATTCAACATTATACCATATCTCTAAATGAATTAAAACCCCATCTTCTTTTCACCACATTGGCGGTTTCTCAGATGAGCTCTGTAAGTGCACGTTTGGCAGGGCCCACTTGGGGCCACCTCCTGCCATAGCTGGCCTGCCTCGGGCATCTAACTCTACCTTGCTCCCTCCTCTGAATCCGTCTCTCAATGACGTTCACTCCTGGCCTCTCAAAACTCTTCTTAAAATAAATTGAGCCATGGCAACTTACTGTTAGAGGCAAGCTTGCCCTCGACTCGCTAGATGCCAGAAGCATTCCCTTCCCCAGTTATAACAATCAAAAATGTCTCCAGACATTGCCAAATGTCTCCTGGATGGCAAAATTGCTCCCGGTTGAGAACTATTGCTTGACACCTATCTGTCCTTCACCTAACACAAAGGCCAAGGATGCTGTTGATGGGTTCTCATAATGGCTTTTTTAAATTTGGTTTTAAAAAATGGAACCATGGTCTCATAACGTGCCATGTCACATAAATGTACAAGATGAGGCTAAATAAACACTGTTGTTTTTACTGCCAACTTTTATCTGGGTCATTACATTTTCAAAGCTTTAAAATGCTACAGACATACACTAAGAAATTATCTCAGGTGTTAAGACATTTGCTTTCAGTTTGTGTCATTTGATGTAGTCCTTCATTAATATCCAGGCTTGTTTAGAGGATCAGAACTTCTTGGTAGTGGAAGGAACCGGGAGAGAAGATGGGTGGTACCATGCTGCCCAAAATTTAAATCTGAGCCATTCATGGTTCATAGGTCAGTGCCAAAGGGCAGACAATTATGGGCAAGTGGTTTCACTAATTACTGCTAGAAAGAAAAGTTATAGATTATCTCTACTTAAAAAAAAGTTTTTTAATGTTTAACATATTAGCAATCCTATTCAGCAAGCCATATCATATATTTACCTTGGTGTAATTCTTGAGAGTGCCCCAAATTATCCCCTGGTCAAAGCTAAACAGTCTTTTTTGCTGCTTTTAAGCTTTTTAAGACAAATTATTTTGATTATACAAAATGAAGAGGAGATTTGGGACCTCAGTGGTTAATATTTATAAGTGTTACTGAGGATTCAAAAATTATAAGGATGGTTTTTATCCTGCCAATAAATTCTTTTTGTGTCCCTTCTTGGTTAAGGTAGAATGGCCTTTTTGTTAGGTATGTGTCTTTGATCAGTGACTTGGTGTTTCATCAGATGACATCATTATCACTCGTAACTGGACTGCTAAATGGGTAGTGTGACACATGCTTCTGTTTTTCACTGGGACCACAATACCTACATTCTAATACATAAGAAAAACACATATATGAAGGGTTTCCTAAGGATAGTTAGCCCATTCCCCTATAGATTCTTCAACTGTGAGGTCCTTGTGTTTTAAAAGGTTTATGAGTGCCAGCCAATAAAAGGAAAATGTTAAATTTGGAGAGGTTGGGAAGCTGAAGAGTTTCTCAGGTGTCTTAGTTAAAAAATACTGCCTTTCGACATCAAATCAGAGGAAATGAGAATGATATAATCTGGACCAGTCTCCCCTATAGAATTGGACTTTGCTGATAGGCCATCAATCCTTTAGGCACAGTCTACGATACTAAGAGCTATTTCTCCTGTGCAGATGCTTATTGAAGATATTTTCTGTTGCAGTTTACTCTTCATAGGTGAATCCTCTGGAAAAATTCTCTTCTAGTTTGAGTGTGAGGAATAGTTCTACAATCCATTAACCAGTTGTCTGGTATTTATTTTATGGGCAGAAGACATTATGCAACCAACCAATTTCTCTCCTCATCTTGACTACTAGAAGGCTTAAAGCTAAATTTGTGGACTAATCATTAGAGTATACATTTAGGCCTACCCAATGGTATAGGGCCCTATAAAATGCATGTTTGGATCAGTATCATTACTGGTTTCATTTCTAGTCCCTACAGCTGAGTTTTGTTTTGTTTTTGTTTTTTTCTCTCTTTCTCTCTTTTTGGCAAAATCTCATGTTTATATTATTATTGTGTATATTATTATTATTATGTTATAAAACTGTTTATAAGCTCTTGTAATAGTTGTTAACAACAAAATGAAAAACAGTTTCTTCCCCAACCATGGGAAGAAACTGATGGTAGAATGAACTTTGCCATACGAATAGGAATTCATCTGATAGAGGAGGGAGAAGGTGTAGCAGTGGGAATGGCAGTAGCAATGGCATTAGACGAGCTTAATGAGTTAAGAGAGTATGGTCATATCTGCACGGTTAGGGAATGGAGACAGTAGGATTGGCATGAATGTTTGAAAGCTAAGTTAGAGTTAGGGTTGTTAAATGGAAAATGATCAAGTGATTTAGGCCACAAAAGTGGCATGATCAGCATGTGTGTGAGGAGGATAACCCCAGTGTCCCTGAAGAGGAGAGAATGGAACTAAAGGAGAGAGAATGAAGGCGTGAAGACCCGTATCAGTGGTGGCCAGCTCTAGCCCCAGTTTAGCATCTGTAATCAGGCTTTTCACCAACTCAGAGCCTGGTTGAATTTAAAAACAAACAAACAAACAAACAAACAAACAAACAAAAAACAAAAAAAACCTATACCAGGTAATACACTACAAGTTTCCTTGCCTCCTGAAAGATCTGAAAATATCCTGCTGTCCTGATCCTGGAGTCCTGTGCCTACGGGAGCCTGGATGTATGATCTTCCTGTCTACCTTCCTCTCACATGACCCATCTGTTCCTGAAATCTCTGCTTCAGTTCTAGGTGTCCATTCATTCATTTCTTTCTACTTGTTAGTACTCATTTCATTGCTCCAACCCATCGGCTAAGAACAGTAACTCCATTTACTCCTGTCAGTTTCCTTTTACCCAGGGATAGACCATGCAGCCAGTATTCTTGTATCTTTAGTTTGAATGTCCTTTCCTGGCTTGCAAAACCATCACAAACTATTGAGAGTAGCTGCCACCTGGAAATCTGGATAACACCCCACATTTTCTTTACCCTCGTTATCCACTGATTATTGATCTTGGTAAGGGTTAGACCTAAATTTGATATGCCTCTTTGGACATGGGTTAGGACTGTTGGTTTAATGGGGCTGGAAGATTACCCCTGCTATTCTGGTTTTTTTCTTCAGTCCTTACCTGTGGTCTTGGCCTATTTAATTCCCCTGAGGGGAACTCTTAAAAATGTGATGAGCCTGAGGCCAGTCTATTTACTGATGGTAAGGAATTTAATAAAATACTAGTGTTAAGATAGGAGCTGGGACTGTGACAATGGAGAGAGTAAATAGAACTGAGAGGCCTTTCTAACAATTGAAATTGAATTGAATTGAGATTCAGGGTTTTATGATTGGCTAGTAGCTCAAGAATCAAAGAAAGTTCTTTGTTTCGGAGTGTGGCTAATTGTGTACTGATGATGACATTGATTTGGCTCAGCCTCAGCCCTCCCTTCTTGCTCAGTCACTGCCAAATTTCCTGGCTATGCATGCTGAGGTGTCCCCTTTATGCTCTCACATTCAATCTCCACTACCTCCAGTCTGTATCTCCCTTCTGTCTGTATTCTTCCTCTACCTTTTCATTGAAACTGTTCTTACTAAGATAAATGGAGACCTCCATGGTGTCAAATCCCATCTCAGGAGATGTCTCAACAGCCCCGGATGCCATTGATCACTCTCTTCTTTGTCAAACACTCTTCTCTTGGCTTTTGTAACACAATCCTCTCCTGGTTTTCTTTCTCCTTCTATGATCAAACTTTTTATTCACTGTTATTTTAAAAATATTGAGTGAGTTTATACTCGGCATCAGGCACAGTTCCAAGAGGTGGGATACAGCAGTAGTAAATAACACTGACAAAAACTCCAACCTCACAGAGCTTGCATTCCAGTGTGGGGAGACAAATAATAAAATAAACACATAAAATGTATAGTGTATTAGATAATAATAAATGTTAAGCAGAAAGTAAAACTATCAAGAGGTAAGAAGGATTCAATTTTGAGAGGAGAGATTAGGGCAGAGGAAGACCTCACGGAAATGATATTTGAGCAAAAAGGATTGAGGGGCCATTTCAGTAAATGGTGAGAGATCTGTTCAAGCATAGGGAATAGCCAGAGGAGATGCTCAGTGTCAGGAGCATTCTTGGCTTGAGGACGAGTAAGAAGGAGGCTGAGAAGGCAACGTCAAGGGATGAGGCCTGGGTACTGAGAAGGAAAACTGTTTGGGAGTTTGGCAGGTGTTTTAGGGCTTTGGCTTTGTATTCTAAGTGAGATAGCAATGTGCAAAATTTTGGGCATGCCAGTGACAAGATCCAGCATGTTTCATAGAATCACACTGACTTTTGAATTGAGAACAGTACTTGGGGGCAGGACAGAAGCAAGGAGGTGGCTGCAGTTATCTAATCGCTGGACTAGGGTGGTTATGGTAAATGTGGCAAGAAGCATCTGTATTCTGGAAATACCTAGAGGTACAGATGCCGGTATTTCTTGATGAGTTGGATGTAAGTGTGAAAATACAAGTGGGAGGTCAAGGATCATGTCAAGGTTTTTGGCCTGAACAAAAACAGGATAGAGTTGCATTAAGTGGGAAAAGATTACGAAACAGGTAGGGGAGGATGATCAAAGTTTTGATTGTAGAAGTGGGCTTACTTGTGTAGTTGCATTTTCAAACTAGAGAGATACATTTGAGAGAAGCTAATATATGGATGGATTTGGAATTGATGATACTGAGTGACATCACCAAGAAAATGGAGTTTGACAGAGAAGAAAAGAAGTCTGAGTTCCAGGGCACTCCAAAGTGAGGTGGTCTGATTGATAAGAGGAATATCACGGGAGACTGAGAACAATTGTCAGTGAGATGGGAAGGAACCTAGGAGATGTGATGCACTGAAAGACAAATAAGACAAGTGCATCAAGGAGACAGTGAAAACCCTTGCCTACTTCTGCTAATAGATAGGGAGACTGCATGTCTTGGTTTTCCTGAGACAGTCTTCTATTACACCTGTTCTCAGCATAGTTATAGCACTAGCTCTCAATCTCATAAGCGAGTGATGAACCAACTATAGGTCATGTAAGATCAACTGAGAGTTGATAATTAATATTTAGGAATATTAAAATTATTAATGACTTTGACATAATCAATTGTGATGGAGGGTATGTGGTGAACCTGCCTTGGGTAGAGGGCACTCAGGATAGCATGTGAGTAGAGGAATTAGTAATAGTAAAGACAACTGATTCAAGAAGTTCTGCTTAAAAAGGAACAGAAAAGTAGGTTGTGACTAGAGGGCATTTTGCTGTCAATCAAGACTGGTAGGTTTTGTTTACTGTTTTGCTAAGATGGGCTTCCTCATCTTCTTTTTGATTCCTCCTCCTTTGTACTCTAAATGTTGAGCTTCGTAGGGGTAAGTCCTAGCCATCTTTTTATTCTAAATATTCTCTTCCTTGGTGACTTCATCAAATTTTCATGGCTGTAGATACAACCTAAATGTTGACAACTTCCAAACTAAGAGCTCTAACTTCTGTTTTGAGCTTAAGATCTGTAAATTCATCTTCCTGATTTAATGGCTTCTTAAATATACATCTAATGGGCATCTTACACTTTACCACTCCCAGACTGAATGTTTTATGCTTTTCCTCACCAAATCTACTTCTGTCCCGTGTCCTCATCATTCCGATATGGTACCAGTTGCTCAAGCCAAAAACCTAGTGATAATTCTTGACATTTCTTTCCTGCTCATCTCCCTACATCTTACTTATCACCAAGTCATGTCAATTCTACCTTAAAATACATGTCATATTACACCAGTCCTGGGCCAATTTGCACTGAGATTCATTCTTCGCCTTTTATCTTCTCTGTTCTATGATATAGGAAACTTAGCCCTGAAATGTGTGTTTCCAGGCTACCATACCAGATGGCTTCTGGCTGTGTTCCACAAATGGAGGGCACCGATAGGATAACAGAGAACAGGAGGAAAGCACAGTTAAGGGTATTTTTTCCTCCACTCCACTTTACATGGTATCTTTGCAATGGCTCCAGCTTCCAACTGAGTGGCTTTAGCCCAGGAGCTCCTGTGGTGCCACCTTCCTTCTGGTCTGCCCAGCAGAGAAGGAAGAAAGTGTCCTGTTTAAAGTCAAGCTCGTCTCATCCTCCCCTATTAGCTTAGCTCTTCCATCACCTGACTAGCAACTCCATAAATTAAATTTCCTCTAGTTTCCTCTACTTTAAATACAGTGCTTTCTAGTTGCTTTCCATTCTGGAACCTCGGAAACACTCCTATTCATCTGCTTTTCTACTTTTCATGAATCCCAAGCTACCATGATCTCTTCCCTAGCCCACTACCCTCTAGCTGGGGTTCTCCATCCCTGATCCATTCACACAGTCTCCAGAGTGATCTTTAAAAACCTCAAAGCATCTTCTTTAATTGCTTTCAACACTATGCCAATTAAGAGACTAACCTCTTAAGCTGTCTGTAAGGCCATGCACACTCTGGCCTCTCAATATTTCTCCAACATCATCCCACACATTCTATCTCATACTCTTATTCCTCCACCTCCTACAACCTTCGCTTTTTATGAATCTCCCACTCACCTGCCATAAAAAATTGGTCCCATCCGTCTACCTTGTTATTATCACTTTTGTTTTTCTGGACTTTTCTTTCATTTGATGTATCATGATTTATAATTATATATTTATTGACACGCTTACTGTTTTTCCATTTTTAGTCAAGGCCTCAAGAGGTCAGAAAACATGACTGACTAATTTAACCAATGCCAGGCACAGTGTCTGACTTGTAGAACATGTTCCTAGAGATAGAGTTTGAATAAATGAATAGTAATTATTCACACTAGTATTGTTAGGTTGCAGCAGTCCTTCTCAGATGCCTAACAAATAACCAAATTGGCTATGAGTTATATTTGGAGTCACTAAATGGATCAGGTCCCACTTTACTAGATAGTTATTGGCTTTAGGCTTGAAGGGAAACCAAGGAAGGCCTGGTTCAGGGAACTAGGATTTATTTATTTATTTATTTATTTATTTATTTATTTATTTAAATATCTATCTATCTATCTATCTATCTATTTATTTATTTAGATAGAGAACATGAGCGGGGCAGGGAGAGGGAGGGAGAGAATGCCAGTAGGCTCTACACTGTCAGCACAGAACCTGACAGGGGGCTCGTGTGAGATCATGACCTCAGCTGAAATCCAGAGTCAGATGATTAACCAACTGGGCCACCCTGGAGCCCCGGGACCTTGAATTTAAAGAGCCACTAAGCCTTTCCCTACCTACCTTCTCTTCCCCTCTACCAATCTCATTTCTTTCTCTCTCATTTTCAAATACGCTCTATTTTCTGAAGGAAAATCCCAAGTTCTTAGCATGACATGGAAGGCTGGTGCCGGTCTCTTTCCATTTTCTTGGATGACCACTTCCTGCCCCAGCAGCCTGATCTGTCAGTACCGCTGTCTCAGAAGTACCACTGCGACACACACAAGTGGGCTGTTCTACCTCTTCATCCATGCCACTGCCCTGCTGCCTCCATCCCTGAGGATGCCTCTCCCCCTAGTCATCTGAAAACCACTGATCAAGCTCATGATCCAACAAAAGTGACTCCTCCTCTGTGGACCTTCCCCTAACCCTCACCCCCTTGGGTCCGGCTTCCCTCTGTGTCCCTATAGCACCCAGCGTTTTTCCTTAGGAAGTATATCACATCACATTTTAGTTCCTTTTTAAAGACTTCATCCATGTACCACACGATGCACAGGGACCATATCTTGTTCCCATTTGCATTCCAACACATAGTGCAGGGTCTGAAAGGTGCTTAATAAGCTTGTGTTAAGTGGATGACTGGGTGAATTATAATTTGGATTTTGTATACTTTCATCACTCAAGAAATAATTTTGCCACAGAAACTTCTATTTGTTTCCTTTTAGTTTCCAAATTGCACTTCTTGGTGGGCTGTTCCCCCTTCCTAAAACTCTTCATTGTGTAGCTTTGAGCTCAGCCACCACCTACCCATCTGCTCCCCCTGCCACCTGGCCTATTGACTCTGCCTCCTGTTCTCACTCTGCCTCCCTCCCTGCTCGGTGGCAAATCCAGCCCCAGTGCCTCTACTTCCCAGCGCCGGGACAGGAAGAAGCTGTGTTGGGGCATGATCCCGCTTCTGGGGGTGGGAAGGCACAGAGTGGCCCTGACACCTACTGCCCACCCACGCCCTACCTCATCTTCCTCATCCCTAGGAGCAGTCCTGGGGCTTCATGACTGAAGCCATCCCACCTCAGCCAAGAGAGTACAGTGGGAAGAGACATTCTGCAAATCAAAGAAATTATAAAAAAACCCAGAAAACCCTCATTTGCATGCACTATTGATTTCGGTTCCAGAACATGTTAATATCGGCAAAGAGTGAGACTTTCATACCTTTTTATACTGAAAAGCAACCCTTCTACCTTTTCAATTCCAGCAGTATTACTAGAGATGACTCTGGCATTTAATTAGTGAGAATTTGCAAGGCCAAATTCCTTTCTGTGGAGTAATCTTGATGAACTCTAACCTTTCCTAATGAGACAGCCCCTTAGCTTCTTCAAAATCATTTCTTACAAGGTGGACATACAGCAACAGTACTTTTTCTATGTGCATTGCTCTATTTCTATGACTGGTACCAGAAATTATCTGGTTTCTTTCCCCAGTGTTCTTCCTCGGATGAAAGGACTAAGAGAAAGCCCTGCAACCCCACGAGTCCGCCCGTTTGTTGAAATCAGTTCAAGATCATCCAGGTCTGCAAAACTCGGCTGAAGCAGCTTGTTGCATAATTTACCAGAGAAAAGAGGGCCATCTGGAGAGCCAATCTGGAGAACTAAGCAAAGGCAGAGTCTTTTTTTTTTTCTTTTCTTTTTTTTTTTTTTTTTTTTCCTCCCCTCTTAAGTTCTCCTGATTGACTCCCTGCCTATATTAGGCCTCAGCACACCCTGGTCTGCAGCCTGAAAGATGGTGGTCCAGGTCAAAGGTCTTGGCCTTCTGGCTTTGAAGCCTGGCAAAGTATTACCTGGCCCACAGCTGCTGGCAGCCCCACCCACTATCACTGTTCAAGATTCCCAGTCAACTCCTGCCAGTCTTACCCTATGACATTGTGGGGGCCTGTGTCATTCCAAAGGACAGCTGGTTTATGCATATGCAGAGGAGGCAGCTACCCACAAAGAGATGTAGGAAAGCTCTACCAAATTAAAAAATAATCATAATAAAAAATAAAAGGGAAGAAAGAAAGCTGCCTTAACCTCTAGTTAAGGAGTAAGTCATTTCTTCCAGAGATTCAAACCTTGGAATTAAAGCAATGTATTTCTTTTGAATCCAGAGCCTACATATGATTCTAGGGGATGGTAACACAATACACTGTGCTCTCAATTATTTAGGTGACTTTTTAAGGGATATAAGAATTTCCTGGAGAATTGCCCCTCCAGAGGGCCCAGGGAAGAGGCTAGAGACCAGGAAGCTCTATCAACCAGCCCCTACCTGTCTCCTCTGGAGTTCCACCCTGCCATCTGATCCTGGCGCTAAGTGTCATCACCTATGTGCTAACTCCAGGTGGTCTCTAGTAACTCCCATGAATGTTTCCTTGGGTAGGTTTCTGGGTCAGAAAGGAAAATAAAACAAAACAAACAAACCCCAGTCATCAATTTATGAGGCCTGTCATAGGTACTGGGTTGAGAGGATGCTTCAGGAATTTCTTTTAACCATGTTTTCATCACTTTTCTTAGTCTGCATGTTCTAATATGATCTTATACAAACACAGTCAATGTCCATCCTAGAATTCAGCCACTAAAATGAATATTTTTGGTTTTGACATTGGACAAGTTATGTAACGTTTTAAGTTTGCTTTTTCATCTATATAGTAGAAATAACAATAATATTTATTTCATTAGATCTTTAAAAATCTAATATATACATAAGTCCTGCCATACAATGATATGGTTGATTAAAAAGTGCTTGTTTTCCTTTCTTTTCTTACGTGGTTTCAAATGTATAGATTTAAACAAGCCGATTTCCCTGGTCCAGCAGTATGGAATTTCTTCCATGTGCCCCTCAAGGGTACTAAAGTTCAGGCTCCAGGGCTCTGTTTCTTGAATGGCAGTGCACCTTCAGCTTCCTTTCCTGCCAAAACCTTGAACTTGGGCGTGTGGGGCAGGGGGAGGATTTGTGCAGTCTTGCGTGAACTTCTACAGTGCCTCAGCTGAACAATGTTTTAATTATGGCCTTTCAGTCTCAACTGCACCTGCCCATTTCACTATCAGAAGGAAAAATCTCTCTTTTCTTCCTTGCTTCACTGTTATACTTTAAAACCATGATTGTTTTGCCGAAATAGATATTGACTAGAGAAGAACAAACCTCAAAGGGTTTGGATTAAGTTCTTTCTGATAAACATGATGGAGTTTGAATGCTCCAGGGAATCCCATTCAAACTATCTTAACTTTTGGAGCCCATGAAAACTGGAAGAAAAATTTCTTTCTTGCCACTTTCTTTGGTTTGCTACCATCAGAGGAGATCAAACTGCACACGTCACTCGAAAGCTTTAGCAATTGTTTTATAATGTGTTCTGAGATCCTAGAAAGACAATGTTTTGTGCGTGTAAAATATGAATAAGAAACTATTCCTTGTGGCCTATCAGAGGTCCTTAAGCTTTTTTTTTCCCCCCTTTGGACTGTCAACGTGACAGTCTGGTGAGGTCTCTGGAGCCCTTTTCTAAGTAATATTTTTCAATGCATAAATGAAAACATGGGGTTTAAAGAATACCAATTGTATTAAAATACAGTTTCCCTGTGAGCAAATTAGTTTCTCTTGGGATACATAAAAATCTTTAAAAGTAACATTTGCCAACTTTTTTATTATAAAAAATACATGCTTTTTATCCACTAAAGGTATAAAATTTGGAAATTATAATAAAAGTATAAAGGAAACTTTCAAAATCACCTACAGCTTCATTTCAAAAAGAATCTTTGAACATTGATTCATCTCTGATAGGTGGGGAGTTTACAAAAGAGAATTGTTTGCTTGCTTTAAATGCTCAAAACATAGTAAAGGCACAAATGAATCCTGAGCACAACCTTTGAGAAGTTTTCAATCGACACCTAGTCCTAGAGTTTTCAAGCCGAATGGGACAAAGGAGCTCATCTATTCCTGGAGTACTGATCCTGGCAGGAGTATCAGATTCATCTGGGAAGATTTTTTAAAATTTAGATTTTCAGGCTTTATCCTAGGCCTCTCAACAGAGAATCTCTAGAGACAGGGCCAAGGAATCTGTATGTTTAAAGACTGCTTAGGAGTATCTGGTTATCACCATGTCCTGGGAACCACTGATAATCTAACCCCCCATTCAGTGCAGGATGCTCTCCAACATGGTCTCCATACACTTCTTCCAAAGCACATTCAGGTTTGGAGACTCAGCTCACATGCCCCAGCATGTGACTGTCCGAAACCAGGAACAGCCTGTGCCAGTAACAGAAAAACAGGTAACACTTCAGGTTCTAAAACTGTGATTTCTGCTGAGCCGTGTTCTCCTCATATAGCTCCCTCCTATTTCCCATGCTGGAGTGCACAGAGGAGGGGGCGGGCTGGCCGGCCCCAGCATGTGCTGGACAGAGTGAAGCTACACTTGAGCGGGGACCGGCGTGGGGGACTGATACTTGGAGTGACTCTAGATCTGGATCGTAGGCTTTTTCATCCTCGTGAAGTCTCCGTGCTGCGTTTTATTCATTAGCACCTACAAGGGACTAATTGCCATCAGGCATGTAGGTGGAATTCCTGGCAGGGAGCAAGAAATGGAATAGGTTTGATGACAACCAATGATCTGCCAAAGCCCTGTCAGAAGGAGAACAGAGTCTTGCTGTCACTCATCCACCCCTTTAAATTCAAATGAAGATGCTTCTGGGGGGAGAGGGGGAGGGGGTTGGCACCCATCCAACTTTGCATTGAAGATACTGTACATTTTTACTGTATATGTGAAAGTCCCTGCTCCTGGTGGTGCTGTTTCTAAAATGAGAGAAAGAAAAAGAAAGAAAGAAAGAAAGAAAGAAAGAAAGAAAGAAAGAAAGAGAAAATGTGAGGTCTTCAGTCTGACCAGCTACACCTGCTATTTTCCATAATGTCAGTGGTGGAAGGTGACTCAGGCAATCATGGATGGGCATCAAGGGGTCCGCGTAGTTTCCTGTGTACTGTGTCCATAGTGTCCCTTATTTTCTCAAGGATGCTATGTTCCAAAACAACTAAGAATCTTTGTCACAGAGAATCAAGGCTGTCATGGGACACTTGGAGGTCACAGTCACACAAACTGAACCAAGTTCCCCTGGCAGGAAGAATTTCAAGCTATCAGTAAAGTCCCACTGATCCAAATTGCAGTTTTGCATGTAGCAGTAATTTCACAAAATTATACACAAGAGGCACGAGCTGCCTGGGTGTGGAACCACATCCCCCAATGACAGTGGGTAGTAGTAACAGTGGGTGGCAGTGCTCATATATTTAAATCAGATCAAGTTATCCCTGATAAATGCCAAGCATGTTCTTAACTCTTCCAAGTTATAAACTTCAGCAACTCAAGTGAAAACTCAGCCTTTTCCACAGGGGGTAGCCGGACCTCTCCTTTTCCTTGGTGTAGCCTGTTGTCCTCCTCCGTACTATTTTCTGCAGCAAGGAGGGAGCAGACCAGTTCCAACCTCTGCAGTGCAGACCCACTGCTGCGACTCAGTAATCCCAAAGGAATGACTCAGCTCCCTCACACTGTTTTACTGAAGGAAGCTGCAAAATCTCTGGTCTCAAATATGTTTAGCAGAATGATAGAAAACTATCTATCTTGGGTACTTCTCGGTTGAAGAGAAGGAGTTTAATTTGAGGAACCCCTAAAAGTCTTTTCAAGTTAATAGGTCAGTGGTTGTTTAAAATTGTATCAAGTTATCACTAAATTTTATGTAACATTACGGGATTTTTCAGCAAATGTGTTTTCAAGAAATGTATCTTACTGAATTATTTTGCTATTTGATTCAGAGGTACTTTATGTTGTTTCTACATCCTTGGGACGACTACGTTTTCTTGAAATGACCACAAGCATTATACCAGTGACTTTGTAAGTGGAATCAACCAGCATTAATTAGTTTTATTGAAGAGTTTCCTGACTTTATCCTGCGTGTCAATAACAGACACACTATATTTTCTTTAGGTGTCAGGAAGGGGGTAACTAGTCGTTCACAGTTCAACATATTATCTTAGACCATCTTTGCTACAAACCAGTTGCAGAGATCCCAGAGAAAAGTTCACTAAAGGAATTAGTAGTTAATGAGCAAATTTATCCTTATTCTGTTGAATAATGTTCTTATCCAGTTCCAAAATGGTGTCTATGAGCATAATATTCATCAGTTGAAGTTTATACATTTTCAAGAAGGGGTATTTAAATATTAGACTTTAGTGAATCTTCTATTAAAATCATCACGGTTAGCGGAGTTGGGTAAAGGATAAAAGGGGTGTGAAGTTAGGAAAGGAAAAAGTTAGACAAGGGAAGTTCTTTTTCTCCATACAATTTTGTGCCTTAATATCTGGAAAAGAACACAGCTTCATCTTTCTGTATTATCTATAGGTCAGTGTCAGAAGCAGGAAGAAGACAGAAAAAAAGAGAATGCAAAAGAAAGAGTAAAGCGAGAAGTATCCATATAGGATTACAACAAATTGGCTACAATTTGGGTTTATCTGTGGGACCGGAGAGAGGTAGGACAGGAATGTGTAGGAATGATCCTTCGAAAACTCTCTTCGAACTGTCTTTTAATCCATTCACACTCGGTGGATGAACTGCTCCTCTGATTTTCAACTACATTAATAGTGGATTGGGGTCCAAGCAATGCCTCCCAATCTCACAAGTTTTATGAACTAAAAGGGCCTTGGAAAATGTGACTTTTCCAGTATCTGTTCAGCTGCCTAATCCTATATTCCTTTTCTTTCAATCCCTCCTGGTACTAACTACCTCAGAATTTACCTTTTCCCACCCACCACTTGATTAATATCCCAATCATTTTTAATTGCTCCCCAACTTCCTTTTCTAAGTTTTTTCTTCAAGTAAGCTTCACGCCCAGTGTGGAGTCCAACACGGGGCTTGAACTCACAACCCTGACAAGGCCTGAGCTGAGATCCAGAGTTAGATGCTTAACCAACTGAGCCACCCAGACACCCCTCCCAACTTCCTTTTCTTTGAAAATCTACCTCTTCTCTTTCTTATTCCAGCAGGTTCCTGCTTTCTGCTTGCTTCAAAGTAGTCAGTGTTGTCATCTCTTTAAATTTGATACAATTGTAATCAAATTCCAAGGTGTTCTTAAACCAGATTTTACTAATTCAGTGGGGGGAGGGGGGATGCCATCCCTAAAAATTACCCAAGGAGGAAATATGAAGGGCAGAGATTTAAAGTTTTGGTCATATATTTTTGGGTAAGTCTCTACATATCTCAAAAGCTTTAGCAGACCCCCTCCCCCTTCTCATGAAGTCAGTGAAAGGTGCTCCAAGGAAAGTTGACTCCTCTTCCCATACGGATGCACCAAAGGAAATATGAAGATCTGCTCCATCAGCCAATCGATTCTATTTTGTTTAAGATCTTTAGTCAGGATATTTAGCTAGAGATCTTTAGCTTAGGATTTGCTCTTATTTTTTGCCTCCCGTTGTAGACATGATGTTTCATTTACTTCATCCCTCTTTCTGAGTTGTTGATTCTTTGACCTAACTAGCCCACTCCCTCTCTTGACTCCTCTGGAGATTCAAGACAGCCCACTCCCTCTCTTGAGATTCAAACTCATTGGGAAGGGGTGATTATACAACTAGGAGTTTATTCAACACTCCTCAAATTAGATCATACAGGGAAGGATTGATAGGGATGCAGAAGGAAACAATATTTAGTACCTACTAGGTACCAGATATTTTGCATGGATAATTTCAGAATTCGTACAACCATACTGTTAGGTAGTTGTCATGATCCCCATTTTGAACACTTAGTGAGGACACTAAGGCTTAGATAAATTAAGTAATTTCCCATATTTACACAAATAGGAACTAGTGGATCTGGGATTCAAACTTAGATCTGATTTCAAAATATTTGTTATCTCTAATACAATAACCATAGTCTCACAAAAGGCACCAGGCTACCTTCTTACCTCCATCCATGTGTGGGGAACCTATATATATTATATATGTTACTAGATTTGGCAAATTCATTACTCATTCAAGAAACACCTGACATATACTATAGGCACAGATGTTACACAAATATGAAGAACAAAAATGTAACAGTCCCTTATCTTAAAATTCTCTCAGTCTAGAGGAAAGAAAGTTAAGTAGTGATAATGTGGTATAATATAATAGTTATCCATTATATTAGAATATATTTGTTGGAAGTTGGGATGGGATGTGTTCAAGGAAAGGTAAAAAAAAGAAAAGAAAAGAAAAAAGAAAAGAAAAGAAAAGATGAACCAAGGGTTCCAAATGGAGGGAATTCATGAGCAAACGTACAGAGGCAAGTATCTGGAATGTTCTGAAACCTGTCAATAATGTGGCATAGCTAATGAAATACTTCTCAGATATCTGTTCCTAAATATCCCTAAGGAGTAGAGTGAAGGTTTTTATGCAAGATTGGGGTGAAGATGGAAATAATCTTTACCAAATTAGAATTTTAAGTTTGGTCTTCTTTTAAAAAAATATCTGGAATTCTACCCAAAGCATACCTGTATTTGTTGACAGATAATGTTTTAAAATAGTTTACCATGTGAATTCATGTTTTCCTGAGGAATATGTGCAACCCCAGGAAGATACATCAAGGGCATCTTGTGGCTTTGTGTGTGTCCCGGTTACCTCATGAACTCTGTGTATGCCCTAGCTATGTCATAGACCCCAGAGTCATGCCTTTCTGTCTCATTTGAGAAGCATACTCAAGGGAATATGTATGGCTAAACTGTATCTCGAGATGAGGCTGAAAATGGAAACTGTGCTTAGTTTACGAAGAATTCAGATCAATGAAGTAATGGGATCAGATCTAGACTTTTATAAATTTGTCAGAATAATCCTTTCACGTCATATGTGTTTTGAAATACAATGTAGTTATAGAAGGCAATTGATTATATCTAGACAAAATAGGTTAGTTGATCAACAGTTTCCTAATGCTGATGTCATCTTTTTCTCCTTGGGCCATTAATTTTTTCCTCACTAATGTGTCTATTGCTTGCACACAGGCAGCCACAGCTGACTCAGAGATGTAAAAGCACTCCTTGACCCATGCCCTTAGTGCAGGTGCTTAGTCTAGTCATGGGCTTGTAGAAAGGATGATCAGTGTCACTTTGAAAACACAGAAATGCTGGGTGGTTTGTGATATAGTTTTCCTGGATGAAATTAATGTCTGTAACAGGAAAGACATAAATCAGAATGTGACTTCCAGCCTGCCAATTTCATTCAGCCTGCAATGAATTCTAGAAAAAAAAAAAAAATTCAATTCTGCCAAACTCATCCGTATTTGATAAGTTTGGTTCAGATGTTTTTCTTTTTCATTTTTTTCCCCTTGGACTCCTTTAGCTCCTGTCATCAAGGCTGACCTTACCCCTAGGTCACTGGGAAGGCCCTCTGCCCCCTCTCCCACCTTCAGTGATGCCTGAAATACTTTAAGTAGGAGACCAATCAATCAATCAATTTTGCCTCCACAATATGAGTAACACCTAGACCTAAATTCATACAAAGAGATGAAAACTAAAATCAGACATTTCCTAAGGCAGCAAGTATGGGTCGATAGAAGGAAAGAGAGCACACAGGGGTGCTCGAGGCCAGAAGGAATACCAGCTGTACCAAGTTTCAGAGAAAGCAAAAAAAAAAAAAAAAAAAAAAAAAAAGAGATGAGGTTATGAATAGCAAAGCCAAATGTTACCTATGCCAGTTTTACCCAAGGCTTGTACTAATGAAACTCTACAATCTACTCCATGACCCCATGATGTAAAACATGCTTCTTATGTTGGCGGCTTGTGCTGTTAAAGGTTAAAGATGTTAAGATTATAATCAAATATACACTTCATAAAAATTCTAATAAGAAATTTTCATTCAGACTCCCTGCACTCAAATTTAAACCATCATCAACAAATCAGTTGTAAATGCCGAAAAACATCCTTCAGTTTGGCTCAAAACAATAAAAAGCCCCATAAACAAGAGACATTAACAAAGTAAGAACTCAAATCAAAATCATCTTTCAGAATGCAAGTGAATGAGACTACATGCCACAGGTCTTACAATTCAAATCATCTTTTGTGTTTTCTCCGAGTGCATTAAAAATGACAACGGAGAAAGGATGTGTGATTCCCATGCTCACAGAGTGTATATAAAGGGTTGGTTTGATGACTCCTGTAAAGGAGCAAATAATTTGGATGGGGGATGAGATTAATAACTATAAATAAAATCAGGAGGAATCAAGTGCTTTGTACAAGATATTTTCATATCTTGACGTAAGGACAATTTTAAGTTTTACAAAGCAAAATGAGTTTATTCTGTCTACTGATGTTCATTTGGATTCTAAAGGCCATAAGTGACTCTAGGGAGAAAAGTACTACCTACGTGTAATATGGACACTTACGAGGGGTGAAGAACAATGCACACCTGAATGCATCACTAGTTTACATTGTCTTGCCCTTGAAGATTTTGGAGTACTATTTGCTACAATGCATACCACTGGAGGAAATATATACCACTTGTATTAGTCTGTGATAGGCTAGAAACTGAATTTCTGGAGTTTTCCTCAGCTATAAATTAGGTATCCCAGCACCTATTTATATCACTGAGGCATATCATCTTTGAAATTTGGCTTCAATTGGCAAAAGTCTCACACTGTCATCACTTCTTTCACATTTTTCTTTCTGGTACATCCCAGGAAGGATGGAAGTTGGCTTCCTTTTCAGTTCCCATGCTTCTAGCTGTCTCTCACTTAAGCTGTGCCTTTTCAAATTTTTCTGTTCTGTCAAACAAGGGTGGACTTAGAGAAAGAATACAGCACTACATGAAGCCTTTCAACTGTGTGTTAGTTGCAAAATGAAGAAGGTGAGAGAGGAAGAGAAGGAGAATCCTCTTCCATCTCCTTGCTGTCTTTTGTGACACTGAAAATAGATGAAATTCTAGATAAGTGGAATCTTTCCAAAATAACTTTAAGAACTCTTAGACTAGAATACAGCTTGTTTTGTCAAAATATTCAATATGGTAGAGATATTTTCCTCAAATTTGCTGACCTAAAAATGGGGATTAATATCAGGAGATACTGGATACATGTATTTTATGGTGGTTTTAGGTTAGAATGACAGATACAAGAAAGCCACAGAGAATGAGCATTTTAAAACATGTTTTAATGTTTATTTATTTTTGAGAGAGAGACAGACAGACAGAGTGTGAGCGGGGGAGGGGCAGAGAGAGAGAGGGAGACACAGAATCCAGAGTAGGCTCCAGGCTCTGAGCTGTCAGCACAGAGCCTGACGTGGGGCTCGAACTCACGAACCACGAGATCATGACCTGAGCCGAAGTCAGAAGCTTAACCAACTGAGCCACCCAGGAGCCCTGAGAATGAGCCTTTGAATAGAAGTGGGGTTTTCACCTACAGAAGTTCACCACTTTAAGTCACCCTTTCCCCAAATATTTTTTATTGAAAACTTCCTAAAATGTGTTAAAATTATTCTAAGCATAACTTAACCTATTTTTAATGACTGAAAAAAGATATTTATTATGTATTTGATATTTTTAGGTGTTATTGAAGTATAAATGGCTACTTGCCCTTAAACTCAATGACCTCATGCTTTTGTTGTGTGAGATGCTGTGTCTGTTTTTTATGGTTGTCCTGCATTGTTAAGCTACTCAGGTGATGAGCTGACTGTACTTCTATTTTCTGGCCTTACCATCCTAAAGTACATAAACTCTAATCTACACAGGCTGAGAAACCAGGCCCTCAAACTTGTTGGCACTGAATTTAAAGTAAGACTAGATAGATTTCTAAGTGGGGACCTGAAAAAAGCATACAGACTTTGTGGTAGTTATTAACCACCTCTGTGTTTAATTTCAGAGTTTTGTTCATATTCCAAAGATCTGAACTGTTAAATAAGTGACCAGTAGACAAGTGAGATAATAGAAGTTTTTGCTGTAATTTAAATAAAGCATTCATATTTTACAAAAATAACATGCCATTTATGTTTCAAGTGTGGAAGGTACTGTTTATTTTATAACAATGCTATGCTGAGAATAATTACCAAATGCAGCAATCTCCTGAGTTTCAAAGTCTCTGGTTTTCCTACAAAGGCTAACCTTGTCTAGGAATATAATAGTTCTTTTAGTCTTTCAGATGCCTGAAGCAATTAAAGGAACTAGTGTGTTTGAATTTGCTAATGCTGTTTATGTCCTTGGTGTTGCCATTTCATCATGGTTACTGGGAGGGGTCAACAATGCATTTTTTTAATGGAAAATAATTTTTAATTTTAGTGAAAGGGGATGATCAAAATGTCTGATAGACTCTTTGAGGTTAACAAAATGGGACAATGCCCAGTTTCAGGCCACAAGACAAGACAGAGAAATGAATGTGATACGTCACTTCTAATGGGGTAGGTCTCTGAAACAGTCCACTTTTCTATTTTGGTGTTTATTACAAACAGGAATTGCAACTTGCCAGACTTACACGCATCTGACTGCTTGTACACACAAGCCCAAAGACACAGCCTTATGTTAGGGTACCCAAACATCTGCATTTACATTTGTATAATCGGTTTAAAAGCCATTACTGGGGAAAATTGTTTCAATTGTAAGAGGATATTCAGCTATGGGTTTTTAAATAAAACATTAGAACTATTATGTATTCTAATTTTTAAAATATTCATGCATACACAAGGAAACAAAATTAAAATGAAACTGTATTTTAGGAAAACAGTATATTATTTTTTTAGGTAACTAAAGTGTTAGATATTTTAATCCCTATAAAACAAACTGGTTCCTAAAGAGAGGACATTTTGACCACTGCCATACTTACAGTTGCTATGCCATTGGCTTTCTGAGATTACATTTTATATAACAAACACATTTATATGTTATAAGTACACATAGCACTTACTATGTATATAAGAGATCATTCTAAGCACTTTACAAATATTAACTTATTAATCCCCATAACAATCCTAGGAAATATGTAATATTAGTATCTTTGTAGTATAGGTAGATCAACTGATGCATGGACAACTAACTTGCCCAAAATGGGTTTTGAATTCAGCAATCTGGCTATAGACTCCTTGTGCTTAATCACTAATGTGTGTCACCTCATTAATTTATATTCCCATAGTACCTGGGGCTAAGCCACTGTTGTGAAACACACCCACTATCCTACCCCAGCTGGATTACAGGAGAACTCAGGATTCAATCACATGCTGCATTCAGACCAACCTCTTTACACAACAGACAAGCTAGGCTCTGGCTTTCAGTTCAGTCTTCAGTCCACACTTCCATCCTAAGACCTCATTCTGTCATTGTTTTAGGTTGGGGAGTGGTGAGACACATGGGAAAGCATTCATTTCCTATCAGTGAATTTTATTTGCATACATTGAAATCATTCAGCAAATATCTAATAATATAGAAACCCGTAACAGAAGGAGTTGTTGTTTCAATCCATTTGTTTCCTGAAGGTCCTTTGGTCCCTATGCAAATTCATATTCACCACTCCCCAGCAACCAGCACTGCATAAAAAGAGTATTGAGAAAGATATCATTTGTCAAGCCACAACATGATCTATGTATTAAAGAAATGCATAACAACTTGCCTGTCATTTTCTTAATTTAGAAAGGCCACTCATGATGCTTCCAACTTAGACCCAGCCTTAACTGGCATATATATGTCAGTTTCATCAATCAATCAATCAATCATAAAAATTTAAAATCTGCTTAACCAAGTCACTTTTCTCACCCAAAATATGCACGATATAACAAGAAATATTCTAGTTAATAATGTCAGAATTTCCTTCAATTCCCACAGCCATTCATGCCTAGGCCACCAGAAAGCAAACTCTATGTGTTGTTAGGTTACACCTTTCTTTTTACAACATGGATATCATTTCCTAATCCTTAGAGGGTTGTTTTAGGAGGGTAAAAAAACTAAAATAATTAATTTGACTTGGGACATTTTCATTTTGAAGTGTTTGTAAGAGACATCCATGAGGAGTAGCTCTAAGGCATTTGGAAATGTTGGTCTTGAATTCACAAAATGAAGAAACTTAGAGATATACTTGAAGAATTTCAAATCATTTTCACATATTTAAGTTGAAATGTTCATTGGAAAAAGTTAATCTGTGGCCAGATTGTGAGGGTCTTAGATAGTAGTAATGGCAAGAAACTTGTTATTTTATAAGCAAGGAATATGAGACATCTCTTCTCCCTGCAAAACCTCTGTGACTGTATCTATATTTTCGAGACAGCTAGTGGTATTAAAAGGATGCGAAGAAGGGGCTATAGGAGCCTGAAAAGATGATGAAGTCTAGAATCAGAACCATGGAAATGGAAATTGATGTTTACAAGTAAGAACAAAGAGAGGAATGTAATGCTATTTATAAGAAAATGGAAACAATCTTCTGGTTTTTAAAAGGGAAGGTTTTGCTGGTTTATTTAGTTCATTCAAGATAGAGGGATGGAGAAAGAAATGTAGGCAACATATCAGGATGTCAAACTGAATTTGAAAAACTAAGCATTTTTTTTTAAAGATTTTTTTTTCAATGTTTATTTATTTTTGGGACAGAGAGAGACAGAGCATGAACGGGGGAGGGGCAGAGAGAGAGGGAGACACAGAATCGGAAACAGGCTCCAGGCTCCGAGCCATCAGCCCAGAGCCTGACGCGGGGCTCGAACTCACGGACCGCGAGATCGTGACCTGGCTGAAGTCGGATGCTTAACCAACTGCGCCACCCAGGCGCCCCAAAAAACTAAGCATTTTTTATGAGCATGGGGATGTCTAATATTTACTTTTAAGTTGTTTGTGTTGCTGGAATATTAATGTGGTAGATTTAGGTCTGTTGTTGTTTATTTTGTTTGCTTCTCTGTGAAAATAAAGGAAATAGGCTGAGTTTGACAAAGGAAGCACATACAAGATATAGCAATGATATCCCTAAATCAAATGAATCCACCAAATCCAAGCTTTGGCTGTACATGGTTTAGGCTTTGAGTCAGTTTCTTCCTAGTATCTCAAAAGACAAGGCTTCCTTGGAATACCTAGGCTACTTGAGTTTTGGGGCAGCAGAACTATGTATGCTCTTGGCTTGAGCAAGAAGAGGGAGAAATATATACTATCCCACAGCCTAATGGAACTCTCCAGCTAAGCTTGCCAAACTGAGTACATAAACACCAGCTAGAGAGAATGTAAACCTGACACTAGACCTTAACCCTCTGACAAAACATAAATTTAAACGTCCAGACACTGGCTGCTGTCAATCCCATGACAAACCATTGTTTCCTTATAAAAAGAGAAAGAGTGTTTCCAATCTTCAGGCTGTAGGTATAACACTGCTAAGGTATCAAGTGACCTCTAGTCAGACACAGCATTCAGGAAGAGAGATACACAGGTGAATAACACATAGTCCCTACCCCTGTGAAGTACATGGTCTAGTGAGAGGAGAGGCTATTTCACCATAGAATTAAAAAGCAGGACAATGGTGAAGAGATGAGTTGAATGATGCAGAACACACTGGAGGACTAACTGACCCTTTGTGGGGTCGCTGTTTATTTTTTACCCTCCCAAGACGTCCCCTTCCATGTAGGGCATTCAAGAGATGAAGTTTCGACTCCTAAAGGGTCAGACATCAGACCTCTTTGCAAGATATTTTTACAGAAGATTCACGTATGTTAAGGCCAGCATTGCCCCAGAGGGAAAATGAGTTGCAGCATTCTGCTACCTGCGTTAGATATGTTATTTCATGTAATTCTCCCAACAACTGTAAGACACTGGTATTATTATTGTCATCTAATAAATGAGGAAACAGGAGCACATAGGTCTACACTAGTCAGAATTCAAACCATTATCTATCTGCCTGATTGCAAAAGTTCTCAACTTTCCCACTATATCAAACTGAATCCCCCAGAGTGAGATTACTAAACATGTCTTCATTGTATAAGACAGTACATGCTTTGCAACACTCACCCTAAATATATATATACATATATACATATATTTACATATACATATCATCATATATACTTATATATATATCATCATTATACATAGATGCACATACACACATATAAAGCATTGTTAGTCATTAGGCAAATTCTAACTGAAACCACAGTGTGATATCACTACACACACAGAATAGCAAAGAAAAACAAACAAAAAACAAAATATAAAAACCTGACAAAAATCCAAAAATCCAAGTGGTGATGAAGATTTGGAACAACCGTAATGCTCATACTTTGCTGGTGGGAATAAAATAATGGTTCAGCTACACTGAAAAAGTCTAACAGTCTATTATAATGTTAAATATACAGTGATACAATCTACCAACCCCACTTCTAGGTATTTAATATAAGGTAAATGAAAACATTTGTCAACACACGAACACGTATGTGAAGGCACATGGCAGCTTTCTTCATACCAACCCCAAACCAGAAATGACTAAAAAGTCCATCTACTAGTGAGGAAACAAAAAGATCGCGATACATCCATGTGATGGAATTGTACTCAAACATAATAAGAAATGAACTGCTGATACTTGGGAAAACATGGAGGAATCTCAAAAGCATCATGCTAAATGAAAGAAGCTAGACACAAAAGGGGGCAGAAATCAGATCAGTGGTTGCGAGGCAATAGGGTGAGAGAACTGACAACAAAGGAGTCTAAGAAACCTTTTTGGAGTGATAAAAATGTTATATAGATTGATTTTAGTGGTGGCCACACGATTGTTCATGTTTGTAAACATTTGTACCGTTCACTAAAAAGGAGGGATTTTGCTTTATGTCAGGTATATCTTATTTAAAAATGCCTAAAAAGGTGGATTTCTCTCTATGTAAATTAATCTCAGTAATCCTTATTTTAACAGCGTTAACTCCTTTCCCCCTCCAACATAACATGCATGAAGGTCTTTCTAGAAAAACATATTTAAATACAAAATCAAATGTGTATGTTTTAATCTCTTTAAATTCCTGTTTTGCCCTTTTTACAAATCCCACCCACAAGGTACCATCTTTTATGGAATATTTGGTAATGAGTAGGGATACCAGAAAACAATAAGATAGTAATTTGTTCCATTCACCATCACCCTGTTACAGATGCGGACAAAGCATGTGAGTGTGAAAGGATCTGAGCCTGTTACTAAGATTAATGGAAATCCAGATGGGGGACTCCTGAGGAACTAACAGCTTCATCTGAAATCCAGTGGAAAACAATTGTCTTAGAGTCATGTGAAATGCTATAAAAGTTAAAACTTATAACTAAGTCCTACTGCCCTCCAGCACCACTTGACAGCCCTGTGGGGTCTGAGAGCAGAGGCCTGAGAACAGAGATTTATGCCACAAATTAAGCTCCTCAAACCCCAGTGGAATATTCTGTTAGCCCTTTGGCCATATGTAAGTGCACTGCTAACCATCACTACAAGAGAACATTCTAAAAATGAGGTGGAATGGGGTGCAGGACAGGGAGTATTTAATTGAAAAAAAAAAACTTTGTAAAAATAAAAATAAAAATTTAAAAGCTGTTTTGCAATTCCTTAAAACTTGCCTCATGTTCCAAAGTCTAAACATGCTTGGGGCCATGATTTAAATTATTTTTCTCAGCCAGTGGGGTGTACTTTTTAAATTACTGAAGATAGTCATGTTTTTAATCTGTGAAAAATGCGTACTTTTTCTGAGGGTTTCTACTTGCTTTACCTATTACTCATTTCTAAGTCAGCTAAGACTTTTGAGGGTAATGGGTGTGTGCAAATAAATAAATAGATAGATAAATAAATAAATAAATAAATAAATAAATAAATAAATAAGACACTGAGGAAACTAAAAATGAAGAATGGGACGGAACCAAAAATTTTGTCCCAAATGTGTCTTCACAGAACCACATATGGTATTAACAAATATTGATCAGTTCATGCATTTTTGATTCTCTGTAAGGTCTTCCTCTGTGTTCACAAGTTGTTCAACAAGGTCAAGTAAGCTAGCAAAAAGAAATACTTATTTAGAGCCTATTTGAAGAAGAATCATAAACAGTGAATAAGCAGGTGGATGCAGGCATATTACCATCTTTTAGGCATTTGGAAGTATGTATCAGTATGAACAGGCTTTCTCTCTGCTCCTTAAGGGCAGGACTTCAAAATACAGACTTTGCTGGAATGTTTATCTAATCCTCATCACCTGACTAAAGCTAAATGCCAACCTCAACAAATAATTGTTTCATTAAAAGATGTAGTTCTAGAAATTCTAGCAGATGAATCATTCAGATGTATGTACACACATTTATGTCCCCCTTGGCTACACATATGCAAAACAACAATAACAACAACAAAAGCTAAACAAAACACAGAGGAAACAGAATGGATATGAAAAGAAATACCCACTATAATTGGTTCCTAACTCTCCACCATTAGTAAATACTATAGGCTAAATTCCTATAAATGGCTGTAATAAGAGTCAGATGTCTCATGAACACATATTGTAGAAAAACTAGTACAGTTTGACCCTTGAACAACAACATGGGTTTGATCCATGAGTGTCCACTTACATATGGAAATATTTTTGAAAAATACAGTACAGTACTGTAAATGCATTTTCTCTTATGACTTTCTTCTTTTATTTATACTTAGAGAGAGAGAGAGAGAGAGAGAGAGAGAGAGACACCATGATGGGGGGTGGGGAGCAGAGAGAGAGAGAGAGAGAGAGGATCCTAAGTGGGCTCCATGCTGACAGCAGCAAGCCCCATGCCAGGCCTCAACGTAGAAACTGAGATCATGACCTGAGCCAAAGTTTGATGGTCAACTGACTGAGCCACTCAGATGCCCCCCTTATGGTTTTCTTAATAACACTTTTTTCTAGCTTACTTTTTTGTAAGCATATGGTATATAACACATATAACATAGAGAATACGTGTTAATTCAGAAAGGATTCTGGTCAACAGTAGACTATTAGTGATTATCAGGGATTTTCCACTACTGGCAGGGGAGGGGTGGGGGATGGCGAACCGTTACTTCCTTGGAGGGTGGAAGCAAAAAGTTTCGGAGAAGACTGGAAGAGGTACTTTTCTTGGCGCAATTTGTTTCTCAGACTCACCTTGTTTACTTTTGCTTATCTGGTTCCTCAAAGTGTACCGTTTTCAATCATTTTTCCTTTTCCAACTTGATATCCGCAACTCATTGTATAGATTGGTGGGTTATGACCAAGAAGTACCAAGGGCTTTTCAATATAGTTAGTGTTTTCTAAAAGCATTTTTGAAGAGGACGAATGTATGTACAAAGGCAGGGGAGGCAGGGCTGAAGTATCCTCACGGTCAGGATGGTCCTTTTGTCACTGCTCCACAGTCTACACCACCCCTCAACTGTCGGCGTGTATCTGTCCCAAGATGTGACTTTGGTGCTACCTAGGAGCTTCCAGAAGAGACCAGAAATATAGAAAATGGTTCCTTCACAGCCCCATGGTTTGGAGCAGGATGTGGATCAGCATTGGTTTCCAGGTTCCAAAAGGTCTGCTTTCAGCACCAGTGATGACGGCTTCAAGATACCTGTACAGTCCCCTCTACCAGGGACTCAGAGGCACCGTGCCGCGCTGGAGACCTCCTCCACGCCCCCCCCCCCCCCCCCAAAATATTTTCCATTGAGGCTTCGGTTAAATTTGTGGCCTAAATCTCTGTCCTCATGTCTCTGCTCTCAGACCCCACAAGTCCCAGTACTTCGAGGCTTCATCCAGCAGTAGTCCGCCAAGGTGTGGCTGCTTCCTCGGTCCCCAACCAATGGAGGCCTGCTCCCAAGGCCAGTGGACTTGGCTTGGCGCTACAGCCTGGACGCAAGGCCTCTGCTCACAGTCCGGGTGAAAAGCAGGGCGGGTCCAGCGGACTTGAAGCAAATCTGGACTCAGTCGGCGCCAAGTCACCGAGAAAGACACGATCCCGGGAGACGGCCCCGTCCCGGCAGCGCCCCACCTCCACATCCCGACAAGCTCTGCGAGCCCAGCGGGCCCGGCAGGCATCGCGCGCCGCCCAGGCTTTCCCGCAGGGGCTGCTGGTGCGGAGAGGCGCTGCTCGCTTCGGACCTTCCCTTGGGTCAGTGCTGCCGGCTCACGTGATGTCAGATACCCCGCGGGATGAGTCTGAACCCCTGGCACTGAAGGTGGGCACCACGGGCGCCGTGGAGGCCGCAGAGTAAAGGTTGGTCTTACTGGGCGCCGCCCAGCTCTGCCTGCTTGACTTACCCTCATGGTTTCTATAGTTGTTTTTTTTTTTTTTTTTTTTTTTTCCTCTTCTTTCTCTTTTTAGTGTTTATTTATCTTTGAGAGACAGAGACAGAGGCAGAGTGTGAGCGGGGGAGGGGCACAGAGAGAGGGAGACACAGACTCCAAAGCAGGTTCCAGGTTCTGAGCTGTCAGCACAGAGCCCTAGGCGGGGCTTGAACTCACGACCTGCCAGATCAGGATCCTGACCTGAGCGGAAGTTGGTGGGCCAATGGATTGAGCCACCCAGGCGCCCCTACAGTTTTTTCTTGAACCCTAGATTATCCTGATTTGAACAGTGCCAGTAAGGATAACCGACCATTTCAAGGTGACACAGGTAGTTGTGAACCGAACTAGGGCACAGGTAAGACCTCGGTTTACTTCTACCAACCCACGTGGTAGAAACAAACCCCTTGTTCAGGACTGAATGCAGCACCAGTACATTCATTCTAATCCCATACTACCCCAAGTCGAGAGAGCAGCCCCGATTGTGAGTTGAAGGCATAATAGTGTATTTTATCGGCAGTGTACTTTAAACATCACTTATAAATTGCTTGTGCTTTACTTGAAAATGAATGCAGAGTGAAGCTGAAAACCCCTGCTCAATGGTGTCCAGCCTCTGAAGAGCATCATGTCGTCAATAAAAATCCTAATAGGCTTGATTTTTTATCATTTGCCTGCATAATTGTTAATTCACAATGATTGCAGAAAGAACATGGTGTTACTTGGGTTAAACCAACTAAAAATGTAAAGATTTTCTCTTCAGGTATTCATCCAGAAGTAAGAAATTTGGCAGTAATTTTAATGTGTTCAATAAGAGAGTATGTCTTCACTTTGAAAGGAAACACGAATCTTAGGTGTTAAATTTCTTACTCGGCGCAGGTTCGTTGGTATAATTTCTGATACCTAGTTTTCTTTTTTTCTGCATGAATACCAAAGGCCGATTGTAGGGGAGTGGTGACAGAGTTGATGGGTCAAACTTGGAGGAGCTTGAGGGATAAATAATCATTGTCAAGGAGAGAGAAAATTGCAGCTGGGAAGACAAACCGTCCCCCAAACTGCTTCAAATATGAAGAGCAGGGCAAGGACTAAAATGATAGTTAAGAGCAAAGGTAATAAGAAGAGGTAGCTAGGAATCAGAATGTCTTATTTTAGTTCAGCACTAAATGCCTAAAGAAGAGGTCTAAAGAGTGATTGATTGTTGAACTGAAGGCTAAAAAGGATGCTACTTCGAGGCATCAGTCTTTTTTGCATAGTTTTGACACCTGTATTGTCAATGTATAGATTTCAGATTACCTTTATATTTTTCTGTTTTTCCTAGTTCTGCCACAAAATAAATCTATTAACATGGGAGTATTTAAATTTTTTTAATGTTTATTTATTCTTGAGAGAGAGGGAGAGACAGACAGAGCATAAGCAGGGGAGAGACAGAGCGAGAGAGGGACACAGAATCCAAAGCAAGCTCCAGGCCCTGAGCTGTTGGCACAGAGCCCGTTGTGGGGCTTGAACTCACGAGCCGTGAGATCATGACCTGAGCTGAAGTCCAATGCCCAACCGACTGAGCCACCCAGGCGCCCCAACATGAGAGTATTTAAAATTTCAAAATCATCTAGCAGTTCTCCTTTTAGTATGTTCAAAAAAAAGAATGAACCTGGTAGGTCCATCAAACATTTCAATTCCAAAATAATCTATAGAACTTTTGCTATTCTGGTTGTCCTTAAGTTTTTCGAAGATTCCATAAAATCAGAGCTCCAAATTGCACAAAGTACTTTAGATGAGATTTGAAAACCATAAGTTCCAGGAGTTCTGTTATCCGGACTGTAAATTTATGTTAATATTAAAAGTGTATGCAATTATGTTCACTTGCTTAACAACTGTACTGTATTATTAGCTCACATCAACTTGAGAGAAAAATATGTGTGGCAAACTGATCAAGCAGGTCTTAAATTGGAAATTTGTGGAGGAAGGTGAATTACGACCTAAGATGTAGAATGGGACATTGAACTGCATTTCTCAGAGGTGCTATAGATAGTTCCTGAGCAATACTCATAACTTCACCTGGGCTTGTCGGGAGTCATGTGAGTACTCATGCCCTGTGGAGTAAGAGTACACTTTAAAAACTGGACAGGACAAAGTGCTATTAAGGTGGCTACCTCAAAAGTATCTGATTTGTCTAAATACCTTGATTTCCTTCATTCCTCTGAACAATTCTGACTCGTGTGTTCCCTATTTCTTTTTGACTTCATAGCTCCCCTGGGCCTTCAGCTTGTGATGACACTGTTTTCCCTGGTTCATCCCTGTAGCCTGGTGACCTAGTTCTTTGCTCTTCTATTCAGCTTCAATAATGCAACCCTTATTCTTTTATCTACCCCTCCCCACTTATTGTAGTATCTTGCCTTGTGCTACTGATACCATTAGATACATTAGATACATTTCTGCTTTCTTTATCACTATGTGGCTTTTACCTTATGTACCTGTATAACCCCACAGATTCTAAATTATCCTTTGGAGTTTGACATGAACTACTCAGAGTCTGGCATTTGATTAATATAGTCAATTTTATATAAGTAAAGTCCATACATGAGTAGCACTAAAGTCTGGTGGAATGTCTTAGAACAGCAGTGAAAAGGAGATGAGATCTGTCCTAAAAGAAAGAGCTCTAATGTACAAAGTGGATTGTGCATTAAAAGCACACTGATGTGTTAAAGAGTGTGTTAAAAAGGTTGTTGACAAATAAGAGGAGAAAAAAAAATAAATGATGTTGCTGAGAGATACTGAGTGCTCAGAGAAAGAGCGAATACAACTGATGCTTTCCTAATATAGATTGTAACTCCAGTATTCAGGCTATTAGTGTCAGAAACATTATCTTTCTTTCTCATCTTTGAATCCCCCTTAGATTCTAGCAAAATGCTTTTGAATTGAAATTAGTCTTTGTTGGCAGTGTCTTTCTTCTAAATGTTGAACAGTTGATATATTCTTGATGTACCCAGAAGAATCTTTCATGACTGAAAAGCTGGAAGAATCCATAGGGGAATGGTTACTCTAGTCTTGAATCCAGTCAGCAAAATAGGGATAAAAGAATTAACATTCATCAGACTCTTCCAAACGTTCTGCAGCCATCATCTCGTTGAGTCTTCTTAAAATCCAATTGAAGGAGTATTTATTAGCCTGATTTTTCAGATGAAGAAATAATGACCCAGAGGTTAATAACTGTGATAGGCAGTAATTATTAATGTAAGGAGTTGCAGAAACTCAGAGTCCATACTCTGTTGGGTCCACCATGTTGTCCATCAGTTGCTTGTGATTAGAAGATGAGGAGACCCTTGGGAAATAAATGTCAGTCCAGTGAGAAGAAAGCAGGAAGATTATCTGGAGCATGTGCCTTCTGGGAAGAAAATTTTCTTATGAACTCAGATCTCAAAAGAAAATGTGTACTTAACCATAAAGGAGAGCTGAAGGGTGTCATGCCGCCCTAAGGAAGGTGCCAGGAAAGGCTCAGAATAAAGGCACATTTATACAACTATTCACCACAATCAAATAAATATATAAATACAATTGTTGCACATATGCTTGGTATAAGAAAGTAGGCAAAGTACAAATAGCCCTGTTGTTCAGAGAACATGTAACATCACACAATTTAAAGATAAATAACATGGTTTGTTTTTATCTTTGTCACTGGGTTAAAAGGAAGTCATATTGCAAATTACATTGCAAGCATTATTAAGCTATTACTACTCAGGGTCAGAAAGTAGAATAAACAGCACCGAGAAAAGTCTTGGTAAGTTTTGCAATCAAGTGTGAATAAAACTTGTGGATGTGATTCTGAAATCCTTCTCATTGTGCGTGGAGATGACGTGGAGAGTTGAGAGCGGTGCCATAGGAGCAGAGAGGGCAAGTGTTGTCCTTAAGGAACAGAAATCGAGGTAAGTGGCACAGAGTTGGAACTGTGTCTTTCCTTTTTCTTACAATTTCCAAACACTGGGCACACTGCCTAGCACCTACTGGTGTTTAGTAAATATCTTTTTTGTTCTAAATGGGAATAGTTTCCCAGTTCAAAACCATGTTGAACAAGTATAATATCATATAGTTGGCAAGATTTATAGAGTGCTTGCAGCTTATGAGAGAGATGACATTGTGAAACTAAGGTATCAGGGTAAACCCCAAGTGTAACTGTTGTTATCACAATATATATTTTCAGTCCAGCCAGTACTTCCCATGGTTGTCCTTTTCCAGATGCCGCATGAGGCGCTGAGAGGTAGAGGTAAATGAAGCACTCTGTGTTCTCAAGTTTCCCACTGTTTTAAGCTAATAACAACCAGGCTGTGACTTAACAGAGATCTTTGTCTTTACGAAAACATGTTCATGAAGAGGCAGGACAGGTGTCCTAGGCAGTAGCTGTTCTACTTATTGATGAAGGTGGATTATTAAGATATAAAGAGAGAGGCAAGTGAGGATTTCAACTGTCAGTCCATGACAACATCAGAATCCTAGGCCTTAGAGCTGCACATATTGCATGAGACAAGGCAGAGAAAAGCAAAGGAAGATAATGTTGTGTGTTTATTCTGTACTGCCCACTGTTCTCAGAATTTATATGCACTACCTGATGTGATGCTCACAACAACAGTGGAAGTACAGTGTTTTCGTTCTACAAATGAGACAACCAAGGGATAGAAAAATGAAGTACTTTGCCCAATGTTAGTGGTAGTGCCTGATTTTTAACCTAGGTAATTTGGCTGTATCCCCATTATCTTACTTTTTACACGAAACCAAAATATAGTTATGTGTCTAATTAGGAAAGCTGAAGAAAAAACAAATGGTGAGCTTCTCTCACTATGGACTTTGTCTCTCTCTCTTTTTTTCACCATCCATTCTCTCTTCTAGGTACTTAGAACTCTGATAAGAGCTCTGGGCCAAAGGGAAGGGACATAGTCTAATAATCTCATTCATACTAAAGTATTAAGGATCTAATCTTAGTTCTTTCCCAGAGACTTGTATTTTTAAAAGAGGATATCAAAGAGAGGATAATGTATAATACACAAAAGGAGCAATGAAAAATTAAGGGGTGAGATGAGAGTCTGGTGGACTTTAGAGGGTGTGGCTCACTCTCCTGGAAGTACTATAAACTTTCCTACCTGAGAATGGTCAATAGAGTAAGAAGTATATTTTCAGAATACTTAGAAGATTCTTCTTTAAAAGGCGAGCTTTGAAACAGGTCATGAAAGAAGCAGTAGATGTGGGTCTCAGAGCAGGAGAGCTGGAAGCCATCATGATCATAGGAAGAGTAAGAGAGGAGGGTTTCTAAAATACAGACTTGTCTCGGGGCACCTGGGTGGCGCAGTCGGTTAAGCGTCCGACTTCAGCCAGGTCATGATCTCAGGGTCCGGGAGTTCGAGCCCCGCGTCAGGCTCTGGGCTGATGGCTCAGAGCCTGGAGCCTGTTTCCGATTCTGTGTCTCCCTCTCTCTCTCTGCCCCTCCCCCGTTCATGCTCTGTCTCTCTCTGTCCCAAAAATAAATAAACGTTGAAAAAAAAAATAAAAAAATACAGACTTGTCTCTGATGAGCCCAAACAATCCTGGAATCAGTGAGTACATTCTGAAATATAGTTCCTGAAGGTACAGCGGGTGAATACTTAGTTCTCTCTACTACCTTACTGTTTAAAATTGTTTTCTATATACAAAAAGCACATTGCTAACAGGTTAACACAGGGTCACAATTAGTTTTTCAATATTTTGCCCTGGAAACTTCATTTTTAAAACATAATCTTTTATGTGGAAGGCCTATCCTGGACTCTGTCTAAGGGGACTTCTTTATTAAAATCCCCAAATTTCTATCATACAGTTTAATTTGCAAGAAAATTCTTTTATATTAATATGACCTATGGCATTTTAATATTCTTTATTTCTAGAAGAATTTCATAGCCTTACAAACTAATTAGAGTGTATGCTTAATTTGAGAAATAAAATACTCCGTGATAATTGCATATGTATAATAAGTTGAAGTGATTTTCCAAGTTCTTTATCCAATCTCCTTCTTAGTAAAATGATAAGACCCTCTTGTGACTCATTCTTTTCCCCTATTTCTCAATTCTCTAACTTCCTGGAAGCTCCTCTGTTCTGGTGGTCGGGTAGAGAAGCATTCACCCAGAAAATGAACTTGAAAGACTCTCCCATGAGTTCTTGGTTCACTGTTTTGTTTTGTTTTTCCCATGTACTTTGCCTTGAAATAAAGGCCAGAATGAATAAGACGAGCAGTAGATGAAACTAATTTTGTTGTGTTTATCTAGAACATCATAGGCCAGAATATTAGTAAGTAAAGGGATAAGTTTTTATTTTTCTAGAATTTTTCTTAAAGTATACATCTGCGTATCATTCCAAATGTGTGTGGTAGGTTTGGGAGAGAAACTAAGAATGCTTTTCTACTTAATCAAAATAGTAATACCAGTATGTCAATGTTTATTCTTCCTGAAGTAAAAACTTGATTTGAACCTCTTTAAGGAGGGTTCTCCCTAATAGTCATTAGATAAAGCCATATGAAATGTCTATTTCTCTAGGCCAAAACGAATTCGATATTGGAAATTTCTTGTAGTCCAATCCATTGATACATTAATTGGTTAATTCCTTCAGCATTCAAGGGATAGATACAGGAGGCCATCTCTTATTCTTATAAGAAAATGTAACAATTTCTTAAATAAAATAATGATCCATAAAAATAATTTGAGAATATAACTAGAAGTTCTGAATTGTGATGCCTCTAGCTTTGCTTTTCTTTTTCAAGGTTGCTTTGGCTATTCAAGGTCTTTCGTGGTTACATACAAATTTTAGGACTGTTTGTTCTAGCCCTGTGAAAAATGATACTCATTGCATTCAATGTGTAGATTGCTTTGAGTAGTATAGACATTTTAACAATGTTATTTCCAATCCACAAGTATGGAATGTCTTTCTGTTTCTTTGTGTCCTCTTCAGTTCTTTCATCAGTGTTTCATAGTTTTCAAATTATATTACAAAGCTGTAGTGATAAAAACAGTATGGTACTGGCACAGCATAGACCCATAGATCAATGGGACAGAATAGAAAACTCAGAAATAAACCACAACAATATGGTCAATTAATCTTTGACAAAGCAGGCAAGGATATCCAATGGGAAAAAGGCACTCTCTTCAACAAGTGGTGTTGGGAAAACTGGATAGCAACATGCAAAAGAATGAAACTGCACTGCTTTCTCACACCATACACAAAAATAAATTCAAAATGGGTTAAAGACCTAAATGTGAGACATGAAACCATTAAAATCCTAAAACCATGAAACCATTAAAAAAGGAAAACACACGCAATAACCTCTTTGACATTGACCATAGCAACTTCTTTTTTTTTTTTTTTTTAATTTTTTAACGTTTATTTATTTTTTGAGACAGAGAGAGACAGAGCATGAATGGGGGAGGGTCAGAGAGAGAGGGAGACACAGAATCTGAAACAGGCTCCAAGCTCTGAGCTGTCAGCACAGAGCCTGACGCGGGGCTCGAACCCACGAACTGCAAGATCATGACCTGAGCTGAAGTCGGACGCTTAACCGACTGAGCCACCCAGGCGCCCCGACCATAGCAACTTCTTATTAGATAAGTGTCCCAAGGAAAGGGAAACAAAAGCAAAAATAAACTATTGGGACTTCATCAAAATAAAAACCTTCTGCACAGTAAAGGAAATAGTCAACAAAACTAAAAGTCAACCTTTGGAATGGGAGATGATATTTGCAAATGACATATTTGATAAAGGGTTAGTATCCAAAATATGTAAAGAACTTATAAAACTCGACACCCCCAGAAATGAATAATCCCGTTAAAAAATGGGCAGAAGACACAAATAGACACTTTTCCAAAGAAAACATACAGACGGCCAACAGACATGTGAAAAGATGATCAACATCACTGATCATCAGTGAAATACAAATCCATACAGGGAGATACCACTTTATACCTGTCAGAATGTCTAAAATCAACAATACAATAAATAACAGGTGTTAGTGAGGATGTAGAGAAAGGGGAACCTTCCTGCACTGTTGGTGGGAATGCAAACTGGTGCAGCCACACTGGAAAAGAGTATGGAGTTTCCTCAAAAAGTTAAAAATACAACCACCCTATGATCCAGCAATTGCAATATTAGGTATTTACCCAAAGAATACAAAAATACTAATTCAGAGGGATACATGCACCCCAGTGTTTATTGTAGCATTACCTGTAATAGCCAAACTATGGAAACAGCCTAAGTGTCATCAACTGATGAATGGATAGAGAAGATATGATATGCATATATCATGTACCTTTGTGTGTATGCATATAGAAACATACACACACACACACACACACACACACACACACACACGCACTGAAATATTACTCAGCCATAAAAAAGAAGAAAATCTTGCCATTTGCAACAATATAGATGGAGCTAGAGAGTATTATGCTAAGTGAAATAAGTCAGAGAAAGACAAATACCATATGATTTCACTCATATGTAGAATTTAAGAAACAAAATAAATGAGCAAAGGGGAAAAAGCAGAGGCAAATCAAGAAATGGACTCTTAACTACAGAGAACAAACTGATGGTTATAAGAGGTTAGGTGGGTAGGAGGATGGGTTAAATAGGTGATGGGGATTAAGGAGTACACATGTGATGAGCACTGGGTTTTGTATGGAAGTGTTGAATCACTGTATTATATACCTGAAATTAATATTACACTGTATACTAAGTAACTGGAACTTAAATAAAAACTTCAAATCTTTTTTTGAGAAAATTGGGGTGCCTGAGTGTTTAAGCATCTGACTCTTGATTTTGGCTCAGTCATGATCTCACAGTTGTGAGATTGAGCCCCACATTGGGCTCAGCATGGAACATGGAGCCTGCTTGGGATTCTTTCTCTCTCCTCTTCTCTCTCTGCCCCTCCCTTCCTTGTGCTCTTTCTCTCTCTCAAAATAAATAAACTTAAAACCTTTTTCGAGACAGTAAAGATAAACTTCACTTATAAAAGTAGATAGGGACGCCTGGGTGGCTCAGTTGGTTGAGCGTCTGACTTTGGCTCAGGTCATGATCATGCAGTCCATGAGTTCGAGCCCCACATTGGGCTCTGTGCTGACAGCTCAGACTCTGGAGCCTGCTTCGGATTCTGTGTCTCCCCCTCTCTGCCCCTCCCCCACTCATGCTCGCTCTCTCTCTCTCTCTCTCTCTCTCTCTCTCTCTTTCTGTCAAAAATAAATAAACTCTAAAAAAAAAAGTAGATGAGAAGCCTTAAATGAAACATGAAGAAATAAATAATATAATGAAAAATGATTCACCATTATCAAGTAAAATATATCCTGTAATAAAGGTGTTTAAATACAAGGGACCCTATCGATATAATCTGTATAAAATTACTATAGATGCCTTGAAAAATTACATATACTTTCCTAGAAAACATTGATTTCAGGTAGTTATAAAAGCACTTTGATCTTATTTTTTAATAAAAGAAACGCTATCTTTTACAAACCAATGGCCAAATAATTGTCCAAATATGTCCAAATTGTGTACAAATATTAGATTAAAGGTTTTCAGCGTGGAGGGAATTACATCTATCAGACATATCTGAGAATAGATTTTAGTCTCTGCCAAGATAGAGAACAAACATAATCCTCTGATTTCCTTCTCAACTCAACCCTTTAAATGCTGCATATGTACTGATGCCATGGAAACAAGGGTCCTATTGCTACATCCTGAGAAACCGCTGGGAAAGAGGGTAGGATTGAGTGCAGGGAGATGCAGCAACCCAGAGAGAAGGAAGTCTAGGGGCCAAGGGCAGGGTAAGACCTTCTTATGGCATGCAGGCCCCTCTCTTGCACATATTAGAGGGGGAGCCATTGTCCTCTCCCGTTCCCTATGAGACAGAAAAGAGGCCACATTTGCCAAGAGCAGTTCAGGGATTGTTCCTTACATTGTCTGGGGTTAGTTGAGTGGATTACAACAAGCAGCCCAGTCAACTCTGGTGTATTCCTTCCTTCCTTCCCCTTTACACCCCAAAGTCCCCTTTGCATCCTCCTTTACACCCCAAAGTCCAAGTGATTAAGCTAGGGACATAACTTTAGGGAAAAAGCAGTACCCGGTAGGGTTACAGGAAGATTTTCTGTGGGTGGGGCCTCAACCCTGTTGAGGGTTAACAAAGAATGATGGAACCCTGGCTGTCATGACAGTGGCTTTTTACAGTGAGCTTTGACCCAACACCTAAACTTATCAGAAGGGGCACATTAATGTCTGGGTGTATATTGCCAGGTAAGGAATATGAGATCCTAGGGAATAATAGAAAAACCTCTGAGGAATAGAACTCCTTTAAAAGAGAGACAAAAAAACTGAACAACCTATTCCCCGTGAAGTAGAACTGAGAAAATACCTTTTTAAATTGGCACAGAAAGTTTCTCGAAGAGGTAAGAAAAGATATTGATAAAAGGAAACAGAGGTTGTTTTTAAGACCTAATAGGAAAAATTAAGTATGAAATAGCATAGTAGATTAAAAACTCAATAAAAAGATACTGAATAGTAGAATGGAAACAGCCACAGAAAGACTAAGTTTCTGTAAAATCAAATGGATACATTACTATTGGAGCCAACAAGAAAGCAGAAAGGGACATTTTTTTTTTTTTAATTTAAGAGATATGAAGGTAGAAAGATAGAATTGTCAGCATCCATATAGTAGGAATCTTGAAATGAGGGATAAAAATAAGTGGAAGGAATAAAATAATTGTCAAGATAATCATAGAGACTTTACCAAGTTTGAGAAAAATGAAATGCCTCAGGCTAAAATGACTTCAAGTGTGAAAGAATATCGCTAAGGGGGAAAATGCCAATGTCAAGATCTATTAACATGAAACTTAGGAAAATTAAAACCAAAGATCAAAAATACAAAAAAAAAAAAAAGTAAGCAATGTGGAATAGGGCAACAATATAAAGTTTTTCACTGATAGATATATGGGGAAATTTACATCCTACAAAAAGAAGCTCCATATTATTTTTGAAGACACGTAACCCTACCCCACTTATACAAACTGTGTGTAAGAATTGGCATCGTACAGATGCCAAGGCAATAAGATTAGATAATAATAATTATGAAATAATAGCTTAAAAACTAAAAATTGTACACTTTAATAACATTTGTATTGATGAAACCATAAAAAATGACAAAATTCTTAGAACTGAATGAGAAAGAAAGCATGTCAAAATTTCATAAATAGAGCTAAAGAAGCACATAGAGAAAAACTGAAAGCATTAAGTATGTTTATCAAAAAGAAGAAATATAGAAAGTAAATGAGCAAAGCTTTCCACTTAATATGAGGAAAAGTTTCAGAATAAACCCAAAGAGATAAAAACTATTAAAGATAATAACAGAAATTAATGATGTAGAGAATAAAAGCAATAGGGAAGATTAAAGAAAAATCTGTTCTTTGTTTGTTTTGGTTAAATGTCTATTTTTGAGAGAGAGAGAGGTAGAGTGCGAGTGGGGGAGGGGCAGAGAGAGAGCCAGAAGCAGGTTCCACGAAGTCATAGGGCACCTGAGTGGCTCAGTCTGTTGAGCATCTGACTCTTGGTTTCAGTTCAGGTCACGATCTCACAGTTCGCAGGTTCAAGCCCCACATCTGGCTCTGTGCTTACAACACAGAGCCTGCTTGGGATTGTTTCTCCCTTCCCCTCTACCCCCCCCCCCCCCCCACACCCCACTCCCCCACCCACCACCACTTTCTTGTGCGCACTTATGTGTACGTGCTGTCTCTATCTCTCTCTCTCTGAAATAAACATAAAAAATTATGTATAATATTGCAATATGTCATGTACAGGTTTATCCCAAGAGGACAAGTATGCCTTGTCATTAAAAATCAATCAACATAATTTGCCACGCTAATGGAACATGAAAGAACACATAAGTATTTTAAAAATTGAGAAAAAGCTTTTGATGAAATTTGATTTCAAAACATATATTTATAGTAAATTTCAGAGACAAAATAAAGCCATATTTAAAGTTAATAAAGCCTTTTGTCAAAAACTTGGATCAAACATTCAACTTAGTAAGAAAATTTGCATGAGCCTATTTTGTGATGAGAGACCAGATGAAGATGCCCCCTATCATAACTATCACTCAAGACATTTTCAAAAATCCCAGGCAATGCAATAAGATAAGAAAAAGGAACAAGAAGAAATATCTGAGAGGATGATGCAAACTCTGGTTATAGATTATATGATCATTTGCTAAGGAAAACCCTTCAAAAGCAACAGACAGCCTTTAGAAATAACAGCAAAATCACCAGATACACAAGATTCACCTAGAAATATTGTTTTCCCCTATTCCAGTAATAGCACCATAAGAAATAGAATAAAACAAAATATATCATAATGCATCTATAAAGCAAGTAAGAAATAAACATAAAAATACATTAAACAGAAAAGAATAAGTGGAGACATACAGTATGTTCATTAATACTTATTCATTTATAAATTCACATCAGTCTAATAAAAAGTGGTAGGATGTTTTCAGAATTCTACAAATTCACTGTAAAAGTCCCAAGGAACATGACTGGCACTGTAACGTTTCAGACAAAGTATAAAATGTTGATGCAGGAACACACAGCTCAATGAGACAAATCTGTTACATGTGGAAACTTCCTATATGAAATAGCACAACACTCAGGAGAGAAGGGATGAATCGTTTGCTGACTAATGTTGGAGTAATTGGCTCACTTTATGAAAAATAAAGTTAAATTCTTAACTTAAGAAAAAAGGACAGGACACGGGCTCCTGGGTGGCTCAATCGGTTGAGCGTCCAGCTCTTGAATTTAGTTCAGGTCGTGATCCCAAGGTAGTGGGATTAAGACCCAAGCTGGGTTACGTGCTGAGCATGGAAACTGCTTAAGACTCTCTACCCCCCTCCCTCTCATAAATAAGTAAATAAATACATAAATATATAAATAAATGGCAGGAGGATCAAATACATATAATTGATAAAAATATAGATCTAGAAAAATGTAAGCTAATGGTTTTGTATCTTGATGTAAAGAAGGATTTTTTAAATATCGAAATGAACCCAAATACACAAAAAACAAGGGGAGAGAAGAATGTATGGGACACAATAATTTGAATTGTTTAATAAAATAATTGTAGGCAAAGCAAACAAATGACATACTGAGTGATATTTGCAACATTTAAAACTAATAAGATTCATGTGGTCAAAAAATTGTTTTTTTAAAATGTGGTATATACATACAATGGAATAATATTCAGCCTTAGAAAAGAAGGAGATCCTGTCATTTGCAATAACATGGATGAACATGGAGGGCATTATGCTAAGTGAATAAGTGAATAAACCAGACACTGAAGGACAAATACTACATGATACCACTAATTTGAGGAATCTAAAATAGTCACACTCATAGAAGCAGACAATAGAATAATGGTTACCAGGAGGTGGGAGGGGAGGGGAAAATGGGGAGGTATTATTAGAGGTGCAGAGTTTCAGTTATTCAAGATTAAGAAGTCCTAGAGATTTCCCAGGCAGCATAGAGTCTATAGTTAATAACAGTGCATTGTATACTTAAAAACTTGCTAAGAGGGTAAATCATATAAATGTTCTTACCATCAAAACAAATGATAAAAGAAGGTGGGAGAAAACTTGTGGAGGTGATGGATATGTTTATGGGATAGATTGTAGTGATAGTTTCATGATATACATTTATCTCCAAACATATCAAGTTGTATACATTAAATATATACAGCTTTTTTCACATTGATCATATCTCAGTGAAGTGGTTTTAAAAGAAGAAAATCAAAAAGAAAAATATACAATTCAATAGAATAATAGTCCACATATATGAAGAGGTGACTCATAGGAGGGGAGTTTACTAACACTTGCCAGTAAATATGTCAGCTCAATGCAGTCAATTGAGGGGGCAATCTGGCAGGTCTAGGTGAAATTTTCATAACTCAGCAATCTCTCCCCTCGGCGTATTGTTCAGAGAAATACTTGTTTATAGTTATTAATTGTAGTGGGTAGTGGAGGCAACCTAGATGCCACTCCCCAGGGGAATAGATAAATGGATAAATGAAATTTTTGGATGTGTGGTTGCATGCTATGTAATACTACACAGCTCTTAGAAACAATAACTTAGCAAATGAATTCCTCTTGAACGTGCGTAACTGTTAAAATATTGAATGAAAAAAGTAAAAAAAAATTAAATCTATCATCTGATAAACTTGTGCAAATCAAAAGCCCGTAGGTACACAAAACAACACTACATGTTTTGCAATAACTGTACATACCTAAGAATATGAAGTGGGAGTAGGGCTACTGGCTTGAAGGGGAAAAATAAATGAAACCAAACAAAAAAGGGCCTCGCACATGTTAATAATGATGATGTTCCATGAACTGAAAAGTTTTGTTTACTTCAACTTCTGCCTCTGAATTGCATATTAAAAAAAATCATTAGAAGGGCTTCTTCAAATAGTACCTTCATCTCTTCGTTATCACCATCAGATTTTGATTTTTAAGCTAGGGATCACCTTGAGTAGTTTGTAGAAGTTAGCCAGGTGACTGATTAGCTCCCCGGGGCTAGTGCCCCAGGGGCAACTGTATGTGGGCTCTGGGGACACCTGAGGTTGTATGTTAAAGTGCAGATTTGCAGATTTCTGGAGTCTATTGTATACCACTTAATGGGGGCCCAGGGATCTGTTTATTCAACAAGAGTCCCAAGACATTTTCAATACAGGTGGTTTCTGCATCATACTGTGATAAGTACCATCTTAGTACCCCAAAAGTTAACCCCTTTTAAGGATGAATAAGGTTGCTCATTATTATTTAAGGTTGCTCATTATTACCGTTATTTTAAATATTATTTTGAATACTCCAATAAATACAGTAATATTTAAACTGTGAGTCTAAGCACCGACATCAGAAATAAATAGGCAATATCACTATTTCACTCTGGCATACAGAGGAAATTTTATAATAAGCTCAGCTTCAGCCTGTAGACATACCCTGCCTTCTGTGCTACATAAGGCAAAGAAAGGAGGCCTGGCAGGGACATTAGTTGGGGTCAGCACTGAGTTTCTAGAGTTGGTTAGTCCAATACAGTATTCCAAGGAATGTAACAGATTTGGTCTTCTAGAAGTCTTCTAGAAGTCTATCTCAGACCTAGCAGATGGAGCAGATGTGCCAAAGAGCAGGCCCATAGTATTTTAGTTGTGATTGATTGATGTCTCATTAAAGCTAAGCCCTAAGCAGCAGCCGGCGTATGATAAGCAGTATTCTCAAAATTATGAATCACAAGTATCTAGGGTGCTTGTTAAAACAGAGTCAGGGCCCCACTTCAGACCTACCAAGTCAGAATTGCTATGACTGGGAGCCAGGAATCTATTTGCTCATGAAATTCTTATGCTCTTAGAATAAACTCATTAATACTAGAGAAAGCAACTAGTTTGTACTCAATGACTGGCATTCAGTGTAATGAGAGGACTACATAGATATTTAAAATCAATATTGGGACATAGGATTCTTTTCTGTTTATGTGTGTGTATACGTGTGTGTCTTGGTGGTTCCCCATAAAAACATACATGCAATGTTGATATCTATCTACAGAACAAAACAAATTTCTGGGGGAGAAGTGGAGAATGTTTTGTGAAGATTTACGGGATGGAGAACTATTGTTAATGTCGTTGATATGGGATTGTGAGTTTAGTTTGCACATGTGTTTGTTTGCTTGTGTGTGGTGGGAGGTGTCTCCTGGAGAAGTGCATGTAGCAGAGGACCCTGTACAGAGGAAGAAAAAATGGGAGCTATCTCATGGGAGGATTTATGGAACTTTGAGCCTAAAATCCTGTCACTTTGAGCACAGAGGGTGCTTTGGGACAGTGAGGACAGAGGGCAGAGGGTGATTTGGGACAGTGAGTAGAAGTACTCTTCCCATTTTCCCATAAAGCTGAGCTCCATGGGGCCTGTGCACTTTGGGAGGACCAGGAGATAGCCTCCTGGGCACCCATTCAGAACAACCCATCAGGAGACATAAGCAACAAGAAGTTGAGGAATTCAATGTGCGTGTGAGAGGAAGCCAAGAAATTTGGTACCTAATGTGTCAGTTACTGTTGAAGTGTCTAACCAGGGAGCCCCCACTGGATGAGGGGCCTTATTGGCAGGGGCCATTCCTCTGCAGAAGAAGCAGAGAGCTGGTGAAAGCAAAAACCTATTTTTAAAAATGGAGTTAAAAAAAATGGAGTTAAAGGTCATGTGATCTATAATCAGCTCATGCTCAGAGAAACAAAAATATTTCAGACGTTGGAGGTGTTGGGTCAAGATCCAGGATATGACTGTACTCATTAAAGGCTGATGGATGCTGGAGTCAAAGGTCAAAGAAAGTAAAGGATGGTGAACAGTAACGAGTCAGAATATCAACTGTAATGTTGAAGTCACGAATGATGACAGAAGAGAAGGGGCAGAAAGGAAGATGATGAATCAGGCACAGATGTGGTTGAAGAAGGTACTGGTGAGTTGTGAAGGATGATAAATGGTGGTGAAAAGGCTGATAAAAATATATCCTATGGACTTTGAATGTAGAAAAATGAAACAGAGTTGATCGGTGATCAGAAAGTAACACTGGGGAGCAAGGCCCAGACTTTCAGTGTATTAAGCAGAATAGGGGAATAGAAGTACCAGCAAGAGCGCTGAGGGGATTACTAGATCATTCTGGGAAAGACCAAGTTTCACAGTGCAGCTGATGATTTGAAGGGAGGCCGTGAAAAGACATTTATGGATAAAAATAAACTTGCTCAAAAGTAAGCAAGATTTCTAAGGAACTTCATAAATGGTACTAGAAGTTGGGTCAAAAAGAAAAGAGCTAAGGTAGAGAGTGAATGTGTAGGCTTGAATTAGGTCGGAATGAGAGTAGAATACAGTAGGTGTCTGGTTTTGGTTTAGGGACTAGGGGATCATTAGGCAAGAAGCCTAGCTGGCCTTGAGGATGACATTTAGGAGAAGAGAGAGTTGAGCATTTGGAAAGATCTAGAAGATGTAGTGTATGGCTTCTTTCAAAGTGTGAAAGCATATATGCATATATGTCAGAAGGAGGTTTTAAAAAATAAATCAGTTGTCCAAATACCATGTAGTGTCTAATCACCAATTATTTTTCCTATTGTATAATGTGTCATATTTATTTATACACTAGACATTTCAGTTTTCCTAGTTTAAAAAATTCTAGTTTAAATGGAAAATTCTCAAAATGACCAGAAATCTAAATAGTAACTTGTTAGATTTTTGTATAGATGGTCACCATGGCAGAATTTGGCAAGACAGTGGTAATTTGTCCTGATTTAAAATGAAAATGGTTATAGAGAAGGGACTCATCAATGCCAATCTTTCATCCATTTATTCTTTCTGTTTTTTGTGGATTGATTCATTAAATAAGTGTCTACTAAGTACCCGTCATGCACCAGACACCGTGCTAGGGTTTGAGTATATACATTGGTAAATAAAATAGACTGAGCAGCAGCAGGGTATAGATACTGAACAAGACAACAAATTAATACTGTGTAGTTACAAATTATGAGCTGCGCAGTAAAAGAACTGAATATGGTGCAGTGACCCAGGATCCCCAGGCAGGAGTAACCTACTGAGAAAGGATAATCAGAGAAGGCCTCTTTGAGATGGTGACATCCAAAAGGAGAACTGACGGAGGAAGGAGCGGGTAGACGAAGAGTATTCCAGGCCCATGTGAAGTCCCCAGGGAGGGAAAGAGCTGGTGAATTTAAGGAAAGCATAGAAGGCAAAGCTGGCTTCAGCCCAAAGGAAGGGGGAGAGATAGTTGGAGCAAGACTACACAGAGCCTTGTTGACATGTGATTCCCAATTGGATCGTTGAACAAAAAGATGTTAAGAGTTTAGTATGTATATTTTGGCCCAGTGAAGGATGACCGCTTAACTACAAACTAATATGTGCTTTTTCCCTACTAATCTTAGGTTATTAACATAACCAAAACATGTTTTGTTGTTGTGTTGTGTTGTGTTTCTTCCCTTACACTTAAAGCACAGAGCTCTAAGTAACTTACTATCTCTAATAAAAACTCATGTAGGCTGGGGGATATAGTGCTGTTCCGGTTAGATTTTCTGTGGCTTAACACAGATGGGAAAAGTATTTTAAGAAGCTTAGCTATTTTGTTAAATGTTTATGACTTGTAAATTCCCAGCCTTTTAGGATTATCCAAAAGTGTTGACATTGATGGTGAATTTGAAGGGAAATTAGCCAAATATGTTTGTCTAATTAACCAGTGGGGTCTAATAATAGCTGTCAGAGTTGGCATGTAAAGCAGGGCTACTTATTTATTGCACAGAGATATGTTCACATTATTTTCCTTTGAAGTTTAGATTTTCAAATTCTTTCCCACCACTTTCTGGAGAGTCATTGAATGAGCTGTCAAGAGCATGAATCCCCAACCTCTCTTCTTTCTAAAAAGAAAAAAAAAAAAAAAAGTAGCCTACTAGTTTAATTTCGCCAGAAGTCTGACTGTTCCAAACTTCTATTTCTGTGCTTTTTATAAAATACAGAAGGGAAATCACTCACTCTACTTTTGGCTCAGTGGTCTTAAGAGATGAGAAGAATTTTGAGTTTCTTGTGATGGTTTTTAATCTCTTGGGCTAATGGTTTTATAATTCAGCAATTATATATCATCTTTGTTTAAGTAACTGTAGCAGTTAGGTATGTAAAGTTGTAATAATTCTGTCAGACCAAAATGTTAATATTTAGCAAATTACTACAGGACCTCCTACAGGGAGTAACAGACAGGAGAAAGAATACTGTCATTGAGTGAATATGACTTCAGATACTCTACCAGGTATTTTGCATAAAATTTGACTCATTTTCACAAACAGTACTATGCTATATCATGAATTTGTTTGCACTGAGTAAATAGGTTCACAAGCCCATAGGCTGTGTTGGGAAGCATTCATTTAGACCTATATATTTCAGTGTCTGAAGTTTGTGCCCTTTCTCCATTTTATTCACTGTTGACTTACCACACCTATCACCCAAGTGGAAAATAATTCTTATAGTGTTGATCATTGTGTGTCAGGCATGCTGTTGTGTAGCAAAGTACATTTTCTGTTTTAAAATAATTTGAAAATGATGGTGATTAATGGTTGTCATCTGTTCATATTTCTTGACCTGCTAGGTGGATAAAATAGGATAATTCTACATGAATGTGTTTCTTATATTCTGGGCTTTAGGATGAAAAAATTAACATATTGATTATCTCAGCCTACAAGTAATATAAATAGCTGATGTACCATAAGTGTGAGCTATTTTTTTTTTATATCATGCTTACTCTTGACCCAAAAAGAGCCACCTGAAATCAAATCATTTTAACAGGACTTATTGACCATGTCAACCAGGTAAGGAACTATTTTTGAAGCATTCCTGTACTAATTCTACTGATGACAAACACCAATCCCATAGCTTTTGTAGCCTTTGTTTCTTATCTCTAAAATAAAGGGATTTTAAAATCACTTTGAGCTATGAAACTCTTATATTTGACTCAAGAATATCATTTACAGAGTAATCAGGATGAGGCAAAACATTAAGCATTTTTATTTAAAATAGAATGATGGTTTCTTTTCTTTTTATATAATGCCTAGGTGTTTGGAATTCATGGGAGATGAGAGAAGTTGCTTCTGTATTTTTCTTTTAATATTTTCTTTCTACTTCAGTATTTTCAGTCTTTTAGCAAATTTTACTTAAGAAAAATGATGAATAATAAGTATACATGAAATGGTTTATAAATTTTAACTTTGGTATATTTATTTTAAAATCTGCAGGTAACTTTGTTTTGCATGTTTTCGTTTTGCTTTTTAGTATTGTTGACAATAATACATCAACTTGGCCCCAGGATAGTAATTAACAACCCAGTCAGAGGTTGCTAGTAATTTCCCATTTATTTGGGAAGGAAATTTTATTAAGTAAGTTGGAATCATGAGTATTAGGTAGAGAATAATTGTGAAATTGCATTCAACATAATAGTATATGAAGAAAGGAAATGAGCAAAATAAAATTAAAATTCAAGTCTAGAAGTTACAAAAATAGTTTCCAAAAGAAGACAACCTTTATAGAAAGACTATTTTTGACTTCCCAATGTGTATGAGAATGTGTTTCAAGTCGTTAGAAAAATTGAAACAAAACAAAATTTAAAAATCTATGATAGTAGTTGAAGAAGAGTAGAATGCCCTTATTTAAAAAATTTGAGTGAATAAAATTCGTGTATTGACATTTGACTATCTTCTCTTACCTTGCCTATGTAGTAAATGAAATATGAAGAGAGGGTAGAGTGCCTGGGTGGCTCAGTGGGTTGAGCATCCAAGTCTTGATTTAGACTTAGGTCATGATCCTAGGTTTGTGGTATCCAGCCCCGTGTGGGGCTCTGTGCTGAGGGTGGAGCCTGCTTGGGATTCTCTCTCTTTCTCTCTCTCTCTCTCTCTCTCTGCCCCTCTCCCCTGCTTGTATGCATCCTCTCTCACTCTCAAATAAAAAAAAGAAAAAAATACTATAAAATGTAGGTGGAGGAAAAATAATAATGGTAGGCAAATAACCAAAGCATAGGTGTTGGGGAAATGGAAGAGTGTATGTCAGAGCCTTGCTGAGACTGATGCTCAGTCACAATGATATATTCTGACCTAGAAATGTGAATGACATGGGGGGGGGGGTAAGGTGGAGAGTGGGGGTTACTGGGTAATGGCAGCTGATGTTTGGGGGAATCCTCACAAGGATCTGTCTCAGCACATCTATAAGTATCAACCTTAAAGACAGCCGGTTATATTTTACTAGCAAAATGAGTTTATTAGGAATAGCAGAGAAATTGCAATTCTGAACATGCAAGGTCAGTTTCTGTTAGGTTTCAGGAGGTTATTGGGAAGGGTTGTTTCAAACAAAAGTTCATTGGAGAAGGACAAGATATCAAAATTATGCAGTTTCTTGTTGGTTGCACGTGGTGGTTAGGGTGTTGTTGCTGGGGCAGGGAGGTATCCTCCTTCTCTCTCTTAAAAGCAGAAGATGAAATTCCTGCTTTTTGATGTGAAATATGTCCTCCTTTTGTCGAGGTAATTCTTATCTTCCTTTCTGTGGGGTGTGTAAGCTGCAAGGAGTGATGTGTGCATGAGAGCAGCCCCCTTCAGGGCTTCCCCAACTCCATTTTAAATGAAGTTTCCTTTATTTATTTTCACAGAAGCTTTTGCTTTCATTGTTTTTCATCCACTTTAATACGCGTAGAAGGAAGTTAAATGTTAACTAAAATTAGTAGTAGAGTTGTGGAAATAAATATTGTTCTAACGTAAAACATAATTGCAATTTAGATATAAATAGAATCTTGGTTCTTTTGTAAAAATGGCATGGCTAGAATACTTTCAGATTAAAAGTTGTATTGATCTATTTTGTTGAAATGAAATTCAATAGAAATTTATTTGAAAGCCTTTAAAAATGTTTTAAGTGAAAGACAAACAGGTTTTTGTAATTGGCTTTATACCTATATACACATTAACCACTCATGTTATACAGATTTTACCTCAGGAAAATTATCACTATTATGTCTGCGCTTTACATGCTGAATTACTCAGATTCTGATATTATAAGGAGACATAAATAGACAAAGCATATATTAATGTCCTACTCCAAGAAATGTAGAGCAAAAAGTCTTTGGCTCACAAAATATTAAAAATGGAAGAGACCTTAGTTGTCCTTTACATGGGGGTTGGCAAACTACCACCTGGGACCAAATCTAGCCCAATGTGTGTTTATTTATGCCCAAGACATAATAGTTTCTACATTTTTAAATGGTTGAAAAACTTTATATTATATAGAAAAAATTATAGGAAATTCAAGTTTCAATGTCCACAAATAAAGTTTTATTAGAATACAGTGGCACCCGTTCATTTGTGTATCGTCTATTACAGATTTCATGACCTGATGGGCAGACTGAGTAGTTGCATCGAAGAGCATGTGAACCACAACACCTAAAAGGTTTACTATCTGGCCCTTTACAGATGAAGTTTGTTGACATTTGATGTAGATACAAATTGTTTCCTCTCTGGGATTGATCCTCAGGGATTACTAGGTCCCTGTTTGATAAAGATTCTGCTTTGGGGTTGGGTAGAAAAGTACACGGTGATTGACAGGGATGTCTGCCTCAGACAAGGGAGGGTGATGGTGGCATTGGTTCGTCATTTTCCAGTCAGATTTCTTGCAATGTATAGGATACATGGTTACTTAGTTTGCATTAAAGCTCAGTAGAACACTAGGTCATTATGCATCACGGCCTCGTTTCCATTATTTCCTGGTACAAAACCAACCATTTAAGATCATCTTAGTGTACATCAAGAATCATGGAGACAGCTTTTTAAAAATGCAACCCCTTCCTCAATGCCAACACACATAGGACTATGATTTTATAAATTTAGGGTGAGGGGAGTAGGGACTTCCATTTTCAAAGATGTTGGAACTGACAGGATGTTTATCTAAAACTGTAATGTCCAATACCCTAACCACTAGGCACAGGTAACTATTTAAATTTAAATTAAATAAAATTTAATTTTTAGTTTTCCTGTTGTGTGAACCATATTTCGAGTCCTTAAAAACCACATGAGCCAAATGAACACCTCAGAAGAACATTTCTTTTATTGCAGAGAGTTCCACTGGACAGAGCTAATCTCGAGATTCCAGGATCTCAGTTTAATCTCAAAAGTTCACTAATCAGCTTTAAAAAACATCGTTAGTTTGTTTTCATACTGCCAGAAACATGTAGAAAAGAAAGTTAAGAAAAAAAAATAAGAAACTAAGGTAAGGATGGTGATTTTCATCCACTATGTAAGTCATCCATTTACCATTAAGGTGATGAAAAAGATATATAAAATGAGATATGTATAAAGATATATAAAATATAAAATCGTAAAGACCTAACAGTGACAGGAGGATAACATTTTTATGTCAGATGCTTGGAGGAATTTTATAAAACATGGTATGGGGAGACAGGATTGAGATCCGACTGATCAAGCTATATGAGTCAACAGATGCAGTAGAAAAGTTTGCCTGAAGAATAAGAATTTGAGATAAGGGGATAACCCCACAGTTACAACAGGTGCCAGAAGCAAAGGTGGGCCATTGGAAAGCCAATGGGTAGCAGTACTGCCACCCCTGAGAAAGTGTGGTGTTCTTGCTCAGAAACGTGTGGCATTGACATCATGCTTTGTAACACATGCTGTTGCCTCTGCCTAATGAATTGTGGTCATACAACTTAGACGAAAGGGCTCAAGTGAGTCAGTGACTGAATCTTGTGGAACAGGGTCGATGGCCACTGTCGACCTGGCTTGACCTCTGTTATTGAGCCTTCCTTTCTCACACTGTCAAGAGAAAATCTGAGGTGACAACATACATCTACTACAAACCTAAATTTTTCTTCTCCTACTAATTCTGCGTAAAAGAGTAGCACAATGTATTTCATGATTAACATCTTATTCTATCAGTACTGAAAAACAAAACAAAGTAGTAATATCTAAATAGACCAATCACTCTATAAAGGTGAACAGAGAAACATGACCAGATATGTGAAACACACAGTAGTTCAAAAGAAGAAAACCTGTGAAAAACAAATGCTTCTGAAAGTCCGTGCGACACATTTAACTGCAAGGAATGAGAGACAATGTTTAACAGTATCTGACTCAGGGAGCTATTTTATGTGTGAACAAGACACCTATCAAAAAAAAAATAGCTTTTAGATGAAAAGGGTGGTTAACAAAGGTTTGTAATGGCATGAAGGCAGAAAATTTATGTTGAATATTTTAGAAATCTGAACCAGTGAATTATGGACCGGATTGAGGAATTGCCCCAGAATTTAGAGTAGAAAATGACATAAATGTACAATCAGAAATATAAAGGGCATTGATAAAAACCCTAACTAGCCAACGATACATACAGCAGAAGACAGACTATTCACAGGAAAAGCAATTCCCAAAGGAATAATGGAAGAGTGTTTTCTTGGTGGGGACTTAAATCCAGAAAAAATTGCTTATCTAAAAATATGATAAAAGTCCTGAATTTTAAACATTTAAACATTAAAAATTTTTAAACATTTAAAGCATTAAGATGACAGGGAAAAAGTTTGTTTATAAAAGGAAAAAAAAATCAAGTTGATATCAGACTCTCCACAATTTGAAAAATATGGAAGAGAAATGAACACAAGACTCTTGAGAGAAATATATTGAAACCCAAGAATGTTATAGTCAGACAGGCTATCATTCATATTTGGAGTAATAGAGAGATATTAATAGACACAAAAGGAGTCCAAATGTTTTTACCAACATTCCTTTTCTGGAAAAAGAAAGATTAAGAAAATTTAAAAAGTATTCCAGCTGAATGAGGAATGAATCAAACTAAAAAAACAAATAATCAGGATTATTGTCCTAATGGGAAGTATGGTAACTAAAACTAAACAAAGAATCAATATTTAAATCACTGTTGTTAATACAGCGAGAGGTTAAAAACAATAAGAAAAAGTTTGAGTAATTCTTTCAAAAGAAACAAAAAATGTTTAAAAATGATAGTATTCTGGATAAGAAATCCAAAATTACACCAACAAAGTCTTAGAATAGGAGTGTGAATTACTGCTTACAAAATTATTCATGTTATGTGTGTGTGATAGGGGTTCTCAAATTTATGTGTTTTATTTTTGACGTGATATATATAGATAGAATTAAAGAAATAAAAAGGTATTTTACATGTAAATTAACCATTAGTTGGAAAAATGATTTCCAAAAAATAAGTAAAAGAAACAAAATTTGGATACATAAGAAACAAATCTGAAGGCATACAGATAAGAAAATGAAGAAGCAAAATTTTTTTCCATGACATCTTTAAAACTGAAAATCGTAAGTAAATAAATGTGTGCCTACAGTACAGTGAATTTTTACTCCTGGCCCTAACTCGCTCTCCTTACCCCTTTTGTCCCTATTAAAGGAATTATCCTTAGCAACCATTTGTCTTTATTTCAAATTTGATACCTTTTATATTTCCTTTTATTTGGAAAGCTTCCTGAAGGAAACAATATATCCCCATTCCATATTTCTTCATAATTCTAGTTACATTATCTTCAGTACTACCAGCAGCAGTCAAAAAGTCATTTTAGGAAGGATTTTGCTGACTTCGGTTTCTTTTTACTTTTGAAGTTCATGATGATCTTTTAGTCAGTGTTATGATCTCACCTGTGAACTTCTACTTGTCCATCATGTTTCCAAAGGGCACCTATGAGAAATGCTAACTATATGTTTGTTTAGACATTTATCTATCCATCATTCATTTGGTAGATCTAAAAGGCTCACCTTTTGCCTAGGATTGGAGATAAAATCCAGACCTCATGGAATTTAGAGATGATCCAAAGTAATGTGCCAAGTTATTGTTTAAGCCCCTGTAGCAGCTGGGCTAGCCCACACAACCCAAATGTGTGTCTCATTCCTGTGTACTTACCAGTGTGAAACCTTTTCTCCAATTATCTTAAGCTCTTCTGCTCTCCCACTTTTTTATATTCTATTTATTCCATTTGAATGTCTCTTTACTTCTATCATGTTGGCCACTGTGTTTTTCTTAAAATTATTTCCCATGATTAACTGGAGTAGTAACTCCTCAAACCAATATTCTTAATAATAATTCTTGCTTCCATGTCACCACCATGAATGATACCTAGCTGCCCCTGAATTTTAGCTTCATTCCATATAGGTCTGAAGTCCCTGGAATGAGCTTTTCATTGGGTTAGCGTAGGCCACTTGCTCTCTCAGCTTACCTGCCATAGAGAGAGGGACTGTCTTTATGCTTTAAACTTTTGGTTGGCTTCCTCCCAAGTAGAGCTTGGATGCTGAAAGCAGCAACTGCTGTCTACAGTGCATACACAATGTCTTTGTGTGAATGTTGTAAAGGTATGCGTATTAGGTATATGTGTATGGATATAGAATATTAAGAATTCATTTATTGATATTTAAACTCTCCTGAGTCCCTGTTTCCTTATGATTAAAAGAAGTTATTTTTTATTATTATTATTTGTTAATGATTTCATTTATTTTTCAGAGAGAGAGAGTGTAAGCGGTAGAGGGGCAGAGAGAGAGGGAGACACAGAATCCAAAGCAGGCTCCTGAGTCACCCAGGCGCCCCTAAAAGAAGACTGTGTGTTTCATATCATGTTCTACAGATTCTAAAATTTTCTGTGGAAGGGTCTAGAAAATGATTCCACAGTCCCCCGGCACTGTGAGAAGATAGGTCTCTGGGCTTTCCACCATTGCTTCAATGTGCACAGATGTGCTTTTAGTTGTTTTAGAGGATTTTATTAAAAGAAAGTCATCGGTAACTCAAGCACTGACTAGCACTGTAATAGATCCTTACTTCTCAAGGACCTACATACAGTATTAGCAATCTGGGGACTTGTGAGTACTGCAGTCTTGCCTCACAATGGACCTTCCAAATTAGAATCTGTATTTTAACAAGATCACTAGATGACCCATTTCAAGTTGAACTTTAAGGAGCATTGTACTAGTTGATCCCTAAAGTCATTTCACGTTTATACAATATATATATTTTATCTTTCCTTATTTTGCTTTTTGTACTTCTTGGTACTTTGGTTCAGAGAAAAAGAAATCCATCAAAGATATACAACATAAAGAATTTTTTGGTTAAATGTAGTAGAGAGAGATATTGGAATTGAATAGGATTCCAAATTTATTGATAGTAACTATGGCAGATAAAAGTTATCTGGCTTTATTTGATTATAATTGCCAATTGCTCTTATAAGAAACACATACGAGATCAAATATCCTATAATTAATGAAAAAAAATCTTCCAGAGGTAGTTCAAAGGAGATTGGGAAAGTGAAAGAGAAGCGTATTAAATATTGATAATGATAGAATCAAGCGAAGATGATGAGTGCCTGTATTGGTAGAATGTTTTAGAGTTTACCAAGCATTTGAATATTGAACAATTCATTGAAGTCATTAACAATTCAGGGAGGAAGGCAAAATATGTATTTTCAACCCCAGTTTACACATTTAAATAAGGCCTAAACCAGTAGTGTGTCATAACCAAGACTAGTGCATTTTGTTTCTGTCCTGAAGTTGGTCTCTCCCTTTTCTCTAACTTCATGTCAAAATAATGTTAGTCCAAGCACAAATGGGCCATGGAGAAGGATGTTTTTACTATATTTACAATTTCTGAGGATGACATTTTTCCAGTTGCAGAAATGTCTCTTTTTGGTTTCCACTTTTTTTTAATGCTTTCTCTATAATGTTTTTTTTTAACCTTTTTATTTTCTCCTTCCTCTTTTCCTCACCAGTTTCTTCCTCCCTCTCTAACTTTAGCAGCATGTGAGGCCAGACCCTGCTGATTCACAATAACTGGTTCAGCCTCCACATCACCCCTGCCCTTGCAGGATCTTCCTCATTTCCTATGGCCACCTGCCTGCTGATCATTCTTGCTGGGACTCGGGATTCGAGACTCTGTGTGGCTCAGCTCTCTGTTCTACCTCCTCCTCTCCACCTGGCCCAACCACTGCTCCGCCAGGCCTTCCTCCTCTGCCCAATGTTGTTATGGCAACCGACAGTCAGTGGGCCTGGGAGACACCGAGCTGAGCCAAAACTGGCAGGAAGAGACACTGAGCAGCATCTGCGGGGGCTGATAAGGCCAAAGTGTTGGGTTGGTCCCCTCTGGTAAGAAAAGAGAGAGAGGGAAATATCGAGAGCATATTGGCTCTGGTAGATCTACCAGGAATGTTTTCTGACCTGATGGAATGGCTGCAAGGCCCTGCTTACAGGTCCTGTTTGAGTTACATAGGACTTTCTGCTTTGTGTGCCCGAATCCAGCCTTTTGGATCAACATCTCAACATCTCCATCTCTACAACCATTAGAAGAAAGAGAAAAATGAAAATGGTTTTAGGTTCTGGGAGGCAAAGTTTAGAAGAAAATACCGTTTGCTCTATTTAGTACAATATATTCCTCTATCCCGGCTTTATCCAAATTGTTAGCTCTGATTATTGTGGAGAGGGGTGAATGATCATTTTACATTTTAAAATGCACATGCTAGGATTTAAATAAGAGTGTTTTTCTTTGCTGCAAACAAAAGCAACCTATAAAGCCATCAATGATGGTTGCCTCATATTTTCAGAGTATTTACAAGTACCAAAAATGATGAAGGCATTAAGGAGAATAAGCCTTACACAGTCATTCACGGTCATTTAGAAAAGTGGAGTTGGAGATAAGGATTGTTAGAATTCTGCTTCGTAGACGGCAGTGTTCTTATACCTGCAACACATGTCTGTGTAATAGCCAATAATTTAGGATATTAGGGGCGCCTGGGTGGCTCAGTCGAATAAGCATCTGACACTTGATTTTGGCTCAGGTCATGATCTCACAGTTCGTGGATTCAAACCTCGCCCCTGCTTGGGATTCTCCCTCTCTCTCTGCCCCTCCCCTGCTTGTGCATGCTCTCTCTCAAAATAAATAAATAAACTTAAAAAATAATAATAATTTAGAATATTAAAATGCTGAGGCGAGCAGAGACTGACTGGTTTATTTCTCAGTCTACAAATGAGAAGAGTGTGGGCCAGAAAATGGAAGGGCCTGGCTGTGGCCACATAGCTTCTGAGCTGCAGGGCTGGGCCTATATTTCAGTGATAATACCTTGTTATTCTTCCATTAAACATGAATTCAGCTATAAAAGCTAAAACAAATTTAGAGAAGAATCCTTTGGGCCTCAGTGTTTAGGGAAATTGTGTGCATATACCTATGACTGTGTTCTTAAAGGCTTATCACCCCATATGGCTCTGCAGCAAACAATCCCAACCCAATCAAAATACCAGGGATGCTGTCTTACTGTCTTTGGGATCTTAGAATCCCTTTACACACTGATCAGGGATCATTATATTTATCAAAACAGAATATAAAAGTTATAAAATTTAACAACATAAAAGATAATAAAATGAAGACAAAGGGGAAGCAAGGCAAGAGGTAGTTGTAAATATGCTAAATTTTCCATTTTAATGAAAGAAAATTAACACTGTGTCAAGTAACACACATTTATTATTTAAATATTATAATCTTAACCATCAGAAGTCTTTAAAAATACAGAAACTGATTAAAACTGATTATCTTTTAGATAAGGAGGGCTTAACTTGTGTTTTAGACTATTCCTTGTGGTTTGAACTTTTAAATGTGTGCATGTTCTCATTTAAAACCAAAATTGACACTCTCTTCAATAAGGGTTTGGTTTCATAAATTATGGTGCAATTATAAAATGGAATAGTTGGCTTCCATTGAGAAGAATAGAACTGATCTGTTTATTCTCATATAGAAGTACATCCACATGAAAGGGTAAAAGAAAAAATAAAGAAATTAAGTTATGGAATCATATAGAACATTACCTGTAAAAGTAAACACCCTTATCACTGTGTGTATGTGTATCTTATAAAAAGAGATATGGAAAGGCACATACCCAACTCTTAGATTTGAAGGGAGAAGAAATGAGGGACTGGAATCTTTTTAAACTGGATTCTTTGAGTGTTTAAATATTAATAATATATTAATTTTGTAAATTCAGTATTTTATTTTAAAATATGAAAACAAATTATAGAACTAAAAGGGAGTTGGAAAATGTGTACCTTGATGAAATATCTCACAAATATCATAATATTTATATAAATTTAGCAAAAACTTTTAAATATAATATTAGAAAGAGATAAAAATCTTCCTACATTTATTTGAGTATATTTATGATTTGGGGGGGGGTGGGATATAAAGTCGAAAAATAAGAATATAAAGAAAAAATATACAGCAGTAGAATTCACTTTGAAAATAAACCATAAATGAAGATCCCTCTTTGGAAGCAAATGGATTTTGAAATGTAATCATTTTGAATTTTTGCTTTAAATAGGTATATTTTCTCTAAATATGAAGTGAGATAATTATGAGATTCTTTTTTCTCCTTCCCCATTAATCCATTTTTATTGTCTTGAAAAGTTTAGTGAATGAATATAAAGTCATGATAAAAGCTGTTATGATGACTATTGTCTTCCATATTTATTGCTAGTTGGGCCAAATCCCAACTGGCTATGCACCCTCTTTCTTTTCCCAAACCAGCTTTGAATATCAAGCTCTTTGTTTAATTAGCTCAGTGGGAGCACAAAGAAAAATAAACAGTAGGCTGAAATTTCAGCTTTAAAAAATTGAAGCTTTCATGGTTTTATTTTGTTTTGGGTCCCCCTCTCCCCCGATTTTGGTAAGAAATGTAAATGAGAAAAGCAACCTTTAGTTGTGTTAAGACCTTTAGCTGAAAATTGAATTTCAATTTTGAAGTAAATGAACAGATTATTTGGGTGATAAAAATCACTCTGTGGTACACTTAATGTTTCATACTATCCCTTCCATTTATTTCTCAAATTTGAAAAAAAATGAAAGCATACTAAGTTTTCTAACTTAGGCAGAATAGATGACAATTTCTTCAAGTGGCATGGATTTTAAGTGTGCGGGCTGTGCGTGATAGCAAGGGTTCCATTTCATCCAGGTCCAAGCAGGATCCTTATTTTGTTTTGTTTTTAATTTTTTTAATGCTTATTTTTGAGAGAGAGAGAGAGAACAAGAGAGCAAGTGAGCACGCTAGTGGGGGATGGGCAGAGAGAGAGGGAGAATCTGAAGCAGGCTCCAGGCTCTGAGCTTTCAGCACAGGGCCCCCTACGCAGGGCTTGAACTCACTAACAGTGAGATCATGACCTGAGCCGAAGTCAGACGCTTAACTGACTGAGCCACCCAGGTGCCCCAGGATCCTTGTTGTGTATGATGAGCCTTTGGCTAGACTTTTCTTTTTTCTCTTTTCTCACAGGATTTTCTCTCATTTTGGCTGACCTCACATTAGGATGAAAATATTTTTGAGAAACTGTTTGCCACTTGTGAATTAGGGAGTGTGAAATAAGTTATCTTGTGATATGTGAAGTGAAGATTTGTAATTTCTGAAGACAATGCTGTAATTTTTATCCAGAGTATTTCGGGCACACTGGTTTATTAGGAACATAGGGGTTTTCTGGTTTCTCCTCTGTCTTATGTAACAATTATTTTCTGATACAAAATTAATATATCACTAACGTGCAAGGTCTAAATATAGAAGTGTATTTTGAAATTAAATGAAAATAGCAATCACTCATTATGTCACCTAGAGGAGAGAATGCCTATTAATATTTTCCCATATTTTCATCGTCCCTTAACTTTACATTATTTAGTTAAATCATACTATGTAGAGAATTTTATAATGTGCAGTGATCTCCTTGACATTCCAAGTAATTAAGGATTAGATGTTCTTAAATTATTTAAAAATATAAATTATCTAAGAAAATGCATTTTATAGAAATTTGGAGACATTTAATTGAAAAGATAAACATGCATAATACTACCATCGTGAGGCAGCAACTATTCGGATTTTAATATTGTCTTTCACTCTTGTTTGAATGCCTTTTCCTTTTCTACAGTTGATATTATATCCTTCCCTGTATGTTCTCTATTTTTGTTTTATGTTACAGAATTTGCCTGTATCACCATTTTACCTTAAAAAACTTTTCATAGGCAGTTTTGGTGGCTACATCATAGTATTTCGTAAACTATATGGAACTTAATTTTGTCATGCTGTTGTTTGCTTACAAGTAAACTGTGAGAACATTTATGTCGTTTGACTGTTTTAAGTGGGAATTCTTTAAGAGGCAAGTGACTAAAGGGTATTCCAGGTAACTGGGGATGCAGGCAGAGCTCTGGGGGCAGGGCCAGGTAGCCATGTGTGAAGGGAGGACGGCTGGAGCTAGTGCCGGGGAGCATTCAAGTCCAGCACAGGGAACTGCTGCAGGACACCAATCTGTCTTCCAAGAGTTCTCCTGCCAACAGGCCATGGAGCTGCGCAAGAGTGCCCAGAGTTGCTCAGTCTCTTTCTAACTGCAGCTTTGTAATCTAAAAGATTGCATTGTGAAGCTGGAGGGATTGACTTGGTCTGCAACACCTTAACAAGTTGTCATGCTGTGGAATGAGAAACCTTTAAATTAAAGCTACTCCAGTGTTTTCCACAAAGACCAAAGACGTCAACGTGAGGTTACTCAAAGGTCAGCGTTGACTTTGGTTTGTTGTAAATCCAGAGGATGAATTGGGCAGATTGAAGGGTTTATTTTGGGTAGTGAAACCAGACATGCGTTAGTACATTTCTTTTTACTGTAACTTCTCCTTCACACTATTTTCATATTACGAGGTGTCCACCACTGCTTTTATTGGCTATCAGGCTGTTGTTGGTTGGAAAAGTTAATCATAAATGTGCCTGTTAACTGTGGTGTTTTGATAGGTTTGCTATCTAGGTATTTCTTCCTTCCTTTCTCCCTCCCTCCCTCCCTCCCCACCTTCCTACTTTCTCTCCCCCTTTCCTTCCTTCCTTTCCTCATCTTTTCTTTCTTCTCTTTTTCTTTATTTTCTTTAGATTATTAGAGTATAAAATTATGCTCTTATTTAAAGCTCATGGGACTAGGATATTAAAACTAATACAGAAATGTAGACTTCAGTTCAAGATAGTAATTTGATCTCACACATTTAACATCCTCTTCTCTGACATCTCCATTGAAATGGCCAAAGAAATTAAAAAAAAAAAAAAATTAGATTGGATTAGGCACTCAAGGAAACAAAAAGGAAAAAAAAAAAAACACTGTTCACAAAAGAGCAATTTGGATGGAATTCAGGAATGTGAAATCCACATGAGACCTAACATAGGTGAAAATGAACCAACTTGACTTATCCCTTGAAAAGGAAAAGCCTAGACTTATCGAAAGGAGAGAAAGTCATGGATAAGGAAGAAATTTCTAGCATTAGAGAGGAAGGAGCCAGAGGTGATCATAGACTAGGGAGGGACAGAGGAAACTTCTGACTTTACGGTTGCTGTACCCAGAACTGTAGGCTGTGGTCATCAACCAGCCCTCTGCTTTGCCTGGACGGTGTTCTAACTACAGTGAGACCATTGAGACAGTGGGCTCCACTCGAGAGCTATTGTTTACAGTTAGGGACAGGGAGCAATGCCCTGCTCTCTTTGGGCTGCCACAAGAGGCTTGACTACAAAAATACATACATCTATTAGGGTAACTTTCCTTTAGCCAGGACTTGACGAAGTGGCAGTTCTGCTTCTCATTTGGTGAGGAAAGTCTGTTGAGTGATGCAGGAGCTTACTACGGGGTCTGTTCACTAAGACAGCCATATCAGTTAGAGAAATGGGAGGTGCCTGTGAACCCCGGTTCTGCACCATAAACAAGTTGCAGCTGTGGATCCTTCTGGTTATGGCTCCCTCACCACCAATCACAAATGGAAAATGGACTTTGAATAAAGTTAAGCTGTCAAAAGTAAACCCTCTGCTTTTGTTAGGGACTATATGCTGTACACTGGGACGACTTCTGGTACAACTCATTTTAGCAGAACTAAACAAACATGGATTGTCATGTTAAGGATGAGTAAAGTGCAAGAAAAATAGCATTCTTTTTTTACTCCCAGCTTTACAGAGATATAGTTAACAAAGTTGTAAGATATTTAAAGTGTACAACATGATTTGATATATATTCATTGTGAACCATTTGCCCACCATTGAATTAATTAACACATCCATCACCCCAGATATTTACTTTTTTTTCTTTTGGTGAGAACATTTAAATGCTACTTCCTTAGGAAATTTCAATTATACAAACAGTATTATCAACTGTAGTCACCATGTTATGCATTAGATCCTCAGAGAGACAAATACTGCATGGTATCATTTAATGAACTCATAGAAAAAGAGTAGAACAGTGGTTGCCAGGGACTGAAGGGTGGGGGAAATACGCAGAGTTTGGTAAAAGGGTGCAAAATTTCAGTTATAAAACATTGTTCTTATGAGACATTTATTAATTCCAAACACAGGCACCAATCTAAGGAATTTAGAGCAAATATTCCCTACAAAGTAAACCTACTAAAATATTGACAGGAAAAATTTTTTTTAATGTATCTAGTTGTTTTCTTAATTGTTGCTTAACTGCATCAATTACATAAAATAAAACTTGCCTTCAGACTTTTTTAATTCCCCAAATTAAAATGCAACAGAGGCACTGAGGAGTAGATTTAACACTTTAGGAAAATAAACTAGTGAAATAGAAGTCCAGAGCTCAAAATTTTTCTGTAATTTAGAAGAAAAGTATAAGATAATTAAGATAGTGAAAAGATAAGGGATAAGGAGGAAATACCTAGGAAAGAAGCATATTTATAATAGAAAACTGTATTATTAACAAGACATATGGAAAAGGGGCAAATTATTAAATAATTGAAAAAAAGTTCCTGAGTTGAAAATTTTATTTTGGGATATATCAGAAGAAAGAAAATCAATGAAGAGAATTGGACATAAACATATTTGGGTGAAATATTTTACTTTCTGGTAATGTAAAAATTCTATGAGCATTCAACAGAGAAAGAAAAAATAAGTTGCTAAACAAAAGGAAGAAAATGTAGGGTTACCACCAGACATCTCAGTAACATTAAGGGCTGTCAGATAGTAGGAGTCACTCCCGCATTCCTCAGTGAAAAGAAATACTCTGAACCTAGAATTCTACCTTCATTGAAACTATCATGTATGAAAGCAACAGCAACACATCCCCAGTCATGAAGGTTTTACAGAGTAATGCATTTCTTCCAAGTAGTTGCAAGCCATACGCTTTAAAGTAAATAATTAACCCTCTCATTTACCAGCAGGTACCAGTTTAAAACCAGAATAACGAAAGATATTTTTATTAAGCAACAAAAGTATAAAATAAAATATCTAGGAATACATTTCATGCAAAGTATGCACAATATGCACAATATAATAATATCCACTCAGCAAATATTTATTTAATGCTGACCAAGTTTCCAACATTGGGAACATAATTGAAGGACACGTAAGAACGTTTGTAAAAACAAACACCAGGCTTTTAAATGGGAAAATTAGCATTGAAAATATATCAGTTCCCCAAATCTCTATCACTTCTGTCTGTCTGTCTATCTATCTATCTATCTACCTACTAATTAAACTCTAATACAATTCTTAGAGTATTAGATTATCTTAGGGTGAGGTAGAGATTTGGAGACTGATTTATGTAGAAGAATAAATGAAGGTAATGGGAAAGATTTTGAAACAATAAGACTAATTTTAGAGGGCGGCACAGATATTTAAAAAAAAAAAATTAATGTTTATTTATTTTTGAGGGGGAGGACATGCAGAGAGACAGTGAGACACAGAATCCAAAGCAGGCTTCAGGCTCTGAGCTGTCAGTGCAGAGCCTGACATGGGGCTTGAACTCACAGACTGTGAGAGCTCACAGACCTGAGCTGAAGTTGGCTGCTTAACTGACTGAGCCACCCAGGCACCCTTACAGATATGTATATGTATATATATATATATATATATATATATATATATATATATATATATTTTTTTTTTTTAATTTTAGAACTTTTATTTTATTTTTATATATATTTTTTAAATTAATGTTCATTTATTTTTGAGAGAGACCGAGAGAGAGACAGAGACAGAGACAGAGAGAGAGACCGAGCGTGAGTGGGGGAGGGGCAGAGAGAGAGGAAGACACAGAATCCCAAACAGGCTCCAGGCTCTGAGCTGTCGGCGCAGAGTGCATCACAGGGCTCGAACCCATGAACCATGAGATCATGACCTGAGCCAAAGTCGGACGGACGCTCAACTTACTGAGCCACCCAGGCACCCCTAAGTTTAGAACTGTTATAATGAAATTATTCTAGTGCTGATATGAGCCCAGGACAAAAGAGAAATAGAATAACAACAACGTTCAGAAAGTGTATTTGTATGTTAGTGTCCTTTTAGTATTTGATTAAAGCGGTCTCTCAAATTGGTGGGGAGAAATAATGTTTTATTCATACGGACAGTGTTAAGGTTTGTTTACCTGATTAAAAAATAATAACATCATGTACAAACAGTCCCTGACTTACAGTGGTTCAATTTAAAGATATTTTGACTTTACAATGGTGCAAAAACAATATGCACTCAATAGAAACCACACTTTGAATTTTAAATTTGAACCTTTTCCCAGGGCTAGCGATATTTGGGATGACCCTCTCGTGATGCTGGGTATGGCAGTCCTAGTCTGCCATGCTACCATGGGAGTAAACAACTGATACACTTACAACCATTCTGTACCCATACAACCATTCTATTTTTCACTTTCAGCACAGTAGTACAGTACAGTATAATAGACAATAAATTACATGCACTATTCTATATATATATATATATTTTTTTTTTTTATAAGATAGGCTTTTTGTAAGGTGATTTTACCCAACTGTTGCCTAATGTAAGTGTTCTGAGCATGTGTAAGGTAGGCTAGGCTAAGCTATAATGTTTGGTAGATTAGGTGTATTAAATACCTTTTCAACTTAGGATCTAACTCCATCATAAATTGAGAAGATTTGTAAATGTCAGAAAAATATTGGTGAATATTTCTCTAATCTCCAAGTTAAGAACTATTTTTTGAGCCTGACTCCAAGGCTACAGACTACAGAGGAAAAGACTGATGGGTTAAACGATCATGACAGTGACCCCTAACTCAAGTGACATCAATCTCAGCCACTTTTTGCATAATATAGAATGATCACTTGAAAACAGCTGCCTATCAAGGTGCATTTTCCAACATGCTTGCATCAAGGTGAGGCCACATGGAGTATGTGTCTGTGAAAGGGTTACTTCTAGACCAAGGTGACCACGGATCTCCATTCTCTTCACCTGCTTGCCAATTGTGTGGATAGGCATCACACCCTGGCACATTTTATGGAGCTTCAAAATGAAAAGACTTGAGCCTCACTGGTTGCAAGAAAGCTGCCTACTGACCAAGAAATTGTGGCATATCCATACAATGGAATCTGATTCACTAATAAAATGGAATGAATATTTAATATGTTATTTTTTGTGTCAATAGATCATTCCCACTGTACATCAACAGGTGAATGAAAAACAAATGGTCGTATCTCTGTAGCTAAACAATAACCTTTTATGTAGAAAGTCCCAAGTTTAAAGGAAAGATTAAGACAAAACCAAAAGCACTGCACACATCTATTTACTTCAGTTGACTTTTTTTCCTGAAATATGCTGTTACTGTAGACGTAGATCAGTTGCTCAGACATAGGAAGGAGGCCAAAGTGAAGATCTGTGTTCTCTTTGTGGTCCACTTAATTTTGATCTCATGTTGCTCATCTAGCAAATGGAGATAATAAACCTGTAGTGTTTATGTAAAGTCCAGAAATAATGTTTATGAAGTAACTAGCACATAGTAGACAATAAATGAAGGCAGATAAAATTATCATCATCATTATTAGTGTTGTTATGACACTACTCTCTTGCAAGTTGGTTAAAAAAAATACTAACAAAATTAGTTTTGGTTGAGCCTTAATCTTTGTCTTAGGTCCCTTTCAATTTTATTATCTTAGAGTTTCACTATGTTTTATGCCGGGGAGGGAAGTAGCCATCTCCATTCAAAAAGTCCTACCCTGTTTCATAACAGTTTGTTTCAGACTTAGCCTAGAGCTCAGAAAGGAAGGACAAGATTGAGATGGGTGGGACTGGGAATGGCTGTTGGTAATGGGAAGGACTAAAGTCAGGGTCAAGGTCATTTCTAGCTATAAAAATCTCTGAGTGCCTTCTCCCTTACAAATGTTTTTATTTTCCAAAACACTTTCCTCAAGTGACTATGCTCATTATTCTGGCAACACTCCGTTCTGTGTCACATACAATTGGACATGTCAGGTTGTTGTAACCTCTGGAATAACCCTACACACATCAGTTTCTCTTTCTGTATGTTTTTCCTGTGACCGCACCGGCCTTTAACCCAGTCCTCATAACAGAAAACACAGGAGTCAACTTCACCTCTCTTTCATTTTTACTGTAAACACACATGCAAACATAGACAAACACACACACACACACGCACACACAGGTAAATACCAAGGTGAGTTGGGCCAAGATCTCATCGTCCCCGCTGCCACTCTTCAACCTTGGGCCACTATCTTCTCCTTCTTAGATTACTTTTCTTACTTCTGGCATTGTGGCATTGTTCTCCCTAGAGTCTGTCCTCTATACTACAGCCAGGGTATTCTTTTGAAAATACAAATAATCATTTCCCTGCTTAAAATATTGACTGAATTTCCATTTACAGTGTTTGAAAATCTCAACACACTTAAAATCTTACTGGCTTACCTCTGACCCACTCCTTCACTATCACCCCCTTATACTTGGTCACACCCTTATTTATGTACTTCCTGTCACATAAAGATGCTGGTGCCTCTTAGCCCTGGTTCTTTTCATGTGCTCTTCCCTCTGCCTTGCACACACTATTGTGATGGCCAAGGGTTGGCACTTGGGTCATTGTGATGGCTAATCTTATGTGTTAACTTGACTGGTCTAAGTGATGCCCAGATAGCTGGTAAGATGTTATCTCTGGGAGTGTCTGTGGGGCATTTCCTAAGAGATTAGCATTTACATCAGTAGACTGAATGAAGAAACATACCCTCCCTTATGTGGGTGGGCATCATCCAGTTGGTTAAGGGCCTGAAGAGAACAAGAAAGCTAAGGAAGGGTATATTTGCTCTTTGGTGAGACATCCTTCTTCTCTGACCCTTGGACATAGGCATTTCTGGTTTTTAGGCCTTTGGATTTAGACTGAGACTTATACCACCAGCAGCCCTGGTTCTCATACCTTTAGGTTGGGACTGAATTATACTACTGGATTTCCTTGTTCTCCAGCTTACAGATGGCAGATCATGGAACTTCTCAGCTTTCATAACTTCGAGAACCAATTCCCACAATAAATCTATGTCTATATATCCTATTAGTTCTCTTTCTCTGGAGAACCCTTATATAGTCACATATCTCAGCACAGAGTATCATAGGTTTCTTTAGTTGTATACAACACCAAGAGATACTCACACACACATTTAGGTCCAGCTCATAAGCTTCTTTTATCGCCAGCTCCCTCACCCAGAAAAGGGAGTTCCTTAGAGCCAGAAGACGTGGCCCAGAGAAGAAGCACTGCACTTCCTTTTCATGTGGATTTCTGGGCAGAACTATTGTCCCTATTGGTCCCTACTAAGTGTGCCCAACTGGCTTGTCTCTTTGATTCAGCTTCATCCATTATTTATGCATTCATAAATCCAAACCAACACAATATCATAATAAACACTTGATTGTTTTAGTTCTAGGAATTTTTACTAATTTAGCCAGTCCTATGCTGATCATCTAAAAGGAGCTCACGGTTAAGAAAAAGTGAGGAAGCCAGATCCAGGAGGAATTTCTCAAGGTTCCTACTGACTCAGCATTCTCCACTTCCCCGCACCTGCCTGGTTGTGTCTTACGGATCCCTGGATCCTCAGTTTTGATGTCTCTTCCCCCTGTATGATTTCGCAGACATCAACACAAAAGTGTTACAAAATACCTGTACTTCCCTGTGATATTCCTCCATGCTAATACTTTGTTTCTTGCCTGTACTCTGAGATTCCTGAAGGCAGAACATGTATTTGTCAAGGCTCTCACTGTATTCACAGATCCTGGCATATGGCAGCCACACAATAAATATAGCTGAACAAATAAATACAACAAATTGTGGCAAGAATGGAGATTACATTAAAAGTTTATCTCCCCTTTTCCCCTTTATCCCCAGGAGACCCCATTCTCCAGAATTCAAAGAAGAAAGTTGAACCCTTCTCACATTAAGCCTATCTTAAAAGCTGCTTTTAGAAACTCCAGTGCACACTCACACACCATTATATGTTATTTCAGGCTGGTGTAATAATAAAACTGTCAATCCTATGAATAAGAACTGTTTCTTTACTTGGATTCTTGCTCATGTTCGTGTATATTTATGTATTACTAGAAAAGCAGCATTCTTAAGATTTCTTAGATGGTTTGATAAGATATGACTCTACTTTTCCCAGCTTTTCTTGTTATAAGAATCTTTAACAAGCTCTTTAAACAGTTCACACATGCTACCTTACATTTTTATATGATGTATAGTGGAATAATTTTTTTATGTATTTAAAAAATATATAATATTTAAATAATGAAACTATTTCTTCTTGTTCTGGTGAGGAATCATTATCAACAATTACTATTTATAGGCAGAATTTTTTAATTATATATACTTAATTTAAAGTACCTCTTTATTTAAGGGTGTTAACTAGGAGAGCCTTTCATTGTTGTTAGCAAAAAGAAAGTTCCTGATGTTTACTAATCTAACAATTTAATGCCTAAATTCATGTGACCTGAACAGTTTAATTTTTAAAAGCATTTTAAATCATTAAGTGAAGATGTTTGGCTCTACAAAGGGCAAAAGTTTTGTGTATGTGACCGTGGGGAGAGCCAGCTCCTGGGTGCTCTGTCCTGGTGACCACTGGCTGCTTTATTGATCTTAGATAGAAAAGTAGGCAAAAGGTAGCCGTTTCTCCAGGCCATTGCAGGCTGTTTTTGAACAGAGAGATTGAGGGAGTAAATAGAAACAGAGTGCTCTCTATCTCCACAAAAAAATGAAAAACAATAGGGGAAAAATAGAGACAAAGAAGAAAGAATAAATGGAATTTCAGACAGCTGACTTCATCTGGGTCCTCCCCCACCTCTCCACCTCTCCGTCGTCTTCTTCAGGCTCTTCTCCCTCTTGCCATTGTTGACCATAATGAGCTTCTGTTTTGGAAGTCTAGTGGGACAGTAGAGCATGATGGTGAATTCCTTTCCCATCCATTTTCTTGTAGCCTTCGAATGCCCCACAAGTATAGGATTCCAGTGAACCCACAATGTGCAGGAGTTTGATGAGTCTCATCGTAAGGACGAGGTAAGAGTTATGTTCACGACTAAGTGGAGGCACTGACAGCTCCAGAGGCCAAGCTTTCTGTTGAAACCAGAAAGAAAGCAATGATGTTTTAAGACAAAACCAACCAAGGAACCCTACTATATCCTTTCTTATTCCTGGTACTTTCCTGTAGTAACCAACCTCTGAGAATGGTGATAGGAGAGGGAAAACAGAACCCTCTATAGATCTTCCTTCCTGTCTTTCCTTCCTCATCAACGGGCCAGAGGCAGAAAGTGTTTGTAAAATGTGCACATATCAAGAAATAAAATGAACATAGGTGAATTTATTTTGTGCAGCATTTCCACTGTTCTGGTAAGAATGAAATACATATGCACGCATGAGGTATGGATTATGAATTGTGTAATTTTGGTGATTTCATGTAGGAGTTAAATGCTCTTACATTTGCTGCTGAAACCCTCATTGCCCAATAGTAAAATTCGTGCTAGTAATTATAATTTTTAATTTTTCCTTACTTTAGAACAACATTAAATAGCAAATAAAAACAATACAAGTTGAGAGAGAGCATGGAAAAAAGGAAAAGGCTTTGTATTTTAGTACTTTTAATGGTATCTTTTCCTGTTTTTTACAATTTTTTTTACATTTTTATTTATTTTTGAGAGACAGAGAGACAGAACACAAGTGGGGGGAGAGGCAGAGAGAGAATGAGACACAGAATCTGAAGTAGGCTCCAGGCTCTGAGCTGTCAGCACAGAGCCCGATGCGGGGCTCGAACTCACAAACTGTGAGATCATGACCTGAGCCAAAGTCGGACGCTTAAGCGGCTTGAGCCACCCAGGTGCCTTTTCCTGTTTTTTCAAAGAAGGAGTCCTGCATTTGCATTTTGCACTAAGCCCCTCAAATCATGAAGCTGGCCCTGCTGGAGAGAAAAGGAGAATGAAAAGTCAGTGCTTCACTGTGGTGGCCCAGAAATGGGCTGTACCCAGCTTCTGTGTCATTTCGGGGTCTATAGCCACCACTCTGCTGTCTCCTTCATTTATAGCCTTGATTTCTCAGCAGTTTCTGAGTTTCTTATCTCTTGGCTTATGGGGCCATGCTTATTTTGATGCTGGAGTACTCCCTTTATTCTTGTTGTAGGTTAGCAACTAACTCCCAAAGGGACATAGAGATCTCTGGGCATTTTGTATCCATCCATCCATTCATTCATTCATTGTGATATACCAAGCACTCTTCTATTGAACTGCTTAGACTGAATTGTGTCCTCTCAGAATTCACATGTTGAAGCCCTAATTCCCAGTGTGATGATATTTGGAGATGAGGCTCTGGGGAGGTATTAGGGTTAGATGAGGTTGTGAGGGTGGGATCATCATGGTAGGATTAGTGTCCTTGTAAGAAGAGCTCTGTGAACTCACTTTCTCTGTCTCTCTGTCTCTGTTTTCCTATCTCTCCCTTCCTCCCTCCTTTCCTGTGCTTTCACAAGCTCTCTGTCTTTGCCACATGAGGACATGGTAAGAAGGCAGCCTTCTGTAAGCCACAAAAAGAGAGATCACCAGAACCCACCCATCCTGGCACTCTCATCTGACTTCCTAGCCCCAGAATTGTGCAAAGTAAATTTCAGTTGTTTAAGCCACCCAGTCAATGACATTTTGTTATAGCAGCCCAAGCTGACTAAGACATGAACAAATGTGGCTCCTATCTTTGTAGGAGAAATGGACATTAATAAAATAAACGCAAATTGCAAATTAAATATGAAATAAAATTAGAAAGTGCTATGAAGAAAAATAACAGAGTGCCAAGGAAGAATAGGAGGATGACCTAATTTAGACTGACATGTTATGGAAGGGTGGTGATGATGAAAGAAACAGCACTCCAGGAAGAGGGAACAGCATGTGTGAAAGTGGAAAGAGATTTTATGTGGAGCAAATGGACAGAAGGCCTGTGTAAACACCAGGGGAGGACCATGGTGGAATCTTCGTGTGCTTTTGTTTCTTAACTTCTGTTTTATTTTATACCTTTTATATAGCTGTAAATATTTGTGAAACAGTAAGTTTTAGTAAATGAAGTACAGAGTAACCATAATTTCTGGACTCAAAACCAAAGCACAAAATCAGTGGAGTGCAAGTGTCCACAAGGACTTTGACACTTGGTTTTCAATTTGGGCCAAGGCTATTTAGCTTTTTTTTTTTTTTTTTTTTAATGTTTATTTTTTTGAGAGAGAAACAGAACTCAAGCAGGGGAGGGGCAGAAAGAGAGGGAGACATAGAAACTCAAAACTCAAAGCAGGCTCCAGGTTCTGAGCTGTCAACACAGAACCTGATGTGGGCTCGAACTCACAGACCATGAGATCATGACCTGAGCCAAAGTCAGTCGCTCAACCAACTGAGCCACCCAGACACCCCCTACTTTTCTCTTTGTATATCAGTTATTACATCTTTACATGACCATAAAGGCAGTACAGATGAAGCCCCTGACACAAGGAATAGATGCTTAATTAATGATAACTAATATTAATATTATGAGGAGGTCAGGACTGAATTTTTGAAATCTAAACTATCTCTTAACAGCCTGTGACCCATAATTATGTGCTTTTTAACTATACCATGTAACATGGTTTATACCATGTATCTCTTGTTACCGAACACCAACAACTGCACATTTAGTATAGGATAAGCCAAATATTTTCAGGGTCTGTATGTGTCAAATACAAGACCAAGCCCTCCAGTCCTGATACCTGAACCTTGAATAATGCATTTAACTCCTTATTCAACAAATACTGACTGAATATTTACCACGTGCTAGGTATCTTTCTAGGTGGGACATTATATGATGATTCCAAAAGTAGTGTCTAACTTCTGAAGTTCTACTAACTGATCAGCCTTGGAAACCATAGCACCAATTTTCATTACAAACAAGAGTTATACATGCAGACCAAGAGATGAACCCAATTTTATACCCATTGTTTTGATATATTTTCTGTAGATGTCTGAATATTTTTGTCCCACGTAGCAGCCTGGCAAACTCCTCCTCCTTTAAGGGTAATTTTGAGTTCTCATTTGTTCAGTTCAGACTTTCTCAGTGCCCCTAGATAAAACACCTCTTCTTTAATCAGATCAAATTATTTGCTCTTTCTTTATAGAACATGTCACATTGTATTTCATAGTCTGAAAGTCTATTTCATAGTTTATTTCATAGTCTAAAAGATCTATCTATACAATCAGTGTCCCTCTCACAAGAGGTTTTTGGCGAATTAAGAGTTAATAGAGGGACTCCTGGATGGCTCAGTCAGGTGAGCATCTGACTGTGGCTCAGGTCAGGATCTCACAGTTCATGGGTTCGAACCCTGTGTCGGATTCTGCCCTAACAGCTCAGAGCCTGGAGCCTGCTTTGGATTCTATGTCTCCCTCTCTCTCTCTCTGACCCTTCCCCACTTGTGTTCTCTCTCTCTCTCTCTCTCTCTCTGTCTGTCTCTCTCTCTCTCTCTCTGTCTCCTTCTCTCTCTCTGCCCCTTTCCCACTTGTGTTCTCTCTCTCAAAAATAAATAAACATTAAAAAAAGAAAAAAGTTAATAGGAAAGTAACAATTTAATGAATGAGTTTGCTTAATGTTGAGATGCGTACCTTATACTCTCAAGTAAATTATACATACTTGAACATATGTAATCAAACAAGTTGTCTGTGAGCCTATTGCACTTGTACTCAATAGGCTGAACCCAGCATTCTGGTATGAAAAAAAAAACAGTGGAAAAAAAAAGGGATCATATAGAGGTTTGCAAAAATTACTCTTAATTTATAGAAGTTCAGTTGGATCTATGGGAACGAAATTTTGACAAGGAACCAGCAGGTTGTGTTTTATAAACAAAGCTTAAAATGCCTAGCAAGAAAATTTGAGATTGTAAGCAATATATTGAATCATTTAAGGAAGGTTTGCAAATGAAAGTCTTTGACCAAATTCAGCCTGCAGAAGAGTTTTACTTTCCATGTTTAAAAGAAAGAATTGCACTTGAATCTCCTTAAGTAGGGCCAGAATTCCCATGTTTGGCCACCAGCTCTATTCTTCCCTGTTGCCTTAAACTCAACCAATTACGTTGCTGTCTGAAAAGTATTCCCATTTGGGTCTGGTGCCTTGTAAGTTCCTGTCTGTCTTAGGGCAAAAAACTGCTCCATTTCACAGAGAACTCAGCTTAGCCTAAACCTGTTAAGATAATGCTATAGCTAATTAGAATAAGGAAAATTTTGTGGTTTGGTTTAGATTAGGATTTGGAAAGAGAGGACATAGAACATACATACAAATCCCTTCCCTGTAATGAAACATAAAAGATAAAAAAAATCTAGATATTAAAAGGTATAATTCTTTGAACTCCTAAAGTGTTAATAAAATCATAAGGCTTTTTAATCAATATTTTGTCTACAGCACTCACTATTGCTAAATGAAGTCTTCTCTTAAATCTGTTAAAAAACAAAAATTCGACTGAGTAAATTTTAAGTATCTTATTGGCTTTATTCAATGATTCATGAGTTGGGCAACACCTAATCTAGCAGATAGCAAGGAGCTCTGAGGAGCTATCCAAAAGGAAAGACTTAGAGGCAGAAGGGAGCTGGAACAAGGAAGTTATACTAGACAAAAAAGCCGGTTGGTTATTACAAGGTTACTTTCTTTTAGGGGACGGCAGGAGTCTAGGAGGCAGATTACCTAACGAGTGCTGACTAGGTGATTCCCGATTGACTGGTTTGAGATTCCATTTCTGGGAGAGCCAAAACTGTAATTAAGTCTTGGTTTGATGATGTAGGGCCTACCGTAACAGACTTCATTTGGGGCCTGTTGTTTTGTTTTTAACAAATCAGAACTTTGCCGTAGGGTTCTGCTTTGCTAATTAAAGATAGGGCTAACCCAGTGGAGTGAGAGGCCACATTCACAAGGAGTGGAGCTCTTTCTTGGCTGGATGTCACTTGTGAGTACCACCTAATGAAGACCAGCAAGGCACACCCACCAGCTCAGTGAATGGATGTTCAAAAAGGAGCCCCTACAGCAGCCCAATGCCCAAACCACACAGTGCTGATCTGGCACCCGTGTTGTATTCTCCCCTCCTCTTGCTGTCTCACCTGCCCAGGGGGAGTCTCTGCACCCAATTTGCCTTCCTGGGGGATACAGAACCATGGAACCTGCACGTATGGAGATACTCATGGGGACCCGTCCCTTCCTCTTTCCCTTCCTTGGGCTCAGGCTTTGCTTTGGTGACCCATGTTAGCCTGCTGATTCCTGACCTTGGCCTGTGCTCCATTTTTAGCCTTGCTCTTCCCAGGTGGGCACCCTGCTAACTGTCATACATTACCAACTTCTTGTTGATTGTATAAATTTTATTGTTATGTGTTGGGAAATAGGTTATACCTAGTTATTCTGTTATTATCTGTACTAAAGCTCCATGATGGAAGATCTTCTCCAAAGATTGATACTAAAATACTTCAGAAATAATACCAGAATACTTCAGAAATGACACTGGAATACTTCAGAAATGATACTATAATACTTAAGAAATGATACCAGAATATTTCAGAAATAATGCTAGAATACTTCAGAAACATCAGGGTACCATTGGGACTATAAAACATTCAAAGACAGAATAGCAAGGACAATTTATGTGAGAGAGGATCACTTTTGTACACTTTTTCAGGTATAACTACTTGATGGTACACCTACAAGGCAGGGGCCATGACTTATGCATAACTCACTGCACCTGTAGCATTTGGTTTTTACACATGTAGGCATTCATAGAATTGAACCTCATTGATTTGAATTGCATATATAAAACTTGGTCCCTGATTGGTATCGACTAGTGGGTCTTCTACCCCCTGAGGCAGTACAAAGGGTGATGTGAGAGCAGGGGAAATTTAGATGGGGTGATGAGTGCAAGTAATTAAGTGGTCATGACTCTACCATGTAATTATATTTCCTTGAACATGATCCTGGTATTATGCTGATGGCTGAAAGTTAACTGAGAAGAGTAACTGAGGAGAGCCTACATTCAATATCATGCAAGAAAAGTTGGCCGTAATAATAATGGCCACACTGTTTTGGATTTTTTTTTTTTTAATTGAGTACCACTAAGAGTTAGGAACCATACTTGACATTTTATTCAGACTTTCATTACATTTTTCAGACTTCACAAAAGTGCGATGAAATAGAGATTATTATGACCATTTCATGGAAAAAGCTTCCACTTAATAGATGAGCAGAGATTCACAACCACGTCTCTCTAGCATGATTCCATATGCTTTTAGCTTTACCAGGTTGCCCCAATTTTATATTCACAATTTAAAAAGAGTGGCACTGGGAGCCAGGGAAGGAAACCGTCCATCTGATTGTGATCCAAACACTAGAAAGGCAAGAAAGATAAAAATAAAGAGGAAGAAGGAAGGTAGAATAGAGGGCAAGGTAGGCATTTGGGAACAGCTTTCACAAAAATAGAAGAGCAATTAAATTGATGTCTTCCAAAATGGTCTGGGCTCACACACCTACAGCCCTGGCCGCTCTGTTTTATCTCATTAAATGCCTGGTTATGGATGGGCAGGCTTGCCATCTGTTTAAATAATAATTTTCTGTTCTCCATGAACTGAGCTGCAGTGTCGAGGACAATTAAAGCGTCACTGCCATCTCTCTCAGCAGGAACTCTGATATTGTGGGCCATCGTGCCACCACCACACTGGCATCTGCTCCCGGCTACAGTTTCACTGCTTTCCCACCTAACCTTCCCACCAGAGCTAAGCCTTCCTGGCCGAGATGCAGACCGTACAAGTATGAACACCCACTCAGAAAAGAACAGAAGACAGATTAGGAATAGTTCCAGCACCCTCCTTCTTGGCAGCCCCAGAGTGACGGATGTGACTTCCTGTGAAATCTAATGATAAGCTATTTTCAAAAATTCAGTTTAAAACTCGTGGGCAATGATGGGGTTTGTTTGCAAAGTGGCATGCTTGGAACTAGATCTGGAAGAGAAGCCAAGTGGCTGCACTTCTGACAAAGGAAAGAGATCCAGGTTATAAATTCTTTGGGGACACCCTAAGAGGGGAACTAGAGTGACTGCATGTGGAAGGGATGAGCAGAGGTGGATCTCCAAGTTGTGGCTTTGGATGGGAAATGGGCTCTTTTGCTACCTGTTTTAAGTCAGGAAAGCATCATACAGTGATAAGAAAAATAAAGGCTAATATTTACTGGGCAGTAACTGTGAACCAAGCAGTGTGCTAAGTACTTTATTAATTAATCAATGTCTAATAATCCTTACAACAACCCAGGAGATATAGATATAGATATTATGAGTATTTCTGTTTGACAGATGAGGGAGCTGAAGTTTAGAGTTTCGCTGACCTATTTGATGTGTAGTTGAGGTGGAATTTTAATTCTAGCACTTCGTTTTCAGATTCCGTTTCTATTGGGGAACCGATAATTTATTGTCCAGGCTAGTACGCTTTTAGAGGTAAAATGTGTTGTTCTTGGTAATCAAGTCAGGACAACAAGCCAAAATTGGGGCTGCCCAGAGCAAACTGCCCTGGGAAATCTAGTCAGCCTGCTTACACTGCTTCCCTAGGAAGTTGAATCAGAGGATGAGTATATATGACAACATCTCAGAGCACTTTCTATTCATGGTTTCCTGGTACATTCAGGAGGTTTCAGTTGTGCTTTAGTAAATAATTCTTCTCAAGGATATCCAGACCCCCTAATGTTACTTGCCGCATCTCAGGAGACTTCTCAGAAAATATACCAAGATCCATTCAACTCTAGAAACAAACAAGTTACGAAAACACTATGAAAGAAAAGAATAGGTCCTGACCCCTTTGCATATTTTCTGGGAATTGGCATCTCACAACCCCATAGATTAGTGTGTGTGTGTGTATGTGTGTGTGTGTGTGTGTGTGTGTGTGTATAATGTGTATATGTATATAATATGTACATGTATGCGCCAATACATATATGTATATGTGTATATCATCTGTTTATCTATATTTGAAGTGTCCTTTCCCCCCCCTTTTTTTAAAAATTTTACTTAACATACAGTGCAATATTGGTTTCAGGAGTAGAATTCAGTGATTCATCACTTACATACAACACTCAGTGCTCATCACAACAAATGCCCTCCTTAATACCTATTGCCCAACTAGCCCACCCTCCACCCACCTCTGTCTGTCAACCCTCAGTTTGTTCTCTATCATTAAGAGTCTCTTGTAGTTTGTTTCCCTCTCTTCTATTTTTCCTCCACTTCCCATATGTTCATCTGTTTTGTTTCTTAAATTCCACATATAAGTGAAATCATCTGGTATTTGTCTTTCTCGGATTGACTTATTTCACTAATACATTTTAGCTTCACCCATGTCATTGAAAATGGCAAGATTTCATTCTTTTTGACGGTTGAGTGATATTCCATGGTATATGTATACCACATCTTCTTTATTCATCAATTTGTGGACCTTTGGGCTCTCTCCATAGTTTGGCTATTGTTGATAATGCTACTATAACCATTGGGGTGCATGTACCCCTTCAATCTTTATTTTTGTATCTTTTTGGTAAATACCTAATAGTGCAATTGCTGGATCGTAGTTTTAGTTTAGATCATTTTAGTTTTTTGAGGAACCTCCATACTTTTCTCCAGGGTGGCTGCATCAGTTTGCATTTCCACCAACAGTACAAGAGAGTTCCCCTTTCTCCGCATCCTTGCCAACACCTGTTGTTTCTTGTGTTGTTAATTTTAGCCATTCTGACAGATGTGATGTAATATCTCATTGTGGTTTTGATTTGTATTTCCCTGTTGATGAGTGATGTTGAGTATCTTTTCAGGTGTCTGTTAGCCATCTGGATGTCTTCTATGATAAAGTGTCTATTCATATCTTCTGCCCATTTCTTAACTGGGTTATTTGTATTTTGGGTGTTAAATTTTACAAGTTCTTTATAGATTTTGGATACTAACCTTTAATCAGATATGTCGTTTGCAAATATCTTATCTCATTCTGTTGGCTGCCTTAAGTGTCCTTTTTATAAAATTTGTGATGTTGATGTTTCTAATTTCCACTACATTTCAAGCATGGGTTTGGGTTGTTGAGAAATATTTCAACAAATTTTCTAATGTTGGTTCATCTCACTTGTTTAAGGTTAAAACCGAGTTTGGATTTGGTTCAGACTTCTTTCCTTCTACTATGACTGTGTACCTAGCACATTCTACCAAAGACCTCCGTGATCTATATTAGAAACCTGCTATCCCAGAGTGAGCATCTACTAATCCTATACCACAAGAAACTCATTGTGAACAAGGTCCAATGCAAGGAGAAAAAAGCATAACAGTATCATCAGCACAAATATTATTATAATTTATATCAATAAGATGTTTTAAGTTTTCTTTCTTTTTCACTGGAATTCTTTTTTAAAAAATCTGAATTTGCTTACATTCTGGTAACTGTCTTTGCCCATGGGGTACTAATGTCCTCAGTTCACTTTGACACTCTTCTGTCCTGATGCAGCTACTGGCTTGGATATTTTCTTCTCTTTGGAGTGCCACCATATGGTCAGTGATTTCTTTCTGTCATCAGATCCACTGGTAGTAAAGTGTAGCTGATTTAGAAGCCACATGAAAGACAAGAAATGAGGAATTTGAAGTAAATTTGTAGTAATATTTGTTTTCAGGCAATACGACACAAGCTATTGTATCAGTAGAATGGTCTGTTCCATTGGATAGAGATGCCAGGCAGTACATGAACTCATGACAAAGGACAATCATGGTACTCTAATATCTGGCATTCCCATGACTTTTTGAGTATCCTTCCAGAGAGCTTCTCATGTGAATGGTGGAGTCCTTGCAATTTGAGAGGAGTTCATTGTGAGAACTTCAAATTGCAAAGATTTTAAGACCACAAAGACTGTGGTTTTTATGAGTTAAATTGTGTCCCCTCAGAAGGTATATTGACGCCCTAACCCTCAGTAACTCAAAAAGTGACTTTATTTAGAAATGGGATCATTGCAGATGTAATTACTTAAGATGAGGTCATTAGGCTGGGTTTAAATCCAGTGTGACCAGTGTCCTTATAGCAGGGCATTCACACACAGGTAGACATGCACAGAGGGAAGGTGATGCAGACACACAGGGAGAAGACGGCTGAGTGATGACTGAGGCAGAGATGGCAATGATGCTACCACAGCCAAGGAGCACTTGAGGCTACCAGAAACTAGAAGAGTCAAGGAAGACTCCTCCCCTAGTGGTTTCAGAAAAAGCATGGCCCTGTCAACACCTTCATTAGACATCTGGATTCCAGACCTGTGAGAGAATAAGTGTGTGTTGTTCTATGCCCCTCAGTTTGTGATATGTTGTTATGATAGTCCTGGCAAACTAATAGCCAACTAATACTTCAGTTCATAAATTTTAATTATAATCCAGTACTTGCTTTTGTTCATGATGGACAAGTTCAATTTCAGCTAATTCTCCTTCCTGACCTATACTGAATCATTAATTACCATCATGTCTCAAGTAAACTTACCTCGAATAACCTAGAGATAGATAACTAGCTATTGATTCTATTATGTGGTCTACACCAGCACCTCCAGCACATTCTAGGAGATGGCATAAGGTCACAGTCATGAGAGTTCTGAATGGGGAGGGAAGTTATAAACAAAATATGTTTCGCCTGTTTGATGTTATGCCAGAAAGTAGGTTCTAAGAAGGCAAAATCTGAGGAGAAAACTATTCTTTCTCCTTTTCAGTAACCATTAAGAGAAATTTCTCAAAAGTAAAAACACGCCACCACAAAATGTGGGCATTCATGAGCTATCTCGTTATGCTGCCAATTTACTCTAAGCCCTGAATATAACAACAACAACAACAAACAACAACAATAATAATAAAAAGACTTAATTGTCCCAGCATTTTTTTGTTTTGCTCCCATCTTAGCACACTTGTTCTTACCTACCCTGTTTTATTGCATAGAAAAATTTTTAAGCAATCCTATGCAGAATATAAAACAAAAGCCATACGTTCCTATGTTATTGCCTTTTACAGTGATTGCAAGCTCAACTGTGAAATTATATGACCCTCACATAGCAGATTCCAAGCCATGTCAGGTTTAGTCAGTAAACCCTAGTATTTCACAAAGGAGGTCTAGGTATATTTAGCAGATGAAAGACAGTCTCACACACCTGATTATCTCAGACCTGTTAGTGATTCAAAGTATAAGTCTCTACATGTTATCAACAGGGAGCACGTTAACCTTTGGTTCTTATACTCACTGAAACCCATTTAAAAGATTCCCATTTATAATTTAAAATGAAAAATCATCAAAGACACTGTGGGAGTGTGATTCAAGGACAGTGTGTGAGTGGGTGCTCACTATCAGAAAATCTTTGTGACATAAGCATATTTCATTTACCTCTGGGATGATATTATCTGACACAGGACATAGCAATATATTAAGTGGTGTCTTAGTTTGGATTTCCCTTCACTGAGACTAGATAGGGCTTGTGTGCAGGTAGTTGGTTTTTAGGGAAGTGATTCCAGGGATCAGGAGTGAGGCACAGGGAAGGATAAAATAAGGAAGAGAGTAAGGTCAGTACAAGGGGCTGTTCTCAGATCAGCAACCACTGAAGTCAACAAGGGCTTGATCCCATCAAGACTTCCTGAGGCAGCCATTGAAATCTGTCTCAGAACTCTCTGTTCAGGAGAGGGAAGGGCAGAGCATTGATCCATTGCTTGCTCTTCCCATTTATCAGGGTTGTCCTTTGCAGCATTAACTCTTTCAGTCCCAGGGTGTGGATGTGTCAGTGCTGGAGAGTTTCCCCCCTCCCGTTGCCAGAAGTCCCACCTCATAGCCTCAGAGAAGCTCCAGGCAGAAAGCTAGAAGTATAAGGTGTAGCTGAGGTGGGCTGCTGACATGTTGTGTCTGTGTGAAGTTGGTTGCCAGGGCAGTGGTGAGAGTGAGAAATGAGCCTTGAAGACTCAGGCCCTGGGGCACCTGGGGGGCCAATGTTGGCCATACTTTGCACTGCTCTGACCTACTTGTGCTCTCCACTAAGACTGAACCATTATCAGGTCTTCCAGGTGGCAGCCAGCCACATTCTGCAAAAAAACCTTAAGTTGGGAAGGTTAATGCAGCAAGCCACATCTAACTGGCTATAACTAATCCTGAAACTTTGATTAATAATCACTGTCTCCCCACACTACTGCTTGTTGTATTTCCCTTGCTCTTGCCCAACAGTCAGCTTATCTAGGTTGCTTTTCAGGTGGGGAGACACAGACCTTCATCCCTAAGTCAGTTGCCAAGCCTGCCCAAGGTTGCAGTGATTGCCCAATTACAATTATTGAAGCCCTGGAAGCAGTGAGAGGCATTGTGGGCCACTGCCCTGGATTCTATGTGTGCTGTTTCCCTGTGCTCTTGTTGTTCATGGTAATAGGGTCACTTACCCACCCCACCCCACCCCCGCCCCAGTACGGCAATTCCTTTCTTGATCTGCTGCTTTGTTGGCTTGATGAGCCCCAAATAACCAGGCAACCATTACAACCTTAGGTGAGTAGACCCCTTACTGTGTCACCAAGTGGAAGTTTCCTCTCTGATCCTACCAACCCTAAGGTAGCAGAGGTGGGAGCCCGCATTCCACAGGTGGGACACAGGTGGAGATGTCACAGTGAGAGAGACCAATCCTGCTTCTACCCCTTGAGTCCTTGAGTCCCAAGTAATGTATTCTAGGAACACAGTTCTCTTTGGAAAAATTGTGACTATATTTATTGTGTATAATTTTCATATCGTGGCAGAGGCCTTTCTCAAGGGGACTTAACTTCCCTTGAAGCTAGGGGCTCTGGGTCTGTGAACTGCCTTCAATCTGGAAACCGGGCAGGAGATTCTACATTTCCATTGCAGTGCATGTTCAGCATGCACCTTCTCCCCTTTAAATCTCATCATTTTATTTCCTTTATACTAGTCAGCTCCTCATCTATCTTGCCTCTCAGAACACCATGGTCCAAGAAAATTACTGCCATTATGCAGGTGAATTTCTTGGTGCCCACAGTGATGGTTATGCCCATCTTAACCTCTTTTGGTTGTATGCCACCAGCTGGCCTTTGCCTTTCCAGAATCTTGACCTCTCCATTGAAACTAAGCATCACCTACCTACCTTTAACTCTGGCCTATAAAGAGCCACAACTAAACTTATGAAAGAACCCAAGAGTAGCTTCTCTGTCTCACATAATAACTGTATTCTAATATTTCCCTATTCCTGAGCCTTCTGACCCCTTTGTCAATAATCTACAAGACAGTTCTACCATTTTATGCCACGTTTTCTCTAGGCCATCAATATGTCCAGACTCGAAGAGCCATTCCATCTCCATGTTAGAAGCAAGTCCAGGTGTCCTTGCTGGGATTTTAAACCCCAAGTCACAGGACAGCACCCCCATGTCATAATGCCTTTTTTAAATAAAGCATTCTAGTTGATTCTTTCCCATTTTAATGCCTGGAAGACCCATTCCTATATACGTTTCCCTGGTCCCTACTATTAAATATTCATTGAGTCTTGCAGTTCTCTGGGTGTCTGCAAGTTTCTCCCAGAGAAGGAACTCTATTTCTCAGCCTGGGGCTGTGCTGCCACCTATGAGAACCAAAGAGAAGAATCAGGAGACCTTGAGGAAGACAAACAACTGGCCCAGCTGAGTCTTCTTAGCGTCTCTGGGCAAGAGAAGGCTGTTGTTCTCTAGGAAGAAGAAAGCTGCTTCTGTTGGCCTAGAATCTGGAAGTTCAGTTTGGTCGGGCTCATCCATGCAAGTGTCCCCATCCTACATCTTAGGGTCACACTCTTTTCCTCTCAGGGCTCCTAAGTCCTGATTTCGCATAGGTGACCTCTTAAGGAAGTAAATTCAGTCTCCTTTTGGTTCTACTACTCTTATAATTAAATCCTCAGCTTGATTTTCAACAGACTGCCTTGTAGCTACAAAAATTAAGATATCTTAAAATGCTAGCATGGAGCACTTCTGACTTGACAGCATATTTTGAGTTGATGATTCTCGGTCATTTTCTTTATAAAATAAAACCAGCCACTCCACAGTCTTCATGTGATCTCTGCTCTAGCATGGTTCAAGTGCCATAGGCCAAGCCTTCACCTACTCACTGTACCTTCTCCCCCTCCCCCACCCTGAGAATCTTAGGAATTATGTTGCTTACTGCCGCCAGGAGTATCCCCAGGAGGTCTGGATCAGCAATGCAGCCTTTATCACCATCATCGAACTGGGAAGAGATCTCAATCCAAACCCCATTTTTTCCACTTGCAAAACTGGCTATTCTTCTCTGAGTTCCCCTCAGAAAGATCCCAGAGAACAGAGTGTGAGCCAGGGATTGTGTATAGCTAGTTTATTTAGGAAGCGATTCTAGGGAGAAGGAATGGGGGCCGCAGACAGTGAAACAAGAAAGGGGTTCAGACCAGTATAGAAGAGTGCTCTCCTGTTGGTTACTCTAAGGGCACCCTTCCATCAGCACCCTCAGAGAAGCCTTGCAGAATTCACCTGAGAATTGCCCACCTGAATGGCAGAAGAAGACAGCATGTATCCACACCTTTTTACCCAGTGGTCAAGAGCGTTGACTACCTCGCATACCCAGGTTGCTGACTTGTGGGTGCTGGGCAGTTTCCCACAAGCATCTGTGCTGTTGTCACAAAGTTCCAGGGCAAAAAGTGAGAGGTGTGTGGTGCAGCAACAACTTGATTCTGTCAGGTACACCTGTTTGCTTCTGGCTTCCATAGCGAGGGATGGAAGAAAGGTTGGCTGAAAGGATGTGAAAGAGGGCACAACAAATATCTAATACAGGTGGTGAACCTGTTTTAAGAGTTGTGTGACAATCTCTGGGCCAGGAACCCCCCCCCCCAAAAAATTGAAGAAATTTATATAATTTATTTAAATTTAATAAATTTATTTAAATTTAATAAATATAATAAATTGAAAAAATATATATATGTATGTGTGTATATACATGTGTGTGTGTGTGTGTGTGTGTGTGTGTGTGTGTATATATATATATATATATATATATATATAACTAAATTTTGCTATCTTTTTCTGAAACAAAACTCACGTACTACCCAGTAAATGCTTTGCATAGAAACAGCTGAACCAGAATTTAAAAGTAATGAAGCATCATGTGTTCTCTGCAACCTGACTCTATCAGTAATCAAAATAAAAGGACAACTATACTTCCTGATAGTAGCAAATTGGAAAAAAAGCTGAGAAAAATCCTAGGTTTATTTTGTTTGGAATGTTTGAGTCAGGGAAATGGTATCAGCCTTTTTTATTATATGAAATAATACTGATTTCTGTCCCTAGTCAGGGTCCATTTTCTCCTTTCTAGGCCTGAGGGTGGCCATCTGCTTCTTCCATGCTTGTGTCTAGCATTTCACACAATCTAGCATAAATTCTCTGGATTCCAGAACCGTGAAGGTGATAACTTTGCACAATGCCAAAGGGAATTACATATTTGCAAACGCAGAAAAAATTTTATACTGTGAACTTTTTGGGGATTATTACATCATGCTATTAAATGAATTAATGTATGCAAAGCATTGAGAACACTGCCAAGCACATAATAAGAGCTCAGTAAATGTTAGCTTTATCATGATTGTGATTGTCATCATCATCCTTGCATGGAAGCAGCCAATCAGACAGAATAAACACTAGTTTAGGGGTCAGAAGACTTAGTTTGTAATCCTGGTTATATCATGTATTGGTCTGTGGCTTTAGTCAAGCCAATTAATCTCTCTGAGACTCCATGTTCTTATCTCTAGAAAAAGGATAATAAATTCCATTTCACAGCATTGTTATGAGGGTGAAATATAGGCATTGCCAACACATTGTTGGTTCTGACCAGTTCCCTGTCACTGATGTCAGTGGCCAAGAGTGGGGGCCTGGACTCTGCAAAACCCCCCATAACTCTACTGTATGTCATGACATTTATTCCCTCACCCTCTGACTGTTGATTTCTTTGAGTTCTGCTTACTTATTTGGTTCCTCCACCTCTCCAGATAAAATAAGTATCCATGCCTTTATTTTCAGAATTCGTCAGATTGAAGCAATCTGAGGTTTAATTTTAAATAGTCTGGCCAAGTGAAGGAATTATAACCTATTTCTTTTCCTACATCTTTATTCTTTTTTGCTACATCTTTATTCTGCTTTGCACTTTCCATATTTTCTAGAATGAGAATATAATTACTTATAATCAGAAAAGTATTTAATGAAAAGAAAATTCATTCACAAGTGAATTTGGAACCAGAAATTAGAGTAATTTGCAAATCTCTGCAGGTGAAACAAAGTATCACTTTTGAATGGTGCAAATCTATAGAATTCCCAGAAAGAACATGCTACAGATTTTTATTTCTAGAAATAAAAGAACTGACTTTTAGAGTGAAGTTTCAAAGGATATTTGGTTTCTTTTCTCTATGTAATGTGTAACTGAATCAGGCAGCCTACTTCCCTAGGGGTAGTCTTTTACCTCCAGTTTTGCTCCGGTTTTTAGATTGAATTCTTCAGGAATAACCCTTTTTATAAACTGTGATGGAACAGTAAATACAAGTTTGTAAAGGCTGACCCTTTTGGGTTTTGACTGTCAACACAGGAAATGCAATAAGGTGGCTAATACAGAAGGTGGGAAGGCAGCTATTGGTGCCACTCTGTGACATATCGTGCTTGTTATTGCCTTTATTGTGATCTTCCTAAAAGATAGCAAAGTACTGCCTCCTGAGTTGAAATCATATTAAGCAGAGATCCAGGCTCAAAATGAGGACCAGCAAAGACAAGGTAAGATCCAAAATCTGGCAAGGCCAATGATCCAGTTGAGCCTACAGCAATTACTAGTAGAATATTAAGTGTAATGGCTGGAAAGATTATTTGTATTCAAATTCTGTGGTATCAGCATTGAGACAAAACTTACAAAATTATACTCTTCTGCGTGTTGTGTAGGGAGTTTATTTAGCTATTTTTTTGCATCTATAGCCAGACCTTTAAAATGAGAATGGCAAAAGCCATCAATTTCTAATGACTGGAAGATAAATCTTTTGGAAAATGTGAATAGAAAGTTTTCATGACAGTACCTTAACAGGCAGACTTAGTGGTCCTAGTGATCAGGGGCTCTGAGGACAGACCTCAGATAAGTAAATTATTATTTTAAATATGTTACCTTTTCTATAAAATAAGAATACTAAATGTATATTCTCTGTAGCACCTTAGTGAGTATTATATTAAGTGAAGTAATGGAAAGTGGTTGAAATGCTTACTTATTATTATTATTTACTTGGTCAATAACATTCATTCATCGACCACCGTTTCTAGACACCATGATAGAAGCTGGACACAGAAAGTTAAATAAAGTACAATCCCTATCTTTAAAATGTTTGCTACCTAATATATCAAAACATAGAGCTATTCTATGGACATATTTGTTGTAGTTCAGAGTTACTGCTATGTATGTGATTATGGATGCATATTCACACATTTATTTGTGCATTGCTGTGATCCTCTAGATTAAAGTACAGAACTGGAACCCACTGGAAAAAGTAATTCCTCCCAAATCTCTTGTCATTCACTAATGGAGAATCAGACCTTTCCAGCAGGGAAGCTGGAATTTTCTTTGCTGATTATCAACTCCTTCCCAGTTTTTCTTTTTTCACGAACTCATCTTGCACCCTTTAAACAATGATCCCCTTTATGTGGCCCTTCCACATAGAAGACAATTTGAAGAATTAAATCAAACCTTGACAGAGCAAATAATTATTTAAGTATCTTAGGATAAGGTGTTTATTGAATACCTCCTCCTGCACTGAAGTGGACTTGACCTTAAGCAACCTAAAATTTTGCTGGAAGAAAATAAGTACATTCTACTAAGGATGTGAAATAGCAATTACTGTGAATACTAATCAAGGTGCTACTATACCGATTCTAGTAGATAGTGTCAAATGACTAAGACAGATCGTATGCAAAGGTGTAGGTGGGCGGAGGGCGGGTGGGAAGAATTAATTGGGAAGTTAGCAAATGGCAGTTACTGGAGGAGAAAGAGAGATACTATGCTAGAGTTAATTCTGCAGCCTTTAGGGATCTCTGGGGTTTTCTCCTGAGGAAAATTCAAAAGGACAACCAAATCAAGAACCTCTTCAAAGGACCAAACACCACCTGAGCTAATGCCTGTAAAATGAATTGCTACTCTGTAGATTAGATGCAAATAGAAAGAAACATACCTGCGTCTATTTTTAGGGACTTTATGAGTTCACTTATTTCAGTAACCATTGTTCACCTATAATCTTGAGAGGAAAATGAACATGGCCTCTCAGTAGGAAGCGGAGCTCAGTTGGAATGGTGTCTCTTGCGACTGTAATTAAAAAATCAGAAACACACTTGTCTCCTTGTTGAATATAATGGATGAAGTGTTGCATCAAAATTAAAAGGCTAAATATTTAGCCACACAGGCAAATAAAGCCACTGTAAGAATCCTTCCATGTAAATGCAGAAGTATACAGCTCATTTCAATGCCATGTTCTATTCTTAGAGTTAAAGCTGTTACAGAGTTGGAAATTAAGGGAAGGAGGGAAGAGGTGCTCAAAAAAAGTTTCAAGTATCTCTTTAAACAATGTCAATCAATTCAACAGATATATGATTAAATTGTAATGTGGGATTTATAAGGGTCAAATCACAGAAAGGAAGGTTTCTTAGTGATTTCTTTGAATAGCTCCTTCCTTTTACAGAAAAGAAGACTCTGAGTAGAAAGATTAAATGACTGGCTAAGTGTCCCCCACAGCAAGGGAAAAGCAGCTCCTGCCTGAGCCCTGTGCCTCTTTCTCCAGCCTTAAACGTCAGATACCCACATCAGATTGTCCCTAGTGTGATGCTTGCTCCCTAGTGTGATGACTGGCTTCTAAAACCAAGTGAACTCTTAATCCCAGGCTTTTGGTACTCGTGCCCCCAAAACTACATGGAGTGTACAATCTGGAGTATGTCAAGGTTTTCAATTGTATTATTTTTATTAGTGCATTTTACCTTCTTTATTCCAGGACTCCCATTTTCAAAGGCAAAATAATTATATATATGCCCATTTGGGGGAAATATTATGCTAGTTTCCAAAGCTTTCTCAGTAATAATTAACCAGTGTCCTTAAGTCCTTTGTGGAAAGAAGCCAGGCATAAATACTTAGTCACCGAAACATTTAATTCATTGGGTCTGAGGAGCTACTTCCAGGTGATGCGTGCACTTTAACCCTACTGCAGCCATACTTTGCTTTAGCTTTTGCTTTTGCTTTAGGACAATCATGAGCCACCTTCCCAGAGGGTTTAATATGTTAAAACCATGAGGGAAGCCCAGAGGAGGGGAGGACTTGACCCAAATGGAAAGCCAGCAACAGTGTGCTTGTTCCATCTCACAAGCCGACTCTGGTGACCGCCCAATGCCATGCTGAGGATGATTCTGAGGGCAGGAAAGAAGTCTTGGTCAGTTAGAGATGGAGGAGTGACTTTGTATCCACCAAGTGTGGCCTTGAGGGGCAGGCAAAGACAGGGTGCCATAGCCAGACACAGGACAGATGTCCAGGAGGCCCAGTTCTGTGATTCAGAGGACCACACTCTTTTCAGAAGAGATTGTGAGCCTGGAGAGTTTAGATAAGAAAGCTAAAGAGCAGGTGAACTTAAACAAACAGTAAGTGAAAGGTCTGCCCTGAATAATTCCATATACAATTCTTTCCTCTTCTTCCCTCTCTCCTTCCCTTCCTCTCTCCCTTCCTTCCCCCTTCCTTCCATCTCCTTATTTATCATAAAGCTGTATTTCTGTAACCATCTTGTTCTCAAAAGGTATGAAACTGCTTATAAAGATAACATTAAAAATTAAGTAATAGATGGGGCGCCTGGGTGGCGCAGTCGGTTAAGCGTCCGACTTCGGCCAGGTCGCGATCTCGCGGTCCGTGAGTTCGAGCCCCGCGTCGGGCTCTGGGCTGATGGCTCAGAGCCTGGAGCCTGTTTCCGATTCTGTGTCTCCCTCTCTCTCTGCCCCTCCCCCGTTCATGCTCTGTCTCTCTCTGTCCCAAAAATGAATAAACGTTGAAAAAAAAAATTAAAAAAAAAATTAAGTAATAGAAAATCAGGCAAAAGGGTCAGGCAGGAGGAGGAAAGGAAGGGAGACGTGAAGAAGCAGTAGAAGTATAATAGAAATGAAGATAGTGATGTGGCTACTTTGCACTAAATGTTGGCTTCACTGCTGGCACAAAGGAATTTACATTTATTAGCCCATTCAGTCCTCAGAATATGCCTATAAGGGAGGTACTATTATTACTCCATTTTATAAATGGAGAAACTGTGACACAGAGGTACGTCACAGCTAATAAGTGACAGAAATAGGACTAAAGCCATCCCCACCCTGGAGCTGTTTTCCATTAGCCCTCGCTGTGACTTTTGAAATACGGTCAAGTTTGTAGCCACAATATGGCATCTAAAGTTCCCTACTCTTTTGTACAGGCAGGCCTCAAATTTCACTCTCCTCAGAGCAAAGAGAGCTAGAGCCTTGAAGAGACTACTAGCCAGAAGGCTCCCATTGCTGTGTTCATACGAGAGGCAAGGCTGCCTGGACATCTGGCAGAACGCAGACTAAGCAGGCACTTGGGAGCCCAGGCCTTCCTCCTGCCTGGTGGCCAGGGCCTTCCATCTCCAACCTGCTGGGTCATATTGACCTGCTGCTGGGAGCCAGCATGTGAGTCAGCACCTCTCAGGTGCCTTTTCTTCCATCGCTATCCCTCTAAGGTTTGTGCAAGGATCAACACAGCGTAGGCTGTTTCAAAAAGTTCTGTATGATTCAAGTGGATGACAAAGAATATAAATGACACAATTTGTCCCTTCATCTTTTGGGTTGCTTTTATGACAAAATTCAAACTGTATGTTAACAACATTTATTTCTCATTACTTAAAAAATTGTAAGGTAGGGGCACCTGGGTGGCTCAGTCGGTTAAGCGTCCGACTTCGGCTCAGGTCATGATCTCACGGCTCGTGAGTTCGAGCCCTGTGTCGGGCTCTGTGCTGACGGCTCAGAGCCTGGAGCCTGTTTCAGATTCTGTGTCTCCCTCTCTCTCTCTGACCCTCCCCCGTTCATGCTCTGTCTGTCTCTGTCTCAAAAGTAAATAAACGTTAAAAAAAAAATTAGAAAAAAATTGTAAGGTATAATCAGACAAGAACATTTATAGATTGGATCCATGTCAATTTAGAATGCTGTGAAGGTTTTTTTTGTTTTGTTTTGTTTTGTTTTGTTTTGTTTTGTTTTGTTTTGTTTTGTTTTAAGGCACATCTGAGTCTTGAGGAGGTTATGGTCTAAAAGAGAAAGACAGGAAGGCCATACGTTATAAATCAAATACAAAACTGAGAAACAAAGACTTTGGACTAAAGTAGATACTGCAAATTTGAAAAGCGTAGTTCTAAGAGGGTCAATAAGTCCCTCTTAAAATGGGCCAGTATGGTGGCCAGAGCCACACAGGTGTGTATAGCTTGAATTTGGATTTCAGGGGACAGTTGTGAATTGGGAGCTGAGAATAACCACCCTTACTGGCCCCCGCCAGACCTAAAAGCTTAGTGCCTCCTCTCAGGTTCTCTTGGAACTTCAGCAAACCCATTCAACACCTGTAAGGAATCCACAGTGCTTCTGTGGGAGTGATGGATCTCTCAGACACAATTCACCACAGCTCCTTCTAGAATGGGTAGGGTGGGAGAAGAGATTGCAGAAAGGGAAGAACCTGCCCCCGGCTCTCTGGGACAGACTGCATAGCTTCTGAGAGTCCAAAGTATAGCTCCTTGGTTAATGAGGTGACTGTAGTCACCAGCCAGCAGTTTAACTTTCATACCCCCCACTCATTGGCAGGGTGACTGGGGACAATTTCTTTAAGCCCCATGAGCTCTTACCTACTCACAAGACTTTTGTGAGCATTAGATGAGCTGATTTATGCAAATGCTTTGCACTTAACTCTACACAATAAATGGAAGCTCTTGCTATTTTTATTTCTCATTTACTCGAGTTTTTTGAATAGATACTTCATTCTTCACATTGTTGCTTTAAATATTTGCATGGATATTAGTAACCACTAATTGTATTACAATGGGCCATGTGCCTTGTAAATTAGTAGATGATTAAGAATATCAAAGAACTTGCATTGCTGATGGCCAATGTTAGAAAATAAATTAAGAAAAAAAGTATGAGATATATTAAGATGACTGCAGAAAGAGAAAATATTACTAATACAACAAATGCAAACGAACCAAGTTAACCTGCTTAAAGTCAGACCGACACTCTCAGATAATATTAAAAAATACAATCCGACAACATTTATAAGGAGACACATTAGAAACAATTGAGGAATATAAAAAAAAAAAAACTTAAGTGGCAATATTAAAACCAGAACAAATAAAATTCAAAGACAGATTAAAAGTGGAAAAAACTACTTGTCAAAACATGAAACTCAAAACTTCCCAAACTGCCATAAAACTCATATTCATACTGGGAAACTTAACAAACATCATTAGTTATTTCGGAAGCATAAGAAAAATATATATGGTTGTATCTAATATAAGTTGTACAATTGGTTGGTTGTTTAGGGATCAGAAAGCTTTTCTCTGTAAAAGCCAGATAGTAAACATTTTAGGTTTTTCATGCCACGTACAGTCTTTCTTGCATAATCTTCTGTCTGTGTGTGTGCTTTAAGAATCCTTTAAAAGGGGCGCCTGGGTGGCGCAGTCGGTTAGGCGTCCGACTTCAGCCAGGTCACGATCTCGCGGTCTGTGAGTTTGAGCCCCTCGTCGGGCTCTGGGCTGATGGCTCAGAGCCTGGAGCCTGTTTCCGATTCTGTGTCTCCCTCTCTCTCTGCCCCTCCCCCGTTCATGCTCTGTCTCTCTCTGTCCCAAAAATAAATAAACGTTAAAAAAAAAAAATTAAAAAAAAAAAAAAAGAATCCTTTAAAAGTGTAAAAGGCATAATTAGACCATCCAAAAACAGGTCATAGTTTGCTAACCCTGGGTTTATATTTATATGAAGGGCCTCATACATTTTATATCATATTTAAATAATTGATGTTACACTTGTATTAATTACATTACAGTTATGATTTCCTACCCTTGTTTTGTCTTGTTTTGTCTGAGAACACATTGAACATACAAAAATGGACTAAATATAGTAGACAAAAAAGAAATCTTAAAAATTTCCTAGATCAAGTGGGTCTGTGGATCCCTGGGGGGGAGTTCCAGAAGACCCTTTGGGGGGTCCTTGAGGCCAAACCTATTTTCATAATAATATATGACTGTATTCACTTTGTTCACTCTCAGTCTCTCATGTGGATGCAGTGAAGTTTTCCAAAAGCTTCATGATATATTACATCTCAACAGATTGAATGCAGAAGCAGACATGAGAATCCAGCTGTCTTCTCTTGAACCAGAAGTTAAGAGATTTGCAAAAATGCTACTTAATTTTTGTTTTGAAAAACAACCATTTTCCATCAAAATGTGTTGTATACATTAAGATGTCATGAGTATATTATTGCTATTTTAAAATAATATATATATATTTAAAATTTCTCAGTTTCTAATATTATAAATATTGATAGATATAAACCACATAAACCAAAATTCCTTAGGGATCCTCTATAATTTTTAAGAGTATAAAGAGTTTCTGAGACCAAAAAGTTAGAGAATACAGTTCTAGAAAATAACTGTACAGGCCATATTCTTTTAATACAATACAATATGTTTCAGACATTAATTAAGCATGTTTAGTCCTTGATAGTGGACAAGCCTAGACCTGAAACTTCTTTAAAAGCCAACCACCCCTTTTCATTACCAAACTTGTCTGTCATGCACCTAAGAAAGATACAAATAAACCCAGGGCAAATGACATTAGCTCTCAGCTTCCTCTGTCAAGGATTGCAGGCATATTCAGTAAGGTTAGTCTACATAGGATAGGGCAGAGTCTAAGCTTCAACTGAAACAAAATGTCTAACTGGACTGTGGGAATGGAACTGGGAGAACAGTGAATAGCTAACATGGGATAAACCCTTGAGTATTCATTAAAGATGGGAAAGTAAAACCCAATGAGAAGGCTTTGTTTCGTTTTTAAGTAGATTAAGTGATTCCTCAACAACTGTGCAAACGATGTTAACTTTCATTTTCAAATTTCGAAGATGATATATTTGCTTTAAGACCAAAAGGAACTTTTTGAATACTGAATAAAAGAAACAAAACAAAACAGGTCTGTTTGTCTCCAAGCAGTTTCATGACTTAGGAAAGTGATAGAAAGGTATGGAAAAAAAAAAAAAAAAGCACTATTTGTGGATTTAATTTTTATTTTTTAAATACTCTTTTTTTGAAGTATGAAATATATTCAGGAAGTTATACAGCTCAACATATACAGCTTGTGAATTTTCAAAAAATGAATATAGCTGAGTAAGCACCACTCAGGGCAAGGAATTGAACACTGCTATCATCCATGAAATCCTTCCAGTCACTATACCCTCTCCTCTCCAAACAACCATTATCTTTCCTTCTCATGCCATAGGTTAGTTCTCCTCTTTTAGACATTTATATAAATGAAGTCATTTATTATATAGTCTCTTGTATCTGACATTTCTCCCTAACATTATGTTTATGAAATTCATACACATTGTTAGGTGTAGTGGTAATTTATTGGTTTTCATGGGTGTTGAGTATTTCATTATATGAATTCCACAGTTTATTTATCCATTCTATTTTTTCATGACTGGTGCATTTGTTTTAAAGTTTATTTATTTTGAGAGAGAGACAGAGTGTGTGGAAGTGGAGGAGGGGCAGAGGGAGAGGGAGAGAGAGAATCCCAACCAGGCTCTGCACTGTCAAAACAGAGTCCAGTGTGGGGCTCAAACCCAGGAACTGTGATATCATGACCTGAGCTGAAATCAAGAGTTGGACACTTAACCAACTGAACCACACAGGCACCTTACAGATGGTGCATTTTTTTTCTAGCATTTGGCTGTTACGAGTAGTTCTATCAAGACCATTCTTCTGCATGATTATTTTGGTGCATACTTAAGGATTTCTGTTGGGTATATATCTATACATGGAATTGTTGGGTTGCATATTTAACCTTAGTAGATACTTTCAATTTTCTAAGTGATTATGACAGTTTACACTATGGATAGCAGTTTATGAGAATTCTAGTTGCTCCTCCTCAACATTTTGGTTTAAGTGTTTTAATTTTAGCCATTCTGATAGTGATGTAGTGCCATCTTACCATGGCTTTATTTTTCCCTTATGTTTGAAATTGAACACTTCTGAAGATATTTATCTGGATGTCTTCTTTAGAAAATTGGCAAATTAGGTATCTTCTTTTGAGAAGAGAATATTCCTGTTCCTTCTTAGTGCCTTTTTTTTTTTCTTTAAGAAGTCAGTGTTGTTCATTAATTAGTACATTTTAGAATTTGTGTTGTTTGTATTTTTCTTATTCTTTTATAGTTCTTCATGGAAATACTAGATAGTAGTCTGTTATATATACACATTACAGATATTCTCTAGCCATCCATGGTTTGACATTTTACTCACCTAGGTGTATCTTTTGATAAATAATAGTTCTTGTTAATAGTGGTTCTTACAGTTTTCTGTAAGGATTTTTTTTTCTTTTATGTACTGCTTTTTAAATACTCTATTTAAGAAAACTCTACTTTTCTGAGACTATTCAATAATCTGTGTTATTTTCCAGAAGCTACATTGTTTTACCTTTCACATTTCAACAAGCAGTCTAATTGTAATTGATCTTTTTATTTATGATTTGGAGGTAGTTATCAAGAATCATTGTTTTTTTGTTTGTTTTCCATTTGGAAATCCAATTGACCAAGTATCATTTATTGAAAAGACTGTTCTTTCACTCTGTAATGCCTCCTTTATCATAAACCAGGCATCTATATGTAAGTAGGTCCCCTAGATTCTCTATCCGATTCCATCAGTCTACTTTCCTAACCTTGTACCAGTACCACACTGTTTTCATTATTATTTCTTTATAATAATTTTAATATGTGTTAGTGTAAGTCCTTTAATTGGACTTTTCTTCTAGAATATGTGGGCTAATCTTGGTCTAATATTTGCCACTCTACTGCATTTCCACATGCATATTAGAATTAATTTGTTAATTTTCATTGAAATAAAAAGCTGCTGAGATTTTTGATAAGGATAACATTGAATCTGTTTATCAGTTTGGGGACAATTGATACCTTCAAGATAACAGCTCTTCAGTTGCAGCAAGAGTACATGAATTCCATTTATTTAGGTGTTCTTTTCCTATCTCTCAATAATGTTTTGTGATTTACTATGTGGAGGTTTTTCATATCTTTGTTAAATTTATTCCTAATAGTTGATGTTTAATGATGCCATGTCAGTGTTAATTTTGTCTTTGAATTAAATTTTCTAATTGCTTGTTGAGGAATTGTTTATTTTAGGTGTGCCTGGGTGGCTTAGTCAGTTAAGCATCTAACTCCTGATTTCAGCTCAGTTTATTATTTCATGGTCCCTGAGTTTGAGCCCAGCGTTGGGCTCCATGCTGACAGTGGGGAGCCTGCTTGGGATTCTCTCTCTCCCTCTGTCTCTGCCCCTCCCTCATTCTCTCTCTCTCTCTCAAAATAAATAAATTAATTTTAAAAACAATTTTTAAGGAATTGTTTATTTTAAAATATTACTAAGTTTTAATATTGTGTCAAGCAGGCTTGCAGCATTTGCTTACTAAATAAAATAATTTACCTAGATTTTTGATATTCAAGTTTGTCTAAAAATAATAGTTATCTTTCCAATTATTATACCTTTTATTTTGTTTGTCTTGCCTTCTCACACTAACAAAATATTTAGGAAAATGTTGAATAGAAATGGTAGAGTATCCTTGTTCTCTTTTAGTCCTAGGGGAAAACTTTGAATATTTTACTGTTAAGTTTAATATTTGCTGTAGGGTTTTTGTAGATTAAAGAAAAACAATTACAGAAGTTCCCTTCTGTTTCTAGACTGCTCAGAAATTTTTTCCAACTAAATCATGAATGGTTATTGAATTTGATCCACTTATATGATCACATTATGTTCTGAATGTGCTGAGTGCATCAATTGACTATATATTAGATGAACCTCATATTGCCGGAATAAAACTTCTGAATCATGATCTATTTCTCTGTTTATGTATAGTAGGTTCACCATCTCACTAATATTTTGTGAGATTTTGCAACTCTGTTCATGATAGACCTTGGACCACATTTTTCTCTCTTGTAAATGTGTTTCAGGTTTTTGTATCAAGGTTATGTTGGTCTTCTAAAATGAATTGGAAGTGTTCTCTCTTTTTCTATTTCCCTTTTTTTGTAAAATTTGGATAAATTCACCGGTGAGGCCATCTGGACCTTAAATTTGTTTGTAGGGAAGTTTTAAATTACAGATTTCATTTCTTTAATAGATACAGAATTATACAGATTTTCTTTTTTGTGACCATTTCACAGAGTTGTGTTTTTCTAGGAATTTGGCCATTTTTTTTCCACTTTTCAAATTTATTGGCAAAAAAAAAAGAATATCCTCTTCTGATCTTTGTAATGTCAATAGGAACTAGTAATGTCCATCCCTTTATTTCTGATGTTAGTAATTTGTATTTTCTCTCTCTTTTTCTCAATCTTGCCATAGTTTTATAAATTTTATTAATCTACTAAACTTTGGGTATTCCCCATTGAATATTTTGTAGTTTATTAATTTCTGTTTCTTTCTTCCTTCTATTTTTTTTGCTCTCTCCTTTCTTCTTTCTTGATTTAAGTTTTTAATGGACTAATATATGGCAATAAGCAAGGTATACATTTCCTTCTAAGAACGTGTTAGCAGTATTTCACAAATTTTGTGTCATGGTTGCATTATCATTCACTTCATTTTAAAATATAACTTAACTTCCACTTGGATTTCTTTTTTGAATTATGGATCATTTATAATTTTATTGTCTAATTTCCAAACATTAGGAATTTTCTAGTTATTTTTATATTGATATCTCATTGAATTTCATTGTATTCAAATAAAATTTCATAGATAAGTTCAATTCCTTTGAAATCTTCTATGATCCTGCAATTGGTAAATTTTAGTGAATGTTGCAGGTGTACTTGAAAAGAGTGCCACCATTGGTTGCCATAAATGTCAACCATTTGTTGTCAACCATTATAAAACCAGTGTTTTATAAATGTCAATTTGTTCAAGTTTGTTAATTGTGTTCTTCAATCTTCTGTATCATCACTGGCTTTTTTTTCTTTTTTTTTTCTTATCAGTTACTGAGACATTTAAAATTTAGAATGTTATTATATGCCCATACATTTAGAATTATATGCCATACATTTATATCTTCCTGGTGACTTGATCCTTGAATCACCATGAATTATATCTTCATCTCTAATAATACTTCTTGTCTTATAGGCTGCTCGGTCTGCTCATCGGATAGCTACATTAGCTTTCCTCTGCTTAGTGTTTACATAATATTTAGCTTTTCCTTTTACCTTCAAATACTCTGTGTTCCTATATTTTCATGTAATTCTATTGACCACAGTTCAGCCCTTAATACAGTGGTTTCATGTACTTTAATTCTGCATGTAATTGAGTTTTTCCCTAGTCTGAAAATCTTTGTATTTCAATGAGAGTGTTTACTCAATTTTTATTTAATGCAATTACTGATACATTTGGGTTTAAATTCCCTTTCTCACTATTTGTTTCCTGTTTATCCATTTGTTCAATATTTCTTTTAATCTCCCCTCTTTACTTCTTTTGGATTAGCATAGATCTTATATTTTACATTTCCCTCTTCATTAGCTTATTTGTTATGCATTCTTCTCCTTTTCTTTTAGTGCTTGAAGTGGGATGTATAGTGTTCCCTCAAATTTCATGTGCACCCAGGACCTCAGAATGTGGCCTTATTTGAATAGAGTGTCTCTGCAGTGGTAATTTGTTAACATGAGGTCATACTGGATCAGGGTGGACCCTAAATACAATGGTTGGTGTCCTTATAAGAAGAGGAGAAGACACAGAGAAACACAAGGAAATAACACCATATGACAATTGGAGGCACATATTGGAGTGATGCAGCTATAAGCCAAGAGACATCAAGGTTTGCCAAGAGCCACAAGAAGCTGGAAGAGACAAGGAAGGATTCTCCCCTAGAGCCTTCAAAGGGAACATGACCCTGCCAACACCTTATTTTGGTCTTCTAGCTCCCAGAATTGTGAGAGAATAAATTTCTGTTGTTTTAAGCCACCCAGTTTGTGGTAATTTGTTATGGCAGTCCTAGGAAACTAATACAGTGTTTACCCAAGATGTTGTGAAATGTAACTTTGACTTAGTCCAACATAAATTGGTGCTGTTACCAAATGTATGAAAGGATCTTAGAGCATTTTAACTACACTCACCCCAGTTATGCCTTTAATGTTGTTGTTTTGTATCTTTTAATTCTACATATATTGTTTACTCAGTCAATGATAGTTCACATTTATCCATATATTGACCCTTTCTGTTAGTTACACTTCTGTCCTTCCTCAATTTCCATGCTTCCAACTTGGATCATTTTTTTTTTCTATGCCAGAATTCTTTTTACTAATCGATTTAGTTGGTGGTGAAGTTGCGCATGCGTGCATGTGTGTGTGTGTGTGTGTGTGTGTGTGTGTGTGTGAGAGAGAGAGAGAGAGAGAGAGAGAGAGAGAGAAAATGACTTTAATTTACCTTTATTTTTTCTAACATTTTATTATATTTTTTTCAATTATCTAGCAAAGTTGAAAGAATTTTATAGTGCAAATGTGTGTATGAATATTGTACTATATGTGCTTTATTAATATCACATGTCTGTTTATTTACATCCTCATCTACCCGCTAATCCATTTTGTTGGTGAATTTGTTTATTTTTTTAAATTTTTAAAAAAATGTTTATTTTTGAGAGAGCGAGTGCAAGCAGGGGAGGGGCAGAGAGAGAGGGAGACACAGAATCCGAAGCAGACTCCAGGCTCTGAGCTGTTAGCATAGAGACTGATGCAGGGCTTGAACCCATGGACCGTGAGATCATGACCTGAGCCAAAGTTGGGCGCTTAACCAATGGAGCCACCCAGATGCCCCTTGGTGTATTTAAAAGTACACTGCACACATCATGATTTATATTTTCTTTTGATGTAAAATTTACATGCAATGAACCACTAAATCTTAAGTGTAAATTCACCGCATTTTGACAAATACATACACCTGTGTAATCCAAAGAAAATTCCCTTCTTCTTCTGAGTCAGCCCCTGTCCCTGCCCTCCCAGAGTGAACCACTGTTCTGATTTTTCTACCATAGATTAGTTTTGTCTCTTCTAGAATTCATGTCTTTTTGTGTAAGACTCCTTTCACTCAGCCTACTACTTTTGAGACTCCATGTTTTTTTGTGTGTACTGTCCTTTTGTATTGCTCAGTAATGTCTTACTGTATGAGTGTGCCATAGTCTGTTGATCTGTTCTTCTGTTGATGGACATGGGACTTGTCTACTTCTGGACTATTATAAATCTAACTGTCATAAGCAGTCTTGTACAAGTCTTGTTTTATGAACGTGTATTTTCATTGTTCTTGAGCCAAACACCTAGGAGTAGAATTATGTATACTTACTTTTACAAAAAAATCTTCCAAAATTTTTCAAAGATTGCTGTACCATTTTACATCCCAGCCAGCAATGTTTAAGAGTTCCAGGCCCTCTTCAGCCTCACCAACATTTAGTATTATCATTCCCTTTATTTTTTAGCCATTCTGGTGGATATATTATAGTATCTCATAGTTTTAATTTGCTTTTCCATGATGACGAGTGATATTGCATACTTTTTCTTTTGCTTATGGGCCATTTATGTTCTTCCTTTGTTAAATGTATGCATAAATCGTTGGTCAATTTTTTTTGACTGCGATATTTGCCTTTTTATTATTGGGTTATCAGAATTCTTTATATAATCTTTATATAGTCCTTTCTCTGGTATATATAGTACAAATATTATCTCCTGTCTATGGCTTGCTTACTTTTGATAAGCAGATCGTTTTAATTTAGTTTAATTTTAATTTTGATGAAACCTAATTTATCTTTTTTTTGTAGGTATTGATTTCTGTCACCTAAGAAATATTTGTTTATCTCTAAGTGACCAAAATATTTGCATATGTTTCCCCTTAAAAGCATGTGGTTTTGGCCTTTGTGCTTAGGTCTGTGATCCATCTTAAGTTATTTGTATGTATGGTATGAAGTAGAAATTAAGGCTCAAGTTTTCCTCATGCATGTCCACTTAGTCTCACACCATTTGTTGAAAACACTTTCCTTTCCCCCATCAGATTGCCTGTTGTCATTATCAAAAATCAAGTGACCATTTAAGTATGGTTGTGCTTCTGAGCTATCTAGTAGAATGCTTGATGAATTTGTCAACCACTATGCCAGTGCCACTCATCTTGATTATTTTAGCTTTATAATAAATCTTGAAATCAAACAGTGTAAATCCTCCAACTTTGTTCTTCCTTTCAAGATTGCTTTTGATATGCTGGTCCTATTTTCTATTTCTTATCTTTATTGTCATCCTTTCTTTTATTTCCTTTGGCTTTACTTTGATCTTTTTCTATCTTCTTAAATTGAATCCTTAGGCCATTGATTTTAGATTTTTCTTCTTTTCTAATATAAACATTTAAAGCAATTAAAAGCAATAAAAAAGAAAAATCCCTCTTAGCACTGCTTTATATGCATTCCACAAACTTTGATATGCTATATTTTCATTATTCAGTTCAAAATATTTTCTAATCTATCTTATTATTTATTACTTTTTTCAGGGATTATTTGGAACAGTGTTGTCTAATTTTCAATAGTTGAAGTTTCTGTATATATTTTTATTGTTACTGATTTCTAATTGTGGACAAAGAACACACTCTGTGTGATATCAGTCCTTTGAAATTTTTTGAGCTTTGTTTTTATGGTCCAGCATGTGGCCTGGTTTGGTGAATGCAGCCATGTGAACTTTTCTTTAAGTTACTCCTCTCTACAAAACAAAAACCTATTTTGCCCAGTTTTTGTAGTTGTTCTCAGCAGGAGGGCTGGTGTCTGATGCAAACTAATCTGCCATAGACAAGGAGTTGAATTCTGAATGCTTAATTTTAAAAGGCCAAAAATAACAGACTCCAGATATTTCTGTTTGCTTTAAGTTTCAAGGCTTTTGAATAAAGTTAGACAAGAAAAAGTCTTACTTACTCTTCACATTTTGGGGGTTATTGTTAATGAATTTGTAATGAAACATTCCACCATTTTAAGTAAATTCTTATGAAGTATTAAACACTCAAGCAGGAAATTATTGATTCTTTGAATGGCAAGTGAGAATGTGCAAAATAAACTTTTACATTGCTATTATATATGCACATGTTCTCCAGTAATATGCCCATCCATCTTTGAAATCGATAATTAATTTTGGGGAATAATTTTGTAAACATTCTCCATAGTTTGTGTTATAATTTTAGGCTTCCCAGTCATACTCTAGGTTCACCCAATGAAAAGGAAATCAAAACCATTAGTTCTTGGTTGTTCCCATTTGATCAACCTGAAGATTCTAGTAAATTGAAGGTGAACAAATGTCTGCCTTCTGTCATGGTCTTGAATAACTTGGTTTTTGCAATGATGGATAAGGAAATCTATAAACTAATACATTGCATAAATAATTTCCATAAATTGAGAACCCGTGCTGCTTAAAATATTAATCCTTCAAAGTGGCCTTTGTGAGAAAAAAATCATATGAGATCAAATATAGTTATTATTTCATGATCTTCAAAGTCCCTTTCAGCTCTGTGCCTCTAACTCTTCAATTCTGTTTCTGATATAAATCTACTTTAATCTACTTTAATTAAAGCCTGAATATGAATATATATAAAGAATCTACTGTAGAAATTAGAGTCATACTCTTTAGGTAAAGTCATTTCATCTGTTTTTCATAGCAGCCATCCTTAACTTAAAATACTTATTCCTTTGTATGTTTTTTGAAGTTGTAAATGCTTTCGCCAGTTTCTGTGAATTGCAGATAACAATGACCTTAGGGTAACATCTGATGTAGCACTCTTTATCTAATTAGATGAGGTTTTTTGGCCAAAGTCTTTTAAGTGAAATGAGACATAAAACAAGCCTATGAGACTCATTTTTGAATTCATGTCTACTTAAAATTTTCAGCTCTGCATTTCTGTCTAAAATGAGAGTGCAGTTGAAGTAGTGTTTCTATGATGATCATCCTAAAATTTGTTTGCATCTTGAATAATGTCTCTCTTTCCACTGCCTTCTTTACAGTTTTTCTTTTTGTCATCCACAGCTTTTTCTTAACCTAGCTGGTTCTCCAAAAGAATGAATGAATTCTTTACATTGGGTATTATAGAGTCAAGTTGTTTGTCTAAAGTGCCCCCCTTCCCTCTCAGTTCTCTGTACTTTTGGCTAGAGGAGAAAGTCCAACTTTACCTATATTTCTTGGATCCCTGAGTGGAACTTATCACGTATCTTATTCCTTCACAGGATATAGGACTACATTTGTCAGACAGTAACAGATCTTCATAAAAGAAACTCCTGATACACAAACATTTGGACGTCACCTGGAGTTAAGGAGTCTTTCTCTTAACCAGTTCTTTGCATGGTACAATAAAACATCTGCCTTAGAGACAGCTTTACCTAGAAAAATGCATATTATTGGCCTCTTGCCTATTATTTACTCTGATGGGAAGAGAAGGCTTGGTCATTTTGTGAAGAACCCAATATTTCAATAAGCTCAGGTGAAATAACCTTCCAAGCTTTCTGAGATTTCCCCTTTGGTGATTACAGGGAAGGGTGTGAAATCAATTGTATTGGAAAGTCCACAAGGCTATTTCAGTAGTCAGTGTGGGAGTGGGGATGGGACTTTAGTCTGACCTTTGGATTTCCTGGCTGATTCTTCTCAAATTGACTCTGGAGGTTAGTTTTCCAAGGAGGACCCATACTTTTCTTGGAATGATTTCCTCAGATATTTTTAAAGCGTGATTCATAGCCTTTCTCTTATTTCAGATTTAACATAGGGGATTGTTGTGGGTTTTTTGTTTTGTTTTGTTTTGTTTTGGTTTACCTCTCTATCTGTAGATTTGCTGCATCTTGTTGACAGTCCAGGGTTCTAAGAAATTGATGCCAAATTAGAATTTTCCTCAGAATACTTTCCTTTGTGATGTATGTCCCCAATCAACTACATACAAAATATTTTTGTTCATCTATGGACAAACCTATTCACAGTGGGATCTTAAATAAAAATATTCCTGTGATTCAAACACCGTATCCTTTATCCTCCATTTCTCCTTCAGTTTTTCCCTCTTCACATTTTGATTCTTGAGCACATATGTTTTATTAGATCCCCAGTTCAAGGGTCAATAGACTTCTTGTTATATATGTTGCAAATTACAGTTTCCATAGCTTTCTTCCCAAAAAAAGAACTCTAATGCCCAGGACTGACATTCATCAACCAAACCAGGTTTTATTGGAACACAATCTGTCAGTAGTTTGGAAGTTTTCTCCTGTGGTTAACTGACTATTAATATTTTAGAAGTATGGACAACAATGAATTATTTGTTACTGGGCTGGCCTAATTCTACAGTGTCAGGAAACCAGTGACTAATGAACCATTTGTTCTCACAAATTGCTGATCACAGGAAAGACAGGACCTCAGTTTCTTGCAATTTGCCAAAGCCCATTACTTGAGTTTAAATTATTTGGTCATTGGCATTGATCTGTGGACCACAGGAACTTTATATGAGATTGACCCCCAAAATTGTTCATATGAAAGAATCTTAACACTTTTACGTTTATTTTTGGCAATGGGGGGAGAAGATTAATGAAAATCCCTGGGAGTAGAAGAGGTGGAAGAGTAAGATAACCAAAGCCCTCACAACTCACAATATATCACTCCTTTCTTGTGACATTCATTCTAGATGTGGAACTTGAGAGTTTTGTTATAAAAATAAGAAGTACATATTAAATAATGACCCTCAATTTATCATGATGACATGTCACACTTAATATGGTACCATGGATATATAGCATGGCAACTATAGTTAATACTACTGCATTTAATATTTTAAAGTTGCTAGTAAAGGAAATCTTAAAAGTTCTCATTACCAGAAAAAAAGAAGTTCTGTAACTGTGTGGTGAGTGATGCTAACTAGACTGATTGTGGTGGTCACTTTGTAACATATACAATTATCGAATCATTAAGGTGTACCTGAAACTAATATAATGTATGTCAATTACACCTCAATAAATTTTTTAAATAAATAAGAATAAAATGAAATAAAATGGTGTCATGGGAGAGCACAATGAGAAAGGCAGTTAAAATACAACCCCAAGAAAAATTAAGCAATAAGGCATGTAAATCATGGACTGTATGTAATGAATTAACTTCTCTCCTTTGATAGAAAACACTATTAGTATGTACCATCCTTGATGGAATTGAGAACATTGTCACTAAACGCAGTTTCTGTAATCTGTGATTCAGATGAGGAACCCTGGTTTAGAAAGATGATCTAAACTATTAAGCAGTTTTCAAGCTTTTCAAAATTTAAAACGTATTAACAGGAAATTGAAAAGTTCAAGATGATTGCTTTGTTTCATTAAATACTAAATAGCAGGCTCTCTGTTAACTTTTTTTCATGACTTTAAAGAAATTAAAATCAACTAAAGACATATTAGCTTTTTAAAGACTTCTAATTTTTTATTCCATTATGATTCATTATATTGGTGTCTAACTGTTTTAAATTATTTTGAAAAGAATTATTATGATGCGTAGGAAAGTCTAGACCAGTATATTCTGAAAGAACTGTTCTTTCAGAGCTGATGAAGAAAAGTGGATTCCTAAAAATTTTGGAAAAAGTTAAAAGAGTCTTAGATCTGATTTAAAGTCCCTCTTTTGGAAAGACAAGTTATTTTATATTTAGTAATTTTTCTTTTTCAATTGAAGCCTAGCCATTTTCTCCTGAAAGTAGAATATGATCTTGATTTTCTTTTCTTTTCTTTGAAGGCTCTTTCATTTTACCAGAACTTGAAGATATCTGGTAAAATTCAGTCCTCTTGGACTGAGAAACCTGAGTTTACAGATCTGCAAGGCTGGTGGTGATGGTTCTTTAGAAAAATGCTGGTACCCTCTTTATTCCACCACCAGCTGTCTCCTGTTTAACTCCGAAAGGATGTCCAGGAGCATCCTTCAGAAGTCTCACTACTGCTATGGCCCAACTTCAAATGTACCTTACTTTAATTTGCTTGGAAAAGTTAAAATGAATATAAGATATGAAAAAATATATTAATCCTCTTGGTGGTTCTAGTAATGTCTTGTAAATTCTCTGAAAATAATGAGGCCTCAAAATTTATTTCTTTTGGATCCCAAGCCAAATTGTGAAACACTTGGATTGGTGACACATAATCTCCCATTAGCTACCTTCAATAGCTTGTTGCTAAAATGTAGGAAACTTAGTGCAAACCAGGGAAGACCACTTGGGTGGTCTTACATTGCACTAGTGAGTGGACGATTGATTTTAATCCGGATTAGTGACCCATCATAAACCCACAGAAAGCGACTCTAATGTTAACTGTAACACCCCTCCCTGCAAAGAAAACGTATTCATTTTATGAAGTAGATCCACAAACACACACACATATACACAAAACTTGAAATTCTTAGGAAAATAAGTAACCCAATTTCACTTAGTTAGACAGTCAGCAAGTTAGTGATTTTGTGGTTTGACCCTCATATGGTACATCAATCATGGCAAGTTTCTTTCTCTCTTCATTCCAAGTAAAACCACCACTTCCCACGCAACATGTCATTACCATCACAATAGGATCTGCGCAGTAATAGAGTTTGGATTGGATCCTTAACTTTAAAGCCCTATTTGAAATCGCAGCTTCCTTCCTGTTGCAACTTAGCTTTAAAACAGACTTCTAGTGATCTTGGAAAATCACTCTCTCTTTTTCCTTCAGTTTTTGGTTCTATTACCTTGCGAGCCAGTTTGGATTTTCTGTTTTCCCACAAGAGACCAGGTTTTCCTAAGTATACCATCATTTTCCTATTTCTTTCTTTCTTAAGCTGAGGAAAGCAGCACAGGAAGAATGGAAATAAAGTGTCCATAGTTCCTGTCCCATGTGGGCAGGAATTTAAGTGCTCTACTTAGCATAATTTGTGCTTACCCAGCTCGATGACAGCCCTACCCCCGGTTCAAGTACTAAATCATAGAAATAAGCGGTAAACCATCAGAAACACTTTGCAGTAATGCTCACTGTCAAATGGAAAATATAAATTGTAATATTAAAGAGGAGTAACATATTTTATGTTTAATCTGACTTTAAATTTGAAGTCAGATGAACTTGAATAGTGACATAACATAGCACAGTTATTCTAAGGGTGCCAAGTATTTTCACACACATTTACAAACTTTTTCTCATAATGTTGGCAGGTAGGCAAGGAGCAGGTATGATCAGTCCAATTTTATGCAAGGAGAAATTTAGTAACCGCAGTGGTATACTTCCTGGCAAGGTCCCAATGGCTAAAAATACCTTCTCCTCTAACTTCTTTTTTCATCTTCATTCTATGCCTAAAATTCCATTAATTAGATATTTATTCTGGTTTAAAATTTTTTTTTAATCAAACAAACCCATCCCCATAGCCTTTAGAGGAGGCTCTTTGAAATTCACATATTTAGATAACTTAGTTCCATTAACTTTTTTTCTTAATACAGAATTAGGCTACAACATTAAAATTACTTAAGTTTTGCACCTGGCTGTTTTCCAGCTTGTAATTTCCTTTAAATCTTTTACATCTTTTTCTCCCCCCACTAAGTTTTTGCCATAATACTGTGATGTTAAAATTATTTACGACGTTGTTTTCAATGTGCCAGCAGAATCATAGAACTTAATATGGCACCAAAGTTCTAAATTTAGTATGGATTACATGCAGTAGCTAGATCTGGAGCTTCTGATCACAAATCACAGGGTGTCTGGCCTCTACCAAGGTGCCCCATGGGGGCTTCAGCTCTGTCTCTTGCTGGGGAGGAGGGGACGGTGGGCAGGCACAGAGAGGGGATGCTTAACCTACCTGAACAAGCATGAAAGGCAGATGGCGGTGGGAGCCACGCAGACAGTCTTGGGATGTTTGAAGCCATTCCTACAGACTATGGAGAGTAGCCCTGGAGGCCCAGGTGGTTCTAGGTTTTTCCATTAAAAAAAAAGAACACCTGGGAAACCAAAAGGACTTCCCCTTTTTCCTCCTCATCCTCATCTCCTCCAGAATCTCTTGTTTTCAGGAACCTAACTTCCATCTCGCAGTAAAGTAGACCAGCAGTTTATTAAAGGAGCTTTTTGTTGACTAGCCTAAGAATCTAACCACCATTATAACTTCAAACAAACAAACAAACAATCCCCATGGGATGATGAATCTTAAATTGTAAATAATTGGCTTACATTAATTTTTTTTTCCAGTAAAGGATGCAGTTTCTTATTTATTGGTTACTTCCAATATATTTATTGGTTACTTACAAATATCTCAGCAAGGATTAGGGAAAGCCAAAATTTCAAAGTATCTTGTCACTGAAGTATTTGCTCTTGTCCCTTTTTTCCCTACTTGCTGGCTGACCTGGGCTGTTTCCATGGCACCCGCTCCCATCCGCTCCTTGCTGAATTCTTTCAAATGCAGGTATAAATTACTTTTTCAACACATTTCTGCTACTCATTCAATTAAGTGCCCCAACCAAATATAAGTTTCTATTGGCCTAAAAATAGATCTCCTGCCATCTGGAGTCCCAAGTTTCTGCATTTTTTCTTTCACCTCGGAGCAACTCCAGCAGTCATAAAAGAACTTCACCTGATGTAATTGTATCTGCTTCCAACTGCTCCTAACGCATTCTGGAGCTTTCGTTCTGAGTGAATAATTCTCCTATGTTATCATCAGGCTTCCTGAAGGGATCAGATGCTCATTCATTTGGACATTTTCAAATCATCAAGAAAAACTGAACAAATCCCAGGTTTGAGTTTACCTTTAGTCTTAGTATTTTTAAAAGTTTCTTATACTATACATATGTAGACTAGCTCTAAAAGCTCTCAAATTAATCAAAATCCCCATGCTCCCCATAACTAGTTGAAAAGTGAAGAAGGTAAAAGAGATCATATGATTTTTGTTTGTTTGTTTTTCTTTTAATTCCAGTTAGTTAACATACAGTGTTGTATTAGTTTCAGGTGCACAGTATAGTGATTCAACACCTCCATATGACACCCGGCAAGTGCAAAACTTAATCCCATCACCTACTGAGCCCATCCCCCAAGCTCCCTCCCTCCTGGTTTGTTCTCTATAATTAAGACTCTGTGTCTTGACTTGTCTCTCTCTCTTAATTTTTACCTTTCCTTGTTTGTTTTGTTTCTCAAATTTCATATATGAGTGAAATCATATGGTATTTGTCATTCTACAACCGACTTATTTTGCTTAGCATTAAACTCTAACTCCATCCGTGCTGTTGCAAATGGCACGATTTAATTCTTTGTTATGGCTGCATAATATTCCACTTATCAATCTTCTTTATCCATTTATCCATTTATCCATTGATGGATACTTGCATTGCTTCTGTGTCCAGGTTGTTGTAACTAATGCTGCTGTGAACATCAGGGAACATGTGTCCCTTTGAATTAGTACTTTTGTATTCTTGTATTCTTTACCCAAAGAATGTATGTACTACATCTAGTAGTACAGCTGCTAGATGGTAAGATAGTTCTATTTTTACCTTTTTGAGGAACTTCCATACTGTTTTCCAGAGTGGCTGCACCAGTCTGCATTTCTACCAATGGTGCATGAATTTTCTTTTTCTCTACATCCTCACCAACACCTATTGTTTTTGTGTTGGTTTTAGCCATTCTGACAGGTATGAGGTGCTTTCTCATTGTAGTTTTTATTTACATTTCCTTGATGATAAATGATGATGAGCATCTTTTCAGCTAGGTCTAATTTGCTATTTAACTCAGCAGTTGAGTTTTTATTTCCAGTTTATGTTATGTTTCAGTTAGAACACTTCCTTATGTTTCTGTTTCCAAACGTATTTGGGCTTTTGTTAAATGGTCTCTTGCTTCTTGCTCATTTGTTAAATTCATTAATTATTTCATTTCATTAATTATTAACTTCATTAATTATTATTTCATTAATTATTTCCTCATAACAATTTTATAATATTTTATTTTATAATTATAGCAGTTGTCATAATTTTATACTTTGCATGTGACAATTCAGAGTTTTGGAGATTTGGATTCATTGTGATTTATGCTGACTCCAGTCACAGCTTCTTGTTCGTTGTGTGCATTGAATATAACTTAATCCATGGGAATCTTGAGGCCTAATTGTATATGTGATTTGTATTTGCTTCTGCCCAGAAGCAAGTAATATTATCATCCTGGAACGATCTAAATCCTAATCCTGGATCATCTAAAAAGTCTCTGCCTAATGGGAAATATTAAAGTTTAGCTTTTCTCCCATGAGGCCAGCAGAAGACTTAATCTTGGGATCCCCTGTCTGATAAAGGAATGTGCCTTCAGGACAATCTCTCCCTTCCCTGTTCCTTACTAGTCACCGTTCTCTACTTAAAGCTCTCTGCTTGGGCTTCCGTGTTTTGTTCGTTTTTGGCCTCAGATGATTTCCTTTATTTTCTAGTGAACTCAGAAATGCAGTCAAAATTCCATATGCAGTAATTTATATGGAATGTTTTTGTGGGGAGGGTTACCAGATTTACCTGGGTATACATTGGGAAATCTATGCTGATTCTCAATGTTCCCTGGCTCCTTTTCTTTTTGCACACAAATCATTGATCCTAAATATAAAAACAATCATGGAAGTTTGTAGTTTATGCACTGTAACATCTTTTTCCTTTTTCACACAAACAACCCTAGGAAAAGACTATATTGTGTGTCCTGGAAAAAAAAACCATAATTTCCATAGAAGTGGTATACCATGCAGCCTTTACTGCAATATTACAAATTTGGTTCATTCTAATAGCTCTTTTATTCAGTAGCCAAGCATTATTGGGCTTAAGTAACAGGCAATATGAGATACCATTTGACCTCAGGTTATGGTGACTTAATTAACTTGTGAGTGTTCAACTAAAATCTTAATAATTAAACAAAATAACAAAATACAGTGTTACAAGGTCATTAAATTCACCAACTGATGAAAAATTTCTTTCTCTCCACTCACTAAAATTAAGCTTAAAAGATGATATAATTCGATTTGAAGAATCAAAAATCTTCTAGATTCTTAGATGACTAAAGAGAAAACATTTAGAATACTGAGCTAGTTAAAACAAAATCTATTTCATGTTTTATGAATTAATGAATAAATAAAATTAAATTTAGTATTTATTAAAGATGACGCCCACCCCTGATGCCCATATCCCTCCAAGAGTAATCCCAGATTTAATGAAAAGCGATAAAATTATTTTTCAATGCTGTCCTGGCCTAAGAACATAAGGCCTGCCTTATGTGCCTATTCAACGCCCTCAATAGATTCAAGTACTGATATGCCCAGTGTTTGAGCGGCATGGGCACAGAAAGTATCTAGATAGCTAAAAAGAGTAAAGTCGAATGCTGGATACAACTGGAGGGCACCAAGGTACTGAGGCACTTGATGTGTAAGCAGAAATTCTAAAACTGTGTTCTAGTCTCATGTTTCTACTAATCATTTATCTCTAGATAAAGGTGAACACTACAGAACTTTGGACTAATATTTTAGAAACCACAAGATCTAGTTCTGCAGGTAAGGAGTAGGATGGGAGTCTGATTGGTTAAATAGTTTATATTTCTGTTTCTTTATTTACTTATTTTGAGATAGAGAGCACAAATAGGGGAGGGGCAGAGTCAGCACAGAGCCCACGTGGGGCTCAAACCCACAAACCGTGAGATCACAATTTGCACCAAGGTTGGATGCTTAACTGACTGAGCCACCCAGGCACCCAGGTTAAACAGTTTATAATTCTTTTTAAACAAACTTTCTCATTTGTAGTACAGAAAATGAGAAAGTCTCACTTCATAAAGCTCTGCAACAAAGGGTTATAAGACATGAAGATAGGAGATATGCACCTATTATCTTTACTGAGAATTTATGACCACGTGATGTTTGAGCAGAACTGACAGTGCTTCAACATAGCCAACCAAAATAAGATGATCTATACTTGGTTGTCATCCTACTGTGTGCAAAGTTTATCTTGTATAAGGTTCGGAGTCCCGAGAAAAGGCAGGCTACTCTTCTACCCACAAGGATATCTCTTTATTATTTTAATAACCATTGATTTTTTTCATACCTCAATTTTCTTACCTGGTTTTAGAAATAATAATAAGGTATCCATATATTATACAAAAATATAAGCATGAGCAATCCCTTCCCCTGTTTTCTCGCTAAACATTATAGCAGAGCTGTTAAAAATGTATAATCCAAGTTCTTTGGTATGTTTTTCCAAGCACTGTCCTGGGAGCACCTGAGTCAAAATCCACCTGAAGTTTATTTAAAATACAGATTCCGTACCCTTTTCCAGGACAATGTTTAGTCTCTACAGGTAGTAAGGGGTGGGCTGGGTAAGCAAGGGATCGGTGAATATACATTAGTGAAAAGATCTTCAGTAACTTAAAAAACTGAAGTTAAAAAACAAGTGTTCTGCTCACCTTTTGGTCAGTTGTAAACAATGAATATGTAAGAAAGAAAGGATCTGTTACAAAATGAATAATTAGCAGGGGCACCTGGGTGGCTCAGTCGGGTAAGCGTCTGACTCCACCTCAGGTCATGATCTTATGGTCTGCGAGTTCGAGTCCCGTGTTGGGCTCTTTGCTGACAGCTCGGAGCCTGGAGCCTGCTTTGGATTCTGTGTCTCCCTCTCTCTCTGCCCCTCCCCCGCTCATGCTCTGTCTCTCTTGCTCTCAAAAATAAATTAAAAAAAAAACATTAAAAAATGAATAATTAGCCCTGGAGCCTGCTTTGGATTCTGTGTCTCCCTCTCTCTCTGCCCCTCCCCCGCTCATGCTCTGTCTCTCTTGCTCTCAAAAATAAATTAAAAAAAAACATTAAAAAATGAATAATTAGCCCTTAAGTATTTTACAATTAGCTATAAATTTTTCTGAAAAGTCTTTTTAAAAGCAAATGGTTCAATTCATTATAAATGAATAAAAATCATAGGATATGACTCCTGGGAAAATTCTAGCATCATATGAGAGCATGTAAGATGCAAAACAGATTTGTAATAGTTAAGGTTGTTGATAAATAATCTCAATGTCCTACTAATGCAGGGAAATGTTCAAATCCTTTCTGCAAATTTTGACTTGTTCTTGTTTTCTCATCATGTAGTCTATTCAGTTAACTCCACTGACATCATCACATCTCCATTTATTTAGACTTCTAGCCAGTTTATCTTTCTGACTTCCCAGGAGTCTTGAGACACAGTGAAATGGGCTTAGGGCACACATCATCAGTGTTTATTTGCTGCCTCTTGGCTGCGTTGCCTCATGTTAATGCTGTGGGGTGCAAAATGTGGCCTCCCTATAGTGACAAAAGTAAACATGAGAAAAAGTAAACATCTTCCCATTGGCCTGACTGGCAGCAGTTCAAGCTCATTTGCTCTCATTCTTTCTTCTTTCCTCTCTACCCCAATTATTAGGGAATAATGCCCTTTGTGTTTAAGAATACCGAGAACCTAGTCCTGTTTCCTTTTGCCACTTCCTGTTGAATCTGGAAGTTTTTCACCCTTGCTTTCATTTGAAGGAAGACCCCTCAGTCACTACTCATCATAGCCATTGCCAGTGGACATTTCTGAGTCCATGTGTTTGCAGCTGAGCTTTTGGCACCCGTTGCTGCCATGATCTCAGAGTATTTCCCTCTCAAGTCCTCAGTGGCTCTTGCAGATGTGAAGGAAAAGGAGCCCTCTTTCTTAGACCTCCACTCAGCCAGGGTACTTTACAGCAAAGTGGTCTGGGTCCCCTCCTGACTGGTCTCCAGATCTTCTCCTGTAGTTACTTCCTCAGAGCCCAGCTAGACCCCAAGAGCACAGGGTCACGATCAGCTTCCAAAGCCATTCTGTCTCTTGGCCATAAGGCTCAGACAGAAGCCAAATTGTGTCTAGGCCTCTATCCCTTTTTAATAAAAAATTTTTAGAAATAGACTATTCCTTTTTTTTTTTTTTTTTTGAGAGAGAGAGAGAGAGAGAGAGAGAGAGAGAGAGAGGGAAAGAGAGCACGTGCATGTGCAAACGAAGAGGGTCAGAGGAAGAGAAAAAGAGAATCGTATTTTTTTTAAGTTTATTTATTTAGAGGGTGGGAAGGGGCAGAGAGAGAAGGGGAGAGAGAGAATCATAAGCAGGTTCTGTGCTATCAGCGCAGAGCCCGATATGGGACTTGAACTCGTGAACCATGGGATCATGACCTGAGCCGAAACCAGGAGTCAGACGCTTAACCAGCTGAGCCACTCAGGTGCCCTAAGAGACAGAGAGAGAGAGAGAGAATCTTAAACAGGTTCTACACTCAGCACAGAGCCTGACTTGGAGTTCCATCCCACAACCCTGGTATCATGACCTGAGCTGAAATCAAGAGTCAGATGCTCAACCGGCTGAGCCACCTAGTGCCCCGGCCTCTATCCCTTTTGTAGTATCCTTTTTAAGATCTTTATTTTTCTTCCTGATAACTTCTAATTATTTCAAATCAGCAGGGCAGAGATCAGGAATCTCGTTCTTTCCCAAACCAGAAAGTCCAGGGACTTCTCTGACCCCTAATTCCCAGAAGCCTTTATATTCTTTATATCAATGGTAAGTACTTCATTATTACTCTCCCCCACCAACAAAAAAACTAAAATGAAATCAACCTAATTAAATATCTTATTGCATACATGGAGTATACCATATGACCCAAAATATAACACAATAAAATATTTTTAGCAACACCAAACAAATAGCACAATTATAAATATTTCTACAATCTATGTACTCTATCAGAACAAGAAAATAAATGCTTTCAGGGAATTCTGTTCATAAATAAGACTGTGCTAGGAATGGTACAATATACTGTAAATGTAGTAGAACAGTTCTTGGGCAAGTTGACTCTTTTTAATAATTTCGAACTCTCAGAAAATCATAATGGTCACTCTAGCTTGCAGGTAAAAGAGTCTTCATTTTGGAAAAAAACTTGGGCACATTAGCCTTAGGCCAGACCTCAGGGCTTATTCCGTAAAGCAACTCACGTTACATAGAACTGTGAGATGACTTACCGTTACCTCACACCAGTATGCTGCCCAGCAGTCTGTAATGGCCTCCTGGTGCTCATCACAGAAAGACTAAACTCATCTCTTCAGCTTTCAGTGACCTTTTACCAACCTGATTCTTCAGATTTCAATGTGATTTCATAAGGTGCTTTTAATTCAAGGTTTTTGCCATGCTGGGTTGTCTTTTCCCTACTCAACATTTTTATAAGACCTATTTTCACTACTACTCTTTTTTTCTACTACAGTCTCCCTTTTCTTCTTGGCCAGTTCAGATCTCACCCTCCCTTGTAGACTCTGTGAACACTTCCTCAGTGAGGATTTCCCAGGGACCATAATCCAATCAGAGTTAAAATCAATTCAGTGCAATTTAGCCCTTAACAATCTCTAAAGTATAGTGCTGATTTTACTGGGAACATAACAGATCCTTGGGATTCCAAAGCTTGAACATTCTAGAGTATATGGTGTCAGGAATGGCAGTCAAAGCCTTTGTGCTTTGCTAGAGTTGGGACTGACACACATTCTGAGGGCCAGGCATACAGGGGCAAGGCTTTCTTCAGTCTAGTGAGCAGACCAGAGCAGCTTCCAGACTCCCGCACCCTTCCCCTCCAGCTTTGTGAATCTCTCCTTGTTCCTTGCCATTGCTTCTGTAGTGACTCTTAACATAGGATTTAAACTGCTTGCGTTCCTCTTGGAAATAAAATTTTAAAAAATAAATAAATAAAAATAAATAAATAAACAAATAAATAAATAAAACAAATAAAAATAACTTCAATTCTTTTTTTAAAAATTTTTTTTAACGTTTTATTTATTTTTGAGACAGAGAGAGACAGAGCATGAACGGGGGAGGGGCAGAGAGAGAGGGAGACACAGAATTGGAAGCAGGCTCCAGGCTCTGAGCCATCAGCCCAGAGCCCCACGCAGGGCTCGAACTCACTGACCGTGAGATCGTGACCTGAGCTGAAGTCGGACGCTTAACTGACTGCGCCACCCAGGCGCCCCAATGAAGTTTCAACTTTGATAAGTATATCCAGTGAATATTTTGCTAATTGATGTGCGTGTGTGTGTGTGTGTGTGTGTGTGTTTAGCTATATAGTGTTCTTGCAGACATAGACTTTTTACATATTATTCTTGTGTCAAATAAGTGGTAAATCAGATTTTCTCTCTAAGAAAAGATGAAGTAAATTACTGAATTGGTAGCAAGCATAGAAGCAGATTTAAAACACACACACACACACACACACACACACACACAGGAGTAAGGAAATACAGAGGGAATTTCAGGGTAGCCCTAAGAGGAGAGTACTAGAAAAATTATCTGTAAACCCTGGCTCCTGAGAACAAAAGGAGCTCACCTGGTGCTGATGACATGTGGCCCAGGTCGCTTGCAATTCCTTTTCTTCCACAGATCCTAGATGTTTGCCTTTCTTAAGCCCGGGTTCTACATGGATGAGATTGCAGATATCCTATTTCCCTGCATAGCCATATGAGAACACTCCCTTTCTAAGGCAATTTTAGTGAGTCTCTTATAATCAAAAAAGCTCAAAATAGGAGTTGCTTCTGTGACCATCTTTTGTAGAAGATGATTTTAGAGAAATGGTAAGTATTTTTTTATTAAATTTATTTAGGGATAGTCAATAACCCACACATTGACATATTTGTAATTAGCCTTTTGAGAAACATGTCTGTGCAGAAAGACATTTACAAGACATTTTTCTGTTAATGTGTTACTTCTTCTTTTACTCAAAGGAATTTGGTAGAGGATATCAGTCCGTTAATAGGCTGGTACCCCAATAACTACAATAACCCCAGCCCACCAACCTAACAGGAATCCCACTGAATGTTACAGACTTCACTCCCTACATTAGGGAGAATACTGTAAGTCTTTTGGGATAGAACCCTTTGATTCCTTATGACATTTGTGGGTTTCACTTAAACTCTCGGGTGTGGGAAAGAACTGTTGAACTCCCTATTCAGTGGGGATTATAGAATACATTCAGATGTTATGCTTGCATCACCAAAAACTGCTCCTCCAATTTTCAGTGCCAACCTCCCGAAGATTTAATACCTGCATACATATAGGCCCTCCTTTCCTCCCCGCTTGCCTTCCTCCCTCCATTCCTCCTATTCCTTCATCCTTTCCTTCCTTACCTTCCTCCTTCCCTCCCGTTTTTCCTTCTTTCCTTCCTTTCTTCTTTCCTTCCTCCCTCTGTTCCTTCCTCTCCCACCTTCTTTTCCTTCCTTCCTTCCTTCCTTCCTTCCTTCCTTCCTTCCTTCCTTCCTATTTTTCTTTTCTTCCACCTACCCCATTTCAAAAAGTGCTTACTGAAAACATGTGCAATCTTGACTTTCTGCTGAAGATAATTCCCTGAGATGAATTATTGTTATATTTTGTAGTGAGGTCATGGCTTACAAACCATAGGATTAGTATGTGTTGCTTGGCCAAATCTGAGTTGCCTTTTATCTGTGGCATTTCCTTCCTTCAGGGAAAAGATTTTCAAGCTCTTTACTGAAGCAATATCAGAATGTACTTCGGTGGGCTCTAATACAAACCCTAAAGATACCAGGGAGAATGTGTTGTTGTTTTTTATTGTTTTTATTATTGTTTTTATTGTTTAACCTAGATCAAGTTCACCTCTGGGCCTAGCTATAGTTCAATCATTCTGGCTTATTCCTCAGGACACATTAATAGGTTATTTTAGAACTTCAGAATGACTAAACCCTTGTATTAGTCTAAATACTTGAACTCTAGTACCGCGCCAAAGCTGCTGCTGCCACTTATTCTCAGCAGAGCACGACTCGTGGGCACTGTGTGTGTGACCCACCCCTTAGCTTGCTCCACAGGAGCCATCCTTGCACACTTGTGTTCATTCTCACCTTCAGTCATCCTTGTTTCTCCCATGCTACTCCTTCCAGCCACTATGATTTGCATTTCATTTACAATTCCTCCAGTGGCCTTGATCATCCCCTGTACCCAAGCCTTGGCCCAGGATTGCTACCCTGCCTAGAATGCCCCATGTGGCTTCTTACTCCTGGTGCTACTATTTGCCGACAGTAGTGCTTTCGGATCCTGGAATGGAAGATGCTAGGTCTTTTTGGAGGTAATCAGAACTTTTCCTGTTTTGACCCACATTGGGCTTAGGACAATTTGGAGAGAGATTTCATCTAGCTTCCAGTGGCCATTTCCCTCCACGTTCTTTCCTAATCCCTCTTCCTGAGCCCTCCACCCATAATTTAGATCTATTCTTTAGGACTTTCAATTCCATATTGTTCTTAAGCTTCCAGATTTCTCTAGTGCTTTCCTCTAACTGACGTTAGTTATCCATCCAGTGTTCCTTCATAGCTTTGCTCTCATTCTTCATGGTAACAACAAACAATAATAATGGTCATGAATTGAACTCTAAAGTGCTTCAAGCACTTTATTTAATGATATCTTTTATCTTCACAAAGTAGGAACTATTATTCCTATTTCTATTTTCCAGGTAAAAACTTGAGACTTAGTGATAAAAAAAAAAAAAAAAAAAAAAAAAAAAAAACACAACAAAAACCAGGGTGTTTGGCTCAGTTGATTAAACATCCAGCTGTTGATTTCAGCTCAGGTCATGATCTCACAGTTCCTGAGATTGAGCCCTGCATCAGGCTTTGTGTTGATAGTGCAGAGCCTGCTTGGGACTTTCTCACTCCCTCTCTCTCTCTCTCCCTCCTGTGCTCTCACTCTCTCTCTTTCAAAAATAAATAAATAAACATAAAAAAAAAAACAAGGTCACATAGCTATGGCTAGGTTTTCCCTCTACCCTCCAGTCATCATCGAATAAAACATAATATTTCATGAGACAGAGCCTAAACATAAATGAGAGTCTAGATACAGAAGTAGGAAGTTTCTAAGACAATGGCAGAATAAAAGGAAACACATATTTGGGGAGGGGACAGTATGAGGGAGGGGCTGCTGAAAATGACCTCCAGTTTTGCCATTTGGGTAGGTACATTTGCTGCCTTTGTGTGAAATGTGGCAAGACACTGGCATATAAGGGTAAAGGGCATTGGAGGCACCCCCATTGCTTTGAGCCCTCTCCCTGCAATGGCACTCCTGTTGGTGGTGATTCCATCCCTATGGCCCTTCCTGGACTGCTCCAGGGCTCCTCCTCCCCTCCCCCATGCCTTACATTAGCACCTGTGGGTTGCATGAAAGTTGAAATCAAATAGATTTTAGTTTAAATCCTAATTCTGCTTCTCATTCAGTGTGATCTTGGGCAATTTAATTAACCTCTGTAAGGGGCAATCTTTCTTATCCTCAAAATAGTGATGATGTGTTTCTTCTTACTGTTAGTGAGATTAAAGAGATTTATTATATGCAGCATTGTGCAAAGCCTGAAGTAAATACTCAAACAAGTGTTCATTTCTTTCCTTTTCCTTCACACTCTCCCCCATCTTCCCTTTCTGAACAAATCAGTAGGCATTTCATGATCCATTCTTCAGGTTGGAAGGCAAAAAAAGATGGTAGATAAGGGGGTCAGTTTGAAAGGCCCATTTCTAGCACACTATCCAGACAGAGACTAGACTAAACCAAGAGTAGACCAATGTGTGGTTCTGGCTGAAGAACAGACAGACAAGTCAACAAGGCAGCGTGGAAAATCCAGCTAGGCATGAGTACATACACTAACCTGAAATATAATCATAGTAGTGCTTCAAAGCAGCAGGGAAAATTTTTCATAGTAAATGATGTTAGAACAATTGGTCAACTATTTGGGAATTAGTAAAATTAAAATAATATAATCAAAATGAATTAAAGAGTTGTTTTTTTAAAAATAGAACCATAAAAATAACTGGAAACAAACTTACTTGTGTTATGTTGATAACTCTTGGGAGTAACATGGGCTCCTTTCAGCAAAAAAATGAAATTAGGAAATGATAAAGAAAAGAGATTGATGGAATTTGTCACATAAATATAATTTTGCATAACAAAACACCTCATTAAAATTAAAAGGGAAATAATAAGTATATTAGCAATCTAATAATAGAGTTATTCTAATCAGTAAGTAACAGAGGTCAACACAATAGAAAAATGTGCAAGGTCTCAGCAATAGCCAAATTATGGAAAGAGTCTAAATGTCCATCAACTGATGAATGGATAAAGAAATTGTGGTTTATATACACAATGGAGTACTACGTGGCAATGAGAAAGAATGAAATATCACCCTTTGTAGCAACATGGATGGAACTGGAGAGTGTTATGCCAAGTGAAATAAGCCATACAGAGAAAGACAGATACCATATGTTTTCACTCTTAGGTGGATCCTGAGAAACTTAACAGAAACCCATGGGGGAGGGGAAGGAAAAAAAAAGGAGGTTAGAGTGGGAGAGAGCCAAAGCATAAGAGACTCTTAAAAACTGAGAACAAACTGAGGGTTGATGGGGGGTGGGAGGGAAGGGAGGGTGGGTGATGGGTATTGAGGAGGGCACCTTTTGGGATGAGCACTGGGTGTTGTATGGAAACCAATTTGACAATAAACTTCATATATTGAAAACAAAAATGTGCAAGAATGCAACCAGGTCATTGACAATAAAAGAAACATGAACACACACACACACACACACACACACATATATTCATAATTTTTTTCTCAAATTTTATTTTTAAAAATTTTATTCATTCATTCACTCATTCATTCATTCATTTGTTTAGACAGCATGTGCTCATCCTCCTGCAAGCAGGAGAAGGGCAGATGGAGAGGGAGAGAGAGAATCTTAAGCAGGGTCCACACCAAGCATGGAACCTGATGCAGGGCCCAGTCTCACAACTGTGAGATCATGACCTGAGCCAATATCAGGAATCGTTGGATGCTTAACTGCCTGAGCCACCCAGGCACCCCTAAAATTTAGCCACCCCTAAAATTTTATTTTAAATGGAGTATAGTTGATATACAATATTATATTAGTTTCAGTTGGTCTTAGCAATATTTTTCTATCTCCTGAGGCAAGGGAAAGAGAAGTAAAAATAAACAATTGGGACTACGTCAAACTAAAAAGCTTTTGCACAGCAAAGGAAACCATCAATAAAACAAAGGCAACCTATGTATACATATTTTAAATGACCTCATTAGTAGTCAAATAAATGTGAATTAAAACAATGAGTGAAGATTGTAAATGCAATAAGAAAGGGCAGAGATGTGAAGGTATGAGCATCTTTGTGTACCTCTGGGATAGTATGTTGACATAAGCAATATGGAACCTGAAGATTATCCTTTCTGTTGCCTTTAAAATACCTATGTATCTTGTTCGTGTGTGTCATTGCTGATTATCTATGCCACTTCACTGAAGAGTGAGCCCCCACCAGAGCAGGACCTGAACTTTCCTTTCTGCTCTTTCAGTGCTATATTATGGCTCTATAGGTCTGTTCTTCAGCTTGAAACTTTATTGGTATAATCAGTTGAGATTTACTGATCTAGATAGTTAGGAAGAAAACTCTCCGAATGTATTTTTACTGAACCCTGACCAGAAATTCAATACCTAAAAACTGTTTTCAATGAAATGATCAGAAGTATGCCAAGATTCTCAACACAATATAATGTATAATTGCAAAATTTGAAAAAAATCTAAATGTTTAGCCATAAGAATTTAGATATTGTCTACAAATAGAATTCCATAAAATCATTAAAATAATACAGATAAATATTTAATGACATGGGGTAATGATCATAATAAATCATTAAATGATAATGTAGTTATAGAGTTCTGTGTGCAGTGTGATTCTAACATGTAAAAAAGCAACAAAAAATTATGTTCTATAAGATATGCTTGTGTCGTAGCTATGTTGTAAGGAAAATCAGCAAGTATTTTATAGTAAGAGCTAATTCTCATGAGACTCTCATCTACTCTTGGCTTATTTATTTATTTTTTACACGAACTTCACACATCTGTGATACTGCCTACTGTGGTCAATGTTGGAAAAAGTCTGGCCATTTTACCTGCCCATTTTCCACTCTCATTTTCCATTCCCACCCCCACTATCTCCTTCCTGACTCTCCAACTGGCCGTTGTGCGCCCTACCCTTTTTATTCATGATGAGTGTCCCAGCCAAGCTTCCAAATGGAGTCCATGTGATGAGCAGGTAACAGCAGCCAGCCGAGAGGCTCCCCTGTAGAAAGCAGCTGAAAGAAGTCAGGCTGGGCGGGCAGTAGCTGAAAGCATTCCTGCATAGTTTGCGGTCTCTAGAGCCTTCTGCCAGATACTTAAAGTAGACATTTCAAAAAATATTGTATCAAATACACTTTATTCTTAAAATACGGCGTTCCCTTTGCAGCTTCTCTAAGTAGTTCCACTGCTATTGAAGGTTATTATTTTCAACATCCCTTAGAATAATCTTTCTCCAAATAAATTGGAATGTCTCAACTTACACGCGTAAGTTTTTCCTATTGCTAGTATGGGAGCTAGGTACTTGCCTTAAAGTAATTTCCATGATCCCTTTCATGCATTTAGTATTTATACATTTCAGCAAAGATTGCCATAAAACACTCTCTGGCTGCATATTAATTATCCTATAAGAACAGCAGTTCCGTGTCCAGCTCCAAAAGTGTTAGATGCTCGGTTACTGGGTAGCACTCAAAGACGGGGTGGCCCAGTGCAGAGAGTGGGGAATACACTTACTGGAATGTTTGGTGTGTCTGTCAAGAAGATCAACAGAAAGACTGTTCCAGAGATGTCCCCAAGATTTAGAGAGAGTAAGGGAAACATTTGAGTGGAATAAGTCATGAATGTGGAAGGAGAATTTCTTGTAAGGTCAGAGAAATAATAATTAAATAGTAAAGAATAACAAAGTAAATAACGAATCTCTAAACTTGGCCACAGCCTACTTGGCCCTCTGTGATCTGGTCCTATTTTCTGTTCCTCTTCCCCTCCACCTATGTTGTTTCTGGTACTCTTGCCCTATTTCAGATCCCTTAACTCTGCCCCTCAGAACCTTTGCTTTTTTTGCCCAAATAGCACCATGGTTGCTTATTCTCTGCCTTTGGGTTTCGGCTCAGAAGACACAAACTCCTAAGGTCTACCTGGTTACCTTATCTAAAGTAGCCCCTTGCCCCTTCACTTCTCAATGACCCACCCACAACCCCCATCCTTTATCTCACTACCCTTTGTATTATCTTTAGAACACTTATCACCCCGGTTGGTTGCCATGTTTCCTTACTATCTTTGTCATTTTACTAAATCCTAAGTTTGCCAGAGCTATATCTTGCTTACCACTCTATCCCAGAGTTTGCAACAGTACCTGAAACATTACAGACCCTCTAAAATATAGGGTGAATCAGTAACTCTGTATCATACCCAGTACTGCTTCAGCATGAAATAATGGTAAAGTAATTTTACCATGTTTCAATAAAGTGACTTTTGAAATCCTGTATTGTAATCTTAGAGCACTTCTTTACTACAGACCGTCACCTTCTGTTACTGATGTGTATTTCCTAACAATTTTTGTTTTACCTTCTTCCTAACTCTCTTTTTCCTTTCCAACACACATTTTTTAGTCTCATCTTAGACTTAAAGATGCAGGAATAATCATAAAAGAATTCCCACTTCCCATTGTTTAATTGTTCAGTGAAGGACTGAATTTAAAAAGTAAATAGATAATTGGGGCACCTGGGTGGCTCAGTTGGTTAAGCGTCCAGCTTTGGCTCATGATCTTGTGGCTTGTGAGTTCGAGCCCCGTGTCCAGCTCTGTGCTGACAGCTTGGAGCCTGGAGCCTGCTTCTGATTCTGTCTCTCTATCTCTCTGCTCCTCCCCTGTTCACGCTCTGTCTCTCCCTGTCTCTCAAAAATAAACAAACATTAAAAAACACTTTTTTAAAGTAAATAGATAATTTTTTTAAGACAAAGAAAGCACAGTGACAAAATGGTTTAGAATTACACTGAAACACACATGCACACGTGTGTACACGTGTGTACACACACACACACACACACACACACACACACACACACACACAACTGTAGCCCAATACAGAAATTGTTACTTGGGGACTGCAACCACCTTTACCTTCTCTTTGCCAGGCCAACAGGAAGTGAAGTTAGTAGTCTGGTGGGTAGTGGAATTCAAACCATTATCTCATGTTCTTTAGTGAGTGTAGGACTTCCTACAGACGCACTTCTCCCAAAGTGATGCCCGGAGAGCAGTCTGACAACTGCTCAGACTGGAGGGTAGAGGGTGCCTAACAGTAGATGCTGTCTGGTAAGAGCCTACAGAAAACAAATCATATTATAGTTCTGACTTAATTCACATGTTTTACCATTTCTTCTGCCCTAATGTAGAATTAAAAGCTTAGCTTAGCCAGCTCTGGCCTTTTGTCATTTCTCAATAGTTTATCTTAAAATTCTGTTTATCTTAAAATTCTATTTGGAAGCAGTGAAGGAGAGAGCAAAATTGAGTCACTTTGCACCCTGAATCCTACATTTCCACAGTAATCCTCCACTCTGCTGCACAGATGCTTCCAGAAAGCTCTGAAGAGGTGAAAAGGGGAATATATTCCATGGATTCCTTCATTAAGATGTTCAATTGTCTTCCTCATCCAAAATATAAAAGTGCATGATGAATAATTTCAGCATGTAATCTTGGCAGAGTATAAGAAAGATCCACGTGAACTAACTGCAAAACCACAAGGATTTACTAGCAATATGATCTTGGGCAAATGGCAGACTTTGTCTTATGTTCAGTTTCTTCATCTGTAAAATAAGAATAAAAAATACCTATCTCAAGGACTATGCAAGAATTAAATGACAGAATGGGTATAGAAAGTACCATTTTTTGTTTCCAGAAGATCAAATATAATTCAGGATGTAGTGGCAGGAGACTCTGTCTCCACCTCTCACACGCTGCTTTAATATTATGGCCCTAGGGAACACTGGTCTCTTCTCTACCACCGGTGTCTATGGTTTGAAAAGGAAGTTGCTTTTATGAGGACTGAATTTGCCCGTTGTTTTCTTTTCCTTTTCTGTATAACTATTGACTTGCGAGCTATAAAATTTTTATTTTAATTTACCCACAACTTTGAGACAAATCATTTATAAAATGTACACCTTGGGGCGCCTGGGTGGCGCAGTCGGTTAAGCGTCCGACTTCAGCCAGGTCACGATCTCACGGTCCGTGAGTTTGAGCCCCGCGTCGGGCTCTGGGCTGATGGCTCGGAGCCTGGAGCCTGTTTCCGATTCTGTGTCTCCCTCTCTCTCTGCCCCTCCCCCGTTCATGCTCTGTCTCTCTCTGTCCCAAAAATAAATAAACGTTGAAAAAAAAAATGTACACCTAAAATGGCCTTGTAGAGTGTAAAAGCCATTTGCAGGCAGTGACTTTAACAGTGAAATTCCTCATTCTTCTTTGAAATCACTGAAGGAAGTCAGACCCCTCACTGGAGAACACTCCAAGTGGTGCCCTTCTGGGAGATGGATCTTACTTCCTGTGGATGCACCCTCCGGCGTCAACTCTTGGATGTGCTAATTATCATAGATGTATGACCCTGTTTTGGTAGCTTTGGATTTTTTGACAGAAGTGTGACAACAACCAGCCACCCCTTCCCCTTACCACATCTCTTGATTTTTGTAAATACTAGCCTGAGTTCTTCTCCATAGAAGACACAGATGTGTTTTGTATTCCCTTCAGTATCTCATACACAGTGATGTTAACAAATGTGTGCGTTTTTGTTTTGCTTAAGGATATGGCTCACTCATTCTAGGCATAGTGCACTTTTATCATGTATTCTTCAGAAGCATACTCATAGACAATGAAAACTTTGTGTGTACCCAACACTCACGTAAACACACACACCCCTAATATCTATGCATCTCCGTTACTTTATCCTTATAAACATGACTCACATTAGCTTGCTGAAGCAGAAAAGAAAAGGATAAGCAGGTAAATCCTGATAATCCCAGAACAATGAGGGGAAGAAAAGTTGTGCAAGGGACTATTAAACCTTTTGCTTTCAAATTTGCATGTAGTGGAGACTAGAAGATTCCTGAACATTGTCCTGTTGTACCTGTTTCTCCATGTCTATTCCTGCTAGAAAAAAAAAAAAAAAAGGCCTAGTGGTGATATCCCTCCCACACCTAGGTGTGTTTTTGAGGTCACAGGCAATTATTGGGAGGGATGATTAGTGAAGCTATCTTGTAGGAAATTACTAAAATTAATTTAAAAATTTTAATGTTTATTTTTGAGAGAGAGAAACAGAGTGTGAGCGAGGGAGGGGCAGAGAGAGAGAGGGAGACACAAACTCAAAGCAGTCTCCAGGCTCTGAGCTGTCAGCACAGAGCCTGACGCAGGGCTCAAACCCATGAACCATGAGATCATGACCTGAGTTGGACGTTAAACCAATTGAGCCATGCAGGCGCTCCAAAATTAATTAAAAAAAAAATCTTCTAATAGAAGAAGTTAATGACTTGCCTTCTAGAAAATTCAAGGGCCCTGGAAAGGATTATAAAAGTATGTGAGAAGATAAGACAGGCATCTTAGGGAGGACACCCATGGAATAATGTCAACTCTGGCTGGCTGATGGCTATATTCTATGAAGGTGAACATGCTTGTGGTGTTTTCCATTTACATAGTTCAGAAATGAACTTGAACCAGCAATCTTGAGCGTTGCAGTGGCCTGAGAAAATAAACTATACTTAATATCTGTGTTTACACAGAAATTTGTGTTAAGAGTTTTAAGTACTAAAGCACATGTCTCCACATGCCATCATTAACAATAATGTACAATTGTGTAGAAAAGTGGAAAGCAGTGACAGAGGAACCAACCGATTTGCCACTCTGATGATTCTTAAGCAAATTGAGTGTCGAAATGGCACTTTTTATCTTTGGGTGAGTGCTGTGGTCTGAATGTTTATGTCTCCACAAAATTAAAATGTTGAAATCCTAATGCCCAAGGTGATGGTATTTAGAGGTGAGGCTTTTGGGAGTTGCTTAGGTATTGAGAGTAGAGCCCTCATGAATGGGATCAGTGTTCTTATAAGAGACCCCTTACCTATTTCACCATGTAAGAATAAGATGAGAGGGTGCCTGCTAATTCTTCTAGAGGCCCTTCACCAAAATGTAACCATTGTGGTACCTTGATCTTGGACTTGCCAGCTTCCAGAGCTGTGAGAAATCATTTTTTTGTTCTTTATAAACCACCCAGACTATGGTACTTTGTTATAGCAGTCCAAATGGATACTTTTTTTTAGGAACTGCATTTCTGGATCTCTTTGTCTTCTGAGAATTCTGAAAGTTGCTTCATCATACTCATTGTGAGCAATTTTCACTGGGCAGTGAATGTGTGTGTGGAGAAATAGAAAAAGCATTTCCTTGAGATCAAAGATTAAGATAATTAAGATTATTTTCTATGGATGATTGTTGACAGTAATATATGTTGTGAAATATTATTGGAGCCATTTCCAGAAACCTATTATTAATATTTTAAAGGGGAAGATATCTTTTTCTTTTCTAGATAGCTTTACTCCAGTTATTAAAATCTTCATGTCATTTATGAATGATTGAGAATGTACCTAATTCAAAACAAGTTTGAAAAAAGAAGAGCATTACAGTGAGCCATTGGTAGAAATAAAGTATTGGAGAGATAAGTAAACGAGGAAAGATTAGCTAATGTTTCTTCAGGCACATACCTGAAGAGTGATGACCTTGTAGAGAATGTGTGCATCTGTGAATTGTCCCTCAGATGGTCAGGGGCTAAGATATTGGAAGTAAAGGTACTGCCTCATGTCTTATTCTTCCAATAAGTCAAATGCATAGTTTTATAATAATACAATATTATATAGCAATAATTGTAATTCTGTTGTCTTACCTGGATCGTTATTTTTAGCAATGTCTTGGATTCTTTATATTTTATGTTTGTATATTTATGTTTTACAAAGCATCGTTGAAACCTATATTTCCATGCCTCCAAAGTATATGTGTTTTTCACCACATTTTTTACTTTTCTAAAATTGGAGAGTGCTGTTCAAAGACTGTCATTCAAAGAAGCTGCCTGACCCACAGGGAAAGGAAGCAGTTGGCATTGCCTGATCATGTTCAAATTTGTCTGGGTGGAGACAAGCTCTGATCACCTGATTGCAACCTTGGTGGGGTTGGTTACACTACTAGAACATGCTGGAATCTGGTTTATACTTTCATTATTCATTATCATTTAAAATATTTTGTAAGAGATTGAATTGCGATAAGAGGCAGTGTAACATCTAGGTTTTCACCCGAGTTCTGCAGCTAGATATCCTGAATCGGAGCCCAAACCCAGCCCTCACCAGGCCTCAGACATGGCCATCTGCTTATAGTCTCTAAACCGGGGAAATGGGACACTACCTGTGGCTATGAAGATGACAATGAGTTAATCTATGTAAAGTATTTTTCACAGTGCCAGCCAATTCATTAACTCCTTTGTTCAATTCCATATACATGGAATTCCTACTATGAACAAGGTACTGTTGTGTTTGCTGGAGATAAAGAGATGGATTAGTAAACTAAGATGTGTTTGGAGCTTACTTGTAATATTTACAAAGAACAAAAATTATGTCAGAGAATGATAAGTACCATGAAGACAAACTAGGAGGTAGTAGGTCACTGGAAGGGAGCTGGGTCGTTAGGATGGTCAAAAAAAGAATTCTTGGAGGAGGTGATGTTGAACTGAGACTTAGTTGTGAGAAGGAGATCCGTTGTGAGAAGGAGATCTAAGGGCAAACAGCATGGGTTGGATGGTTGGGGGTTGGTGGAGTTTGGAAGCCAGCGAGTTATGACAGTATGGAGAGATGCCCAGAGAAGGGAGATGTTCAGAGGCTAGCTTGAAAAGATAAATCGGGGCTAAATCATGCAGGGCCTTATAAGCATTTACACAGTTTGGGATTTATCCTCAGGATAATCACTAAAATTGATCAGTTTGAAAAATGAATTTAGAAAAATTACTCTAGCTACAGTGTGAATGACTTGAAGTGTTAGAATCCTAGAAGGATCTCAGAACATTTCGGCAGGGACCTGGATTGTTCTACTGCCTGTAATTTACTTGGAGATACTTTAGTAGTCACCTTGCCCAAGAGCTATGTGTCTGTTAACCTATGAGTGTTGTTAACTGACATTTTGAACTGCCTTTACCAGAAAGGCACACTCCTGAGAGATTATTAATATATGAAAGACACTAACTCTTCCGTTAAGACTATTTGGTCTGCCCTGAAGGATTTGGTAGTTAGCATAAGGAAATGTTAGAAATGAATTTTCATTGTTTTAATGAGTGGTGTGCAAATTAGATGGGTTAGTTAGATGGAGTGGTGTTCAAAAGAGATGGGTTGGCCTTGAAGGTTATAGCAAGCCCAGCCCAGAAACCCTTCTAAGAAAGGCACCCACTCTGATGAACCTGTGTTCCCACAATTCCCTGAGGATTTTCCTACCTTACCAGACCAGATCCTACCACTGGACTACTGTCACATCAGCTTCTGGAGATCCTTACATAAGTGAAAATTTAGGGAGCCTCAGGGACAGATTCCTGGGGCTCCACAAACCCCACAAGCAGTTGGAATGGCAGTTTCATGTTCGTATATATGAGTAAATGTTTGTGAGGCAACATCTAGGATGAGACTGGCTTTCATGGTTACATTTCTCTCAGTGAGATTATGTTCTCCCTATTTCTAATCCCTTATGAAAGACAAAATGCACCAATTAGGGAGATGATTTTATTTGAGCTGTTAATAATAGGGAGAACTTTCGTTAATGAGGAAATTCTCAAAAAAAAAAAAAAAAAAAAAAAAAAAAAAACACAGGGAAGAAGGCCGGAGGTTTTATAGAGTCAAACAAATAAGGAATCATCCACTTGGGGATTTTTGAGGAAAGATAGAGACCACACTTATGTTAGACTATGCAGAGAACATGGTCCTTTCAGGTTTCTTAGAAGATAAAAGAATAGGAAATTTTTCAAAAGTAAAAGAGTGAGGTGATGTCTTAACCATCCTGTGTTCCAGGAGCACAGGGCTCAAATAAGGTTCGACATTGTCACCACTGAAGACTAAAAATGACACAGGCCTCCACCCTTTGCAACTCAAGGAAGAGATACTCTTGGCCTATAGGGATAGAGTGGCAGTGGAGAGATAGAGGAGTGGATGGAATTGAGCTTTATTTATGTGAAAGAACTCAGGGGACTTGGTCATTGGTGGATTGAAAGAGAGTCATGGCCAAATTAAAGCTTCTAGCTTGGGAAATGTGTATCCGGCAATGTCAGTTACTAAAATACCAAATATAGGCAAGAAACAGATGTGGGAGGAAATGATGTTGAGTTCAATTTTAGTCTCTGTTGAGGTCTATAATGTTTGCCTCCCAAGTGGTGCCTGACATGTAGATGCAAAGGAATCATAACATCTAAGGTGAGTATGGAAGCTAGTAATAGACCAAGGATCATATACCTTTCCCATTTTATAACTTGAGCTAGCTACTCACTAGAAAATGCATAGATTAGAGTACATCTTTCCTTCCAAAACATGTTAGCAATGCTGAAGGTGTCAATCAAGAGCTTAATAAAATTAATTGGTGATTTCCAAGAAGCAGGAGAAAAAGTCAACCCAGACTATCTGCACAATTGAAAACCATGGGAAAATCTAAAACATAGATTTTCTCCTTAGGTGACTAAATGCAGTCTTTCAAAGTCTTTCAGTTTTGCCTCCAGAAGTCCTTATTCATTGCTTTCTCTCTGCCCCACCTGGCAACATATATCTATTTCTGGGTTTCTGAGAGAGGAAATCAGCCTAGTTTCCCTACATGAAACCAAAAACTCATTCCTCCCATAAAAGATACAATTCATGCAAAACAAGTCTGTGTGATAAGACTTGAAAATACAAACAGTTCGGCCCTGAGGGCCTGACAGAGGAATTACAGGCTCAGACTCATTAGCTAATTACAATAAGTTACATCAGCTGTTACTTAAAAAAAAGTATTGCCTGTTGAATGAGATTCTTAAGCACATTAGCATGTAATTTTCTGAATGATAATACAGTGTGCTAGTGTTTTCGGTTGTGTCAATAGGCAATATGTGGTGCAGAGTTAAGGCAATTTTTGGTGCAGGGAAAAGACATCTGGACTGAGGGTCAGGAACCTCAGTTTTAGTCCCAACTGTAATGAACAGCTTTATGACCTTGTCCATGAAACTTAGCCTTTAGGATTTGGTTTCCTTGTCTTTAAAAGAGATTTTTTATTGCATAGCCTTAAGAATTCAGGTTATCCTAATCCAGTCTACATTAATAAAATACATTTTAAAAAGGAGAAGACAAATAATTTTACATTGGTAAATTTATATTTTATATTTGAGGAGCATTGAGCAGATCTGTTGGTGAGGGCTATGTGTATAAATGTGAGGATATATCCACATATATTTTGGCAAAAGTTAATTATGAAAAATACATGAGGGGTGAAGGGGAATAGGAGAGACTGATTGATCTTCTAACTATATGCTTTTACTGTCTGCCGTGATCCTCTCCACCAATTGGAGAATTCCCTACACCACCCTCCTCTTGACTATCTGAGGCTGCAGCTACACCCCCAGGTGGAGGATTCCGAACTTGGAATCCCTAGTCCTTTCCTTACTCTGCCACATCTGCTAAAACAAGGCTGCTTTATCTGCTATATCTGGGCTAGAAAATGGAAAAGCAAAGAGAAGAAAGAATGAAAAGGGAAATGCAACATGATCTCTAAGAACTGTGGGACAACTACATAATGTGTAATGTGAGAAAAAAGAGAGGAAGTTGGAGAAGAAGCAAGTTGAAGCAATGATGACTGAGAATTTTCCCCAAATAAATGCAACACATCAAACCACAGATCCAGGAAGCCCAGAGGACACACAAAAAACAAAACCCTAGGCATGTCATATCCAAACTTCACAATATCAATGATTAAGAAAAAACAAAAAACCTTGAAAGAAGCCAGGGAAGAAAACACCTAGAGAGGAGCAATGATAATTACAGCTGACTTTTCCTGAAAAACCATGCAAGAAAGAACAGAGTGGAGGGAAACAAAGTGTTCAGAGAAAACAAACAAACAAAACCCAAAAACCCCAGCAACCCGGGCTTCTACATCCTAAGAAATTATTCAAAAGTAAAAGAGGAAAAAGACTTTCTCACACAAACAAAATTTAAGGAAAATTTGTTGCCAATAGACGCCCTGCAAGAAATGTTGAAAGAAGTTCTTCAGAGAGAAGGATGATGATACCGGAAAGTTAGATCTGCATAAAGAAAGGAAAAGCATCAGAGAAGATGTAAATGAAAACTTTTACTGTCTTATCTTATTGTTGAGTTTCAGCGTTCTTTATATATTTTGGATAACGGTCTTTTATCAGATATGTGTTTTGTAAACGTCCCCTCAGTCTGTAGCTTCTCATTCTCTCAACAGTGTGTTTAGCCAAGCAGAAGTTCTAAATTTTAGTGAAGTGTAGCTTACAAATGACTTCTCTCATGGATTGTGCCTTTGGTGTTATATCTCAAAGTCATCTAGAGTTTCTCCTCTTCCCTTCTAGGAATTTTGTACTTTTGCATTTTACATTTATTCCCACTGGTGCTCCTAACTCTTGTAAATGTCCACACTGAGCCTCCAGCAATTCTTCAATTACTGTTCCTTTTCGCTCCAGTACTTGTTCCTGTGGAATTTCCTGTTCATGGGTTTCTGCTCCGGTCAGTTGTGATGATCTCTTTCCTCCAGTCTGTCTCTAGTTTGGGGGCAGTGGTTTGCCATGGGACCTGACTTCCTTGATGGATCTAAAAACAATGATCAACTTTTCAGCTGTTCAGGTTTTATCTGTTAGAATGGAATGGTGACTTCCAAGCTCCTTATATGCCAGACTGGAAGCGGAACAACTGAATGTGGTACTTTTCAAATGCAATTTAAACAATCATGTTATTAAAAAATGTATGGTCATCAGACATGATGATGATCAGTGGTAACAACGCATGGCTTAAGAGCCAAAGAACTGGGCTTTCCTCTCTGCTGTCTTCTGAGTCTGTGAGACAGCCGTAGCCACCTCACCATTCAGGTCTGCTAAAAACATGCAGCAGGTGAAAGTTTCTTTACTTTCTTAGATTTGAAGCATCTTCGGATATTTGGTTTAGGCCATGGATACAAAGTCTCTTTAGCTAAATATGCCTATCTGCCACAGACCAGCTGGACCTATGAATTCTTGGACATGCTATCTAGAAAATCATTGATAGTGTCACTTTGAGGCTTTCTTGACTGCTTCCCAGCTATGTGTGAACTCCATACTCATGGATATTTCCAGGAAGGTAAAATACCACAAAATGAGTAATAGTAACTAATATTTATTGAGCACTTGTAATTTGCCACATCCTAGTCCTTTTGTATGAAATGTCATTTTGGTCCCTCCCACAGTTTTAGGAGTGAGGCAAGGATGGGCATCCCTATTTCACAAGATATGTTCGGTGCCAACTATGTGCCAAGATTTGTGCTGAGTGTATCTTCCTAACAACCCTACCAGGGTCTGCGTTAGAGTTAGCTAGCAATTTATCATGTAGACTGGGACACTTTTTGGAGTTGAAAGGACTCACTATTAATAATTAGACCTGACAAGAAGCATAAATAGAGATTCTGAAGGGCAAACTGGGACATATGTTCCCTTTAGCTATCATCCTTCTTTTACAGAGGCAAAGACTGAGATGAGAGCAGCAAAGTGGCTTTTTGGAGGCTATACCTTACTATGAGGACTAGGTTTGATTCCAGGAATGTTAGACTCCAAAGCCTATTACTGAATCACAACCCACTGGGATAGACCATTGAATGGTGCCTGAGATGAAGTTCCCCAGTGCCTCTCCTCAGATACTCTTCTGGTTTGGGTCTGTACTCTGCCTTTTAAATGCAAATCCCCCTGTATTTGACCATGTACTAGGATACTGACTTTAGAGATAAGCTAATGCAAGCTTAAAGATCTATGAAAAAGAGGGTTATACTTCACTGGAAATGCTCACAATAGCAGATTTTTTTTTTTTCCAAGAAGGAGAGCCTAATTACCTTTCGAAATTCCAAAAATGTCAAACTGATTACGGTGTATGCTTTTTTTATAACATCACATGCACCGAAGTTATTTTGGGATAATGAGCAATTTTAATCTTGCTTAATAAAAGCTATTCACAGGGCACTTTAGGAGGGGATCTGCATATAAGTAGTTTTACTAAACCACTTTCCCCCTTCAGTGGCATTTATTCAAGAGTATGCAAATTCTTCTAAAACTGGCAGCTAAATTTAGAAATCAGAAGGGCAGAGCTATGGACTTGAGTAAATTTTCTGTTTTTTAAGAATGTATCTGAGAAAAAGAAAGTAAAATTAAATTTTGAATTTTACATATCTATGTGCTAATAAAAAAGCAGAGGTGTGCTGAGTTTTGAATTTGAATATGAATTTGAATTCAGGTTTACAAGTTAAATTTATAAAAGACTCATTTAAATCACTTCAGTCAATATGATGAAATAATTATCAAAAGACATTTTAAAAGAAAAAATGCTTAAGCAATCTTTTTTATAAGAACATATTGTTTAACTTTTCAAGCAAAAAGGAGTAGGAAATTTTTATGGCAGTACTCTAAACATAAAAGGGAGTTGAAAATAAGCATCTTAAGTTAGAAGAAATTCCTCTTAGTGGCCAATTAATAAGAACGTGTAGAACAACACAGGCAAGATCGTTCAAGAGACCGAGGCATTCAGGACTTTGAGAGGGCGAGACAAGGGCTCACTCCAAAGTTCCCATGGCTCAAGCAAGTCTTCTAGAAGTATTCTCTGTCCGTTTTCTGCTCTAGCCCTTCACTTCCTGAAATCCTGCCAAACATCAGTGCAGATTTTTAACATAGAGGTAGGTTTGTGAAATAAGACCAATGGAGGTTCAAAGCTATCTGGTTCGATGGGGGTAGCACAGAGCATAATTTTCTCTCCAGACTATTCTGCCAAAGGTTTCTGCCTCTTCCAAACAGGGAAGAGATGAATGTCCAAGCAGTCAATAAAGGAAAATGAGGGAATTTATTTGTGACTTCTGGACTCATGGTCTTTCTACTCTTAGGGAACTCATCTTGGTTACCATTTAGGTGACCATTTAGGATGTTAAGATCTTCCTCCTTACTACTTCTAATCCTTTTTTTTTCCTGTTTCCATATCTGTCTTGATTTCAAGACATGATTTTATAGATTTTTTAAGGAGTCATGCTTACATGCAATACCTAAGATTCCCTCTTGACCATCTTCCTTCCCTAAACAAGTACTTACATATCTCTCCTGTGGTGCAGGCTGTCTGACCATGGGAAGGCATAATGAACCAAAAAGCATTTCTGCCCTCAGGAAGCTTACAGTCTTCCACGTCTGCCTTTCTGAAAGCTCTTCCTTTGCTTCCTTCCTTCTTAGATGCTCAGGGCTACTTCACTGTATAAAAATCCTTCCTTGATCCTGACCCCATCTTCTAGTCAAAGTAAACCTTTCTCTTTTCCCTCTCCCTAAGGCTGCCTCTATTTAAGGACCTGGAACACCTGCCCCACCCATTCTACTGCATTAGCTGTCCAGCTCTCTCAACAGTATCAATATCAGGCTTTCTCCAACTGCAATTCTTATTAAACAGTTATTTTGCTCTCCTTGATCCTCTCTGGCTAGAAACAACTCCTTTTGTTTTCACAGAACAGATCTCACTTTCTTACAACAAGTGATATTCCTCAGCCTACTGTTGCTGCCAGCCACCCCATTTACCCTTTTAATGTGGCCTTCCACCCACCATTTTCCTGAAGGAAATAAAATGGAGAAGCCAAGAGAGGATGGTGAAGCCAGTAAGGATCTTCTTCCTAGTCTATAAAATTATGATTTTATTACTACCTATAATGCAAAGCTTGAGAAGATTACATGAGATATCAGCCATGGTTGATGGCAGTGGGCCTGGCACATAGCTAGTACTCAGTAAGGATTTTTTTTTTTTTTGCATGATCCAAAGAGAAATCCAGTCCTATGCCACCTGTCTTTTGGAAAAAAGAAAAAGAGGAAAAACCCCTCAAATTTACTTAAATGAACATCAGCCATCATTACTGTAAGATTTTGATATCCTTTGAAAGGGAAATCCAACAAATAAAAGATGGGAGAACAACAGATGTCAGATGTGTTTATTTCTTTAATTTTTAATATATTTTTAAAATTGTTTTTACTTATGAAAGCAAGCATGCTCATTATAGAAGAATTTGGAAAATTCAGGAAAAAAATTAAAACATATTATCATCCTCCAAAGACAAAAGACTGGTGACATCTGGTGTACTGATTCTTGACTTTCTCTCTCTAGGTTATAAATAGGGTTGCCATACTCAGCTGTGCAAGTTGTGCACTGTGACACCCCAGGAAGAGCCATCCACATCAATTGGCTGTGTGATTGTGCAGTATTGCTGCACCACGTATCACATATATCTGTATACATGTGCATTTCTTCTTTACTCATAATTGTAAAAACTATTCATAATATGATACTGCATTTTACTTAATGTGATAGTGTGTGTAGTTTATAAGAACTGCTTCAAAAATATTTTTCAGAGACCAAATAATATCCCTCTAAGTCATTGTGTGCTTTACTTAACTGTTAAGTAGTTTTTAGAACTTCAGCATGTTTCCAAATTTCTACTATCAGCAATATCATTGTGATGAACATCTTTGTGTAGAAAGCTTTCTTCTCTACTTTGGAATTTCTTTAGTACACATTACTATGATTAAAGGGTAAAAAAATCGTGTGGCTTATAAGATACATCACCACATTGCTTTTTTAAAAGCATTGTATCTATTTATATACCTCCTTCCAATGGGGTATGGAGGCTTCATATCAGTAAATCCCAGTGTTTTCTTAATGTCAACACTTTAGCTTTTCCCTAATATTTTAAAGCAAATCTGGCTTGTCATTCCAGCACGAAGAGGGAAATCTGCTGAGAAAAATCGTGCCAGGCATAGCACATCTGGCTTGAAAGTAAAGACCCAAAGGACTGAAAAATCCGGGTAAAAGGAATTTAATTCCCTTGGCCAACTTTCCTCCTATATTTGAAGGTCATATATTAGTAGATACAAAGAGAAAAACAAGTGAATAGCACATTTTTACCCCAATGTTAATATGATGAAGACTTGTTTACAAACACAAGTCTATCTGTATCTGAGAAAGTATTCTGTGCTGTTTCGGGGCTTTGGGGACAAACTCTAGGAGAGGTTCTAATAGCAAGCATGTGCCAGCAGAGCATTATAAACTCTTACCACTCAAAAGTGTGGTCTGGAAACCGGAAGCATAGGCATCACTTAGGAACCAGTTGGAAACGCAAAATCTCAGGTCCCAGGCAGAATCAGAATCTGCACATTAACAAGATCCATACATACACACATTAAAGGTAATTCATACACAATTAAAGTTGGAGAAACACTGGATTGTGTGTCCAAGGGACGTTAAACCTAAGTTGAGGAGCATCATAAATACACGTTTGGAAATGACCTGGAATGTTGAAGTTCTCACTCTGTTCTGGGTCAGGTGTCCCTGATGGCTAATCCTGAGCATTGATACAATTACAGAAGCCTGTATCACATTCTGTTGGGCTTGTTCTCTTGTTTGTATTTTTACTTGTCTTGTACTCAATAACTTTTGAAGGGTGTTGCTAAAGAGTACTATAAACTAAATACTGTTTTTGCAGAGAAATGAGATACATTTTTTTTTTCTTTATTTCCAAAGGCTATTTGGGGAAAGACAGTACAGTGAAAATTCCGGTGGTAGATGTCTTTATAGAATGAGTATTTGCCTCTCAGCTAAAACAGATCTGCCTTCAGACTTCCCTTCCCTTTGGTTACAACACAGTTAAATCTTATGCTTAATCACTAGCAAAATCAACTTTTGTTAATATTCTATTTCATATTTTAACGTCTTATTTGACAGGTGTGGTTGAGTTACTGGCAAGCATCTAATTTATGTCAAATCTAATATTATTATTTCCTAGAGTGGAAGTTTTCCCTGTCTTGTCTCAGTCCTAAGATAATTTTTTTCTTCTTTTTCTTAGAAGATGATGAATCGTGAAAGCAAAGTTGAATAGCGTATGTTAGAATTTGTTGTGAGAAGCAAAAGTATCACACTTACTTAAAAGCACTTGAAAAATATGTTTATCCCAGAGATAATGTAAAAATGGCTGAATATTGAGTAAACATTAAACATTAAAGAAAAATTGCAAGTGTTATATTTTAACCAAAAGCAAACTCTGAGTAACTTGAGAAGGGAGAAAATAGGAATGGAAGCTTTTGCAAAAGAATATGTTTGCTCAGGACCTGTTCAAATTTGTCACTTCATTTAATTCTAGTACTATTTCCATAACTCTAAAGCCCCAGAAGCGCATGTGGTTCTTTTTGTCCGGGTCCCTCAGATGTGGGATCTAGCTGTGGCAGCAGCGGCACTGTTAAAACGAAAGATGCAGCGTTTCAGGAAACCAAGGAAAGTAACTGATGTTAATTAAGCATCTACTAACTGCCAGCAACGTGTAACCACATCCCAGGCATCACCGGGTCAGAACCCTCAATACTGCGTTTTATTGTCTCTGCTTTCACAGGTCAAATGACTGATGATTAGAGTTGCTATAAACTTACACATTTTAAGGAGGGAGTCTAGAATTAGAGAAACATTTGCTCAATCCCAAAGTTCATATTTCTCTACTACAATGCTACAGAAACATCACTGTCTCTAACATCAAATATCTGGCATTTCTGTTTATAACTCGGGAATTAAAAAAAAGTGTATTTATTGTATTTATACAGGAATAGGTAACATGGCAGGGGATTTATTCTTGGGTTTATGTCTTTTGAAACATCCTCAGGCTCCTGTGGGATCAGTCAACATATGCAGACTGCTAGGACTCCAGAAAGCCCTCTCCTCTGTCTTAGCTTATCCAAAGTAGTATTGTTAGTGGTTTTATTGTATTTTATGTTTCTTAAAGTTTATTTAATTTGAAAGGGGGGAGGGGCAGAGAGAGAGGAGAGAGAGAATCCCAAACATGCTCCACAGTGTCAGTGCAGAGCCTGACAAGAGTCTCAATCTCACAAACTGCGAGATCATGACCTGAGCCCAAATCAAGGGTCAGACTGAGCCACCCAGGTGCCCCTGATCTTATTTTTTTATTGGACTGGTTTTTCCTTTCTGAAGGATTCAGAAAGTATTCAGTGACAAATACTCAATGACTGGCTTCCATTTGCCAAATCCTACCTTGGAGGATGGCTTTCTTAGCCATTGTGGCTTAGGCTCTGGTCACACAAGTATTGAGAGGCTGTTGTTCCATTTGTCAGTGCTTTGGAATTTGGTCCTCAGTAAATAGCACCTGTGTAGCTCTTTACAAAGTCTTGGTGGTATTAAGGCATGATTTATTTACAGCTTTACAGATTGGGGATTACATTCAGAAATCTTCCCATTGCCAAGATAACCCTCCCCAAGGACCATTCTCGGCTAGGACATATTTGTTTTCAAGCCTTTAGTACCCACTTGAATCTAAAGGGATAAACATGTATTTGGTCAACTAGAGATTGGTCCGGTGCTCTTTTTTAAAGTCATCAAAACATTTCCAAAGTGTGATTATCTAACAAATTGTCCAAACAAGGTCAATGTTCTGCTTCTTTGCCTGAATTTAAACCAAGGTGGTTCTCAGATTAAATTTACTTGACTTCAGATCAGGCTCTTTGCATAAGTGCCTTTCAAACACCATAAAATAAACCCCCTGCACTTCTGAACCATTTCAATAGGCAAGCCTATTCCAGAGAATAAGGTCAGTCTACAGCAGCTTTGCACATAGAGGAATCCAAACTTAGTTAGATTTAATACCTGAAGCTCGGGAATGTACCTCAAAAACTCAGAGATCAGTGGAACAGCCAGTCTCAATTTCATAGATAGTTCACGAGTTTCTTTTGAGTCTGATTTATATTCCCTCGAATATTTCTGATGCAATTAATGGCTAACCTTGGCCAAATTACTTAATTTCTTTTAAGCCTTGGTTTCATCATTAGTAAAAGAGGGATAATAATTGTAGTACCTCATAAATTTATCATCATGATTAAATGAAGTAATCTATGTAAAGTGCTTAGCTCAGTGCCTCAGACAAACTAAGCAGCTGGGAGATGTCAGCTATTACCTTCATCTTTGATACTGTTAGTCATGCTACGTTGAAGAAAACGCTTTTTGTTGTTGTTTAATTTCAGCGAAGTTAATGTTATCCTCAGCTTGTCCTTAGGACTGAGGTTTGGTTCACAAATGTGGCTGAATGTCAGAATCACCAGGGTGCTCTTCAGAAGATACATTATTTGCCTTAGCCTGCCTGACTCAGTCCTCCTGAGGTTCTGGAAAAAAGCCTAAGAATTTGGAGTTTTAACCTTAAAAATTACCAAGGCAGAGAACAACTTCTCTGGAAGATAGGAAGCACTTACTCATCATTGTTCTCTCAGTGGTAGGAACGAGGGCAAGGTACATTTGAGCATTACCTTTCCCTCCCTGTATTTCAAATTGGTGATTGTTTTACCTAAAAGTACTCAAGTGAGCATAACCTGTCTGTTCCCTGCAGCAGCCCAGCTGTTATGTAGCCCATAAGAGGGAACATGCCACATACACAGATTCTGCAATTAGACTGGGTCCAGGGTCACGCTAATTTCTCGGGCTTTGATTCAATGTCTAGTTACCTGCAAACACCAGAGAGGGACGATTTCGGGAATTCTTTCCTTGTAATTCTTGATGGCCTTCTCTATCAAGAACAAAACTTGCTTTGCATCTGGAAAACAGGGACAAACAAGAGTCCTCGCTCAGGAAGCTACTTTGAAGATTGGATGAGTCCAGCACTCAGTGCTCAGGCTCTGGTACCTGTCAGTCAGGCTCAAGTAATTTTAAAACTACAGATGTTCCCTAAAATGGTTGCGGCATGCATTTCAGTCAATCAACTGATACAAACATGATGTATTGTTTTTAATGCAAATAACTTACAACATAGCCATGTTTGTTTATTTTAGTTTATTTCATGCTGTGCACGCCCAGGAAGTCCCATAGCAAAGTATTCCACTTTCCCAATCCATCCCGCTCTTCCCAAAGGCTCTCTTCCCCTCTCCCCAGCCCCTTCTCTCTTGTTTGTCTTTTCAATCTTCCTTAAGCCCTGGGACAGTCTCCCCCTGCCACGGCCTCACCCCAACCCTCCCTGGTTCCCTTTCACTATGGTCAAATGACAGTTTGGCTGGTCTTCAAGTCCCACAAGAGTGGCCTCTGGTCTCCTGACTAGAGAACTGGGGGAAGGGGTACGAGACTGTGTACCCCAAAGGGGCTCTTTCTACAAAGTCAGCTGAGCCTTTAGGGTTTTGGGAGCAATGCTTTTTCCAGGTGTTAAACTTTGACTTTTTCTCATAAGCGTTGATATTCTTTTTTCTTTTGCCATTGCCTTCAAAGCGCTGTGACCGTTTTCTCTCTGGCCTTGGAGTTGTCGTAGTTATTAATTCAGAAATTATAAATTTCTTGATCACCTGTTGTGGCAAGAACATAACTTATTTTGCATCTGTCTCCCTTCCTCCTCGGGGACACCATATGTCCATTTCTGGCTTCTACCCTCTTTTATAAACACAAAAGTGGAAAGGTTTGGCTTTATTCAGTGAGTATCCTTTATGTCAGTAAATTATATATATCCCTCTGTGGCAGTCTCAGTCGCCTCTCCTTAACTCATATATCTTCCATACTTGAAATGTCTCATTTATTCTAACCATTTACGCAATAGTGCTTTTAATTAACACCTGTACTCTTTTAAAAATACATGTACAGTTTATAATCCATCTCGGTCTCCTTTGTGTTGAACCTACAAACATAAAACATTCTTTCCCTTTTACCTGCCATCAATAGGTTATTTGTATATTGTTAAAGGAAAGGCTATTGCATCATGTTCGTTCTCTATCCACCTAATTCCATGACAGTGTGTGTGTTTAAAATTACATATGGTGCCAAACAGAAAAAGACAAACACTGCATGTTTATCACTTGTATGTGGATTATTAAAAAAAGAAGTCAAATGCAGAGAAATAGTGGAAGAGTGGGCTGGGGGGTGGGGCGGTGGGGAAATCAGGAGAAGTTGGTAAAAGGGTACAGACTTGCCAGTTATAGAATGAATGAGGCCTGAGGGTCTAATGTGAAATGTGGCGACTATAGTTGATAACACTGTGTTATATAGTTGAAACTGGCTAAGAGAGTAGAACTTCACTGTTCTCACCCCCCAAAAAAGAAAGAAAAAAGGGCAAATATGTGAGGGGATGGGTGTGTTAATTAACTAGATGGTGGGGCTCCTTCCACACTGTGTGCATGTATCAAATCACCATAATGCACACTTGAAATATCTCACAATTTTATTTGTCAGTCATACCTCAAAAATAAAGCTACAAAAAATACATATGCGGTTCTCAGTTTTGGCTCACAGATTTCTCTTGATCTGCACCGCTGAGACAATAACACTTGGAATCGGGATGGATGAGGAGAGCAGTGTACAATGTAGAAGGGAAGGCAGGAGAAGGTGTCACAGAAACCAAGGAGAGCCCTGGTCCCTTCTCCAAGGTACTCCCCTACACCAACCTGAGCTTGCAGCCACCAGTACCCCTTAGGCTGCTACTCATTTGAAGGGGAGCGTGTTCCCTTCTGAACAGGGTGAGCACAAACGTCAGTGACAGCAGGAAACTTCTGGGGTCGCCTTGAAGATTTCCCAGGACTTTGCTGGGTGAGGACGAGTGAGGGGAGGCCTTGAGAGGAACATGTTTTCTGATGGAAGTGTCCTCTGGGGATTGCCCTTTTATGACAGGATCATTTCTACATTTGCTCTGTGGACTATGGCTATAATTTCATAGATCAGAAATCCCTTGCTTTTTGGGAACATTGGATGGATAACACCATCTATGGCGCAGAGAAAAAAAGTCACCGCAATCAGTGAGAAGGGATTTCTTTTCGGTATTTCTAGTATTAACTAAACTAGGCAAACTCTTTTCCCTGTGAAGAATAGAAGGGTGTTCAAGTTTGGAAGGACTTCGTCTTACAGAAAAGAAAACTGAGTTCCAGAAACGGAAAAGGGGGTGGAGGGAACCAACATCCGTGGGCCAGGTCCCATGCAAGGAATTGTCACATAGTTCGGGTGGTCCTTGCCTGGGCTGTAGCAGTGGCATTGCCTTGCAGGTGAGAAAACTAGGGCTTGGGGAAGCGTGCTAACGTCAGCTAGACAAACACCTGGGGAGCTGGCAAAGCCAAGGCCAGAACAGATGTGTCTTGTTCTTTCCAGCAGTCTCCCCTTCATCCCATAGGGATAGGTAGGTTCACAGGGTAGGTTCAGCTTCGTGCTAAGCTTGTCACAAGTTGGTATTTTCAGATTCTACAACTAATGTATTAGTTGGTTAGTTCTAAGTATAGGTGGATATTGCCTTAATTTTGAATACAATGATAAAGGTCTAACTTATTTTGGGAGGAGTGGGAAGGGGGAGATACCAGGTTCTCTCTGAGTTCAAGAGGAACATCAGTGACTTCTACTTGTGGAGACTCCAGGTATCTTAACACATGACAATATACCAAAAGAGTTTTGTAAATCCTGTTGTACATTCTACAGGCTGACATTTAGCCAATTGGTAATTTCAAAAAACAAAATGAAGTATATTATGCTGTTTACAAGTTGGCTCAGGACTTATGAAAATATTGAATTTATACGTACTGCAGGAGGTACATGTAATCTGTTAATGGAATGAGTTTTAAAGAAAATCTTTCAATTTGGTCACTGTGGCTCAGTGACTAAATAAATCAGTACATTCAGAGATAAAAGAAAAGTCTAAATTTGAGGCCTAGACTAAATGACCCTCCCTGCCGCTCAGTGATAGGCCCCTTTATCAGCATTCTCTCAAGGCCCTGCCCTGTTTAGGAAACCCCCAAATCCCAACTGGCCACTCTATGCGAAAGTGGGTACCAGCTGGGCCCACGTGGTTTTCCATTTGCTGGAGCTGCTGGCATCGCACTGAGCTCACTCGGCTGTTATCTCTTCTGCTTTCAGTCTCCTTCCCAGGTCATGCTGTCACACCTCTGCGTAATTCCCGGTGACCCAAATGTCCTTGTCCTGCTATCAGCGGATGTTTGCCCTCTCTCCAGTATCTCTTACTGCAAAGCAGTACTGATAGAAAAGAGAAAGAAAGAGCATAGCAGGACTGGGGGGCGCCCACGGGGTGGGCAGCTTGCCAGGCAGCCTGGCTGCCTCTGGCTCACAGGCTCCCCCTTCCCCTGCAGACCCACTTCTGGCCTGTGGAAGCCCCGCAGCTCCCACCCCCCACCCGCCACCCCCAGCTGCACACAGGCAGCCATGCTGGTGGTCCCTAGCACCAAGGCCAGGGTTCTCCTGGACTCCTGCGGGAGGCAGGTCCTTCTGTTGCCTGCAGCAGGCAGTACATCTGAAATATCAGTTCCTTCCAGGGAGAGCCTGTGTGGATCAAGACCCCTGCCCTCAACAGGTTGCTGTGTAGGAATTCCAGCACTGCATCCCAACGCAACCCCTTGGCAATGCCATAAAAGCTCAGCAGACTCCTCTCCACATCCCTACCTTAACTCAGAGCAAGTTAAGCCTGGGTCCCTTTTAGCAGTGGCACACCATCTGCCCTCTATTTGTGACCAGAAAGTTCATGCAAGTGGACGACAGAGTGCTAACCGTGTGTTAATAAACAGTTGCTGAAGATGAAAGCGTTCAGCTCTGCCTCTAATAACTCCCAGACCCAGGCTTTATGGGAATAAGCTGCGTGGTGAAGCCACTGTCCCTGGCCACTAGCAAGTCAGCCCCAGTGATACACAGTAGGAGGTTTCAAAGTGGCCAAACGTAAGGCTGCTTTCAGTATGCACCTTCCTCATGGCAACCTGATGTGCTCCATATCTCTCTATAAACACTTGCAAATTTAGACAGGCCTCCCTTTTCTAGGCTCGTATGAATACCTGCAGCAGCTCTGTTTGCCCATTCCCGGGGTGTACTCGTTTGCAGAGCTCGCCTCACAGGCCAAGTCCCTGATTTTCCTCATACTCTCCACCAGAAGCAGGCTGCCTACAGGCCCCCTGCCATCAGCATACCTCAGAGAAGAGGGACAGGAGGGCTGTGAGGCCAGACCAGACTGCCCAGCCCAGCTCCCAGCATGCACAGCCATGCTCCAGCTTGCGGGCAGCCCTCCAGGCTGCCTTTGTTTCCAGCACGATTCTTGCACGCTCGTCCTTACATGATGCACTAATGGGGTTGGAATGGCTGTTTGGCAGAAAGCAGTGGCATCTGTCATCTCTGCTTCACCAGAATCCAGCTTGGAACCAGGCCCCTGGTTGTGTGTTTCCTCCCGTTGGCTGGCCAGGTTATTGATGGCTCTGTTCTGCAGCACTGGGTGGGTTAAGCTTGGTGGCTCCCCAGGCTCTGCTTTTGAGTCAGTCTCTGCTAGTCAAACTAAATTCCTCAGTGGTACAAAGCAGATTGTAGCATTTTCAGGAGAAAAAGAAAACCGCACTGACAGCCATCCATCCAAACTACACGGTGCGGAGAGCAAAGGTAGATAGATATTGTAACAGCAGGTCATTTAGACTTCACAGAGGATTAGGGACTCCCCTCCCCACGCCATGAACCAATAAGACTATAGGAGAAGAGCCTTCATTCACGTTGCTCTTGAACCCTGATCTGTACAACTCAAGTAGGCAAAACTTGGTTGCTCTGAAGTGTTCTACATCACAGCCCAACATCACCCTACCTGTCTACTGCTGTCACCCTAGAGCTGGTCTCTTCAGTTCTAATCCATCCTAAATGCTGCCAGTAGATGATTTTCCTAATCCTGTTGTCCAAATTTGATTCTATCAGCTCTCCCTACTGGCCCCTACCACACACATAGGCACACCGATGCTTTAAAACCCTTCTATAATGTCTGACCATCCATAGGATGTGGTTCAGTGACCCCAATTTGAGTTACAAAGTCATCCCTGACCTGGCCATTGACTTGTCCTGCCTCAGTTTTGTTCAATTTCTCTCTCAATTGGGCCCAGCTGTTGTTGGGGGTTTTGGGTCTCCCTCCCTTAGATGAATTGAACTCTTTCTATTCTTTTTCACACTTCTGGGCTTCTGTTTGCTCTTCTGTATTTCTGGAACGCTTCCTCCTTCTCTTCATCTAATTATGGCTGTTTATCCTCTGGATTCTAAATGCCATATCCCATTTAAACCCCTCTGTTCTATGCTTTCACAATACCAGGCATCCTTATCACAACATTTCAGTCTATTGTGATCACTTATTTAACAACATTCTTGCCTGCAAAGAAAGCTGTGAGCCCTGGGTCAGTATCCACCTTGTTGCCAAGTGTTCCCAGTGCCTAGCACTGTGCTTGGCAAGCCATGGGTACACCATGCAGATTGGTTGGTTGGTGGGCTGAATGAACGAATGAAGAGTCAATGGATCTTTGTTTCCCAGTTGTACAGGGAGCCACTTGGAGGGAAGTATTGTTTCAAAGAATCCTTTAAATGGTTTTACATTCCTTCTTTTCTGCTTTAAGTTCCCATTTTCATGACAACATACACAGCTTGACTGGTTGTTTTTCCATCCATGGCACAGAATTATGCCAAGACTTGTTCTTGCTAATGGACTGGTTATCCACCAGCCTCCTCATTCTCTGGGGATGAGAATTGAGGCAGATGGGGCACTGGCCATTCAGATGTGACCAACCATAGACATATGAAGTAAGTTTTGGATAATTGGGGGATTTGAGACCATGAAATTTAGTTTTACCAACTCATCTCAAAAGTGGTGGCAATGGAGGTAACTTTTTAATATTGCACAATCCTATATGTCTTAAGCTGATAAGTCTATTTAAATATTTAAGATATACATACACACACACACACACACACACGCACACATACACACACACACACACACACACACACACACACATATATATATATATATATATATATATATATATATATATATATAAAATATGTGGATGCATAACCCAGTCAAAATGCCACCACGTACTGGAAACATATCCTCTTCATTGTTTGGTAATAGTGGCAGCCACTTCAAAACATGGAAGGCAACATTGTTGATTTGTTCAATTCAGGTTTAATGCAACATCAAGTTCAAGGAAACAGATGCTCTTGGAGATAAATTCACTCAGTTTCTGTCTACTACACTTCTAGACCAAACTAGAACAAGACCCACATTGACTTTCTTCCTTCCTCTCACAGAAATAGCTGCTCCTGCTCCCTCCCAAGGCTGTTGCCTCCACTTACACATGAGCTCCCATCTTGTCTTTGTACCACACTCCTGCCTCCCCGCCTCTATGGAGTTTTCTCAACTTCTTCCTTTCCATTCTCTCCTTTCTTCCCCGTATAAGAATAATAAACTCTTCATTATTTAAAAAAAATGATTTTTAAATGTCCTCTTCTTTCTCATCTTTTGTACCTTTATTATCATATTCAGGACTTGTTACCTCAACCTCCTTACTCTTTACCATGGACTGAACTGTGTCCCTCCCCTCCAGGTTTATAGGTCAGACCCTAACCCCCAATGTATATTTGGAGACAGGGCTTTGAGGAGGTAATTGAGGTTAAATAAGGCCAGAAAGGTGGAACCCAAATCTGATAGGATTGGTGGCCTTACATGAAGAGGAAGAAATAGATCTTTCTCCTCCCCCCCCCCCCCCCACCACACACACACACACTGAGGAGAGGCCACGTGAGGACACACTGAGAAAGTGTCTCTCTGCAAACCAAGATGGGAACTCTCACCAGAAGCTGAAGCTTTCAGGACCTTGATCTTGGACTTTCAGCATCCAGAACTGTGAGAAAATACATCTCTGTTGTTTAAGCCCCGAGTCTATGACATCTGTTACAGTGGCCTGAGCAGATTAATACATTCCTCAGCCTACTTGGGTCTGGTTCTCGTGCGGTCACACTGCAGAGACAGTTCACGATAATGGCCCAGGGCCAGGAATTTGGTTTCAGGTCTCTTCTCCCTTGATCCATGCAGTGGAGAACCACAGCCAACTCATGAAGCTCTTTTCTTCTCCTAACTCTTCTGCAAACACTCCTCTTTCTTCTTAAGTGACTCTTCCTCCTATTCCTTCCCTCTTATAAATGGTGATATTTTATCAGTGTCCTGGTTTTGGTCTTAATATTCTGCATGTTCCCTGGAGGTGACATTTTCGACCCTTGTATATTTAGACCCTCCATATTTCCAGACCAAATATTTCTCTGGAAGTACGGGCTGATTTCCTTTGCCCTAGTGAGAATCTCTGCTTTCCCACCTGTACTTTACCAGGCACCTGGACTTTACTACCTCCCCAGCATCTTCCCCTGTGCACTGATGGGGTCTCTCAAACCCCTTAGGCCAATTAATAGCATCGCCATTCACCCATTTTCTCAATTTAGAAAGCCTAGAATTGCAATCACCTCTTGCTTCTCCTTTCCTTTCTACATGTTTTCAAATCTAAGAGGCTATTGGTTCAGCCTTGAAGTTGTTCCCACATTTGAATCTTTCCCCTTTAATATATGCTATGCCATGTGGAATGCCTTAGTTCAAGCTTATATCATTTCTTGCTTGTACTACAATAAGAGTCTCATAACCGGTTGTATACATCATCCACACTGAAAATAGACTTTCAGCCTGGAAAATAAGAGAATCACTTTCTTTTTACTCATAGACTTCAACTGACTGCTTAGCCGTATACTAAATAGTAATTCCCAAAATGCATTCCTTGGAATATTAATTATAATTTTCTTTAAGATGTTAGTAGGTGTTTTATAAACAAAAGGAAGGTATAAGTGTTGAAAAGTTAAATCTATGTGGGAAATACTAGGTGAAAAAATTTAGGTTTTTTTTTTTTTTTCTGAAGAACTTAGAAACTTGCAATGTGCATTGTGACTCTAAAAGAACATTATACAGGCTCACAGTCATTGGTCCAAAAAGAATATGGCAGGATGTCTTTGGAATTCAGAGTTTTCCAGATGTTTAGAAAAGTACCAAATGTTACGTACCACTTCCCAGCACCTTACCATTTCTGTACCAACGTATATGGACGTTTACGTTAAATGAGGTAAATCAAGACTATAAATAGCTTCACATCAGTTCAGGTAAAGGTTTTACAGCCTAGTGAATTACAAAACATGTTTGGTTTTCTGAGCTGTTTAGATTTCAGAATTGTGGGTGAGGGATTGTAAACCAGCGGTATGCTGAATTTTTCAAACATATTTGTTTGTGGAACCTTTTCTGCCTTAAGCATCACTCACAGATTCTCTACCATGGTACACATTTTTGAAAATGTGGACATATAGGCAACTTCTGCCCCACCCCGTTGAAATTTTCTTCTTCTCCAAAGAGCTTGAACATTTATCACTTGGCATTTCTTCATGTTCTATTTTGATCCTGCTTCCCACCTGGCATATATCTATTCATCCATCAAATTAAGTTCAAGCGTCAGTTTGCACTTGTGTTATGGCTATTCTCACATTGTATGTTAAGTCTCTCTTCACTTCTATGTCAAGAGAACTACTTGTCAAGAGGCCATTTTTTTTTTTTTTCATCACTGAATGCTTACTGCTTAAAATAGTGTCTGGTCAATAAGAAGATATTCAAGAAATAATGAAAGGATAAAAATGAATATTTTTACCCCCTGTGATTGTATTGAAACTCACCAGACTAAAAACTGAGTGGCCAGCAAATTAATACCACAGTCTGGGCATACTTCCCCATCAATAAGGCCAAAGGAAGTAGATTGAGAAATAATCTGGAATACCAAAATTTTGCATGTGCTGCCCTTTGATTTAGCAATCCCATTTTTAGAAATCTTTCCAAAGGAGGTACTCAGAGAGGTATGTAATATGTGTGTACAAGGAGATGGCACCACAGTAATGTTTACAGTAATGAAAGGTGGATGAAATTTACTTGCTTATCAATAGGAAACTGGTTAAATATACTATTGAAAAACCTACACAATAGATTACTACATGGCTCTTAAGATTGTGTGCATGTGTGTGTGTGTATCTGTCTGTATACTATCTTAAAAAATCTCTTTGGCATATTGTTGGAAAAAAACAGCTTGTAAAACAGCATGTATATTTTGATCCCATTTATGTGCAAATTATATACATATATGGTCATACATATATATCCATATATTACAGAGCAGGCCTTGGAAGGGTGTCCATCAAATCTTTGACAGTAGCTGACTCTTAGTGGTTAGAATCTTAGGACTTTTTTTTTTCTTTCTGTATTTTTAAATTTTCTAAAAACTGCCATATTTTATCTTTGTAAGTAGTAAAACAGTAAAAAAATGCTTTAAAGTCAACATATAGTTATTTATGATACTAAGTCAGTTCTAGAACTTGGAAGCAAATGATTTACTTATAGTAGTTTGTATATATTACTATTAAGAGAGGATTTTTGGAAGTTTCTTAATGAATCTTCACAAAAATTCCTGTGAGGTCAGTCTTATTATCTCAATAGAGAACAGTGGTTGTGATTTGGTCTGAGGACACCAAAGTTTATCTCTTTTCACTTTCCTCACGTGGGGAACCTATATTTTGACAGTTCTTTGCAACGGGGGTCATTTCTCCTGGGTTCCAGCTAAAGACCCCTCCCTAGTAAATGCTCTTAGAAATGTCATTCATTGCTTTGATTTAGGATTGGCCACATTTAAATCAAACTGGTCATTTTGCTACTTTGGGGTTTGTTTGGCCTGGTGGCAGCACTGGATATTCTGGAGTGGGTGAACCTCCCACATAGACCATATAACTTCTTTATTTGGCACCCTCAGCATGTGCCCCCCCACACCCAACCCATGAGCACACCCATACTTGAATCACATGCCTGCCATTTTCCATCACCAGTTGCCGAACTTCATGTCCTTTATTTCTCTCCGCCACTCTTTTTTTCTGCCCCTTCCTCCCTCCTCCTGACTTCCAAGTGCAGGATGAGGAGGTGGGAGGAGGGAAAGGCCTCACCTCTGTACACACCTCCTGCCCATTTGCCACACACATGCATACCAAAAGCCCAGCCAAGATTTTACTGGCTTGTGATTTTGCTTATGTACAACTTACTTAATTTCTGAGATAATTCAAGTCTCTTGGAGAATGGAGAGACCTATACAATTCTGCATCAGGACATAGGTGCTCTCTGGGGGGTCTGACCATGCTCCCTAAAGCATTTAGAGTCCTCTGTAATTATATGGGGGGAAGTAGAGCTCATGGCCCTTGCAGCTGCTAAGGGTTACTCTAACATTTCTGTAGTCTGCAGAGTTCAGTGAAGGATCCACTTAGGACTATTTAAAGCATAGGTGAAAAACCACTCCAAGGAATTGCAGTGTATTGTACATTTTATCTTACCTGTTTTAGGACCAGAGGCTGGCCCTTTGACTCTGTGTAGCAGTTAACAAATGGCCAGAATGCCAGTGTCACTCTGATCACTGTGTCACACTTCTGGTTCTGTGGGACAGGATGCAAACTACTATTCATGAAATCTCTTCCTACTTGCCTTCCGTAAATTTTAAAACTTTTAAGTGATGCACTACTTTTTTTCCTCTTAGAGGCCTGTGAAAATCCTTATGTTCACTGATTTTAGTAAGTTTCCTAAAACTGAAAAGAACACACTGTTGAGAGTTTTTTTTCCAGGTAACACTTCCTGATGACTTCATCACCCTTTAAATTGCAACTCAGATTGTTTCAAGACCAAGAAAAATTACATTATCAAAATATAACCAGATGATGTTACATTCATTTTGCATATATTGCATGCAGTTTTCATGTCAAGACCCGAGCCTAATCCTAACTGAGCTTTAAAAGAGCATTTGACTAGCAGTCCCTGACACGACTCCTACCGCTACCCTGCTGCAATAGCACTGAAGACTGAAATAACACCAGACTAAAAGCTGAGAGTGGCCAGCAACTTAATGCCAGAATCTGGGCATAATTCCCCATCAATCAGGTCAAAGGAACTGGGTTGAGTAAAAAAGGAATGGATTGCCTATGTTTTTGTGTAATGAAACAGAACAGTTCTACCTTCCCAAATGATGTAAGCAAAAAGTTTTATCCATTACCTACTAACTCAGAGACGCAGGCTCATTAAAATCCAATAAAGAGGACAACTCCATGGAACTCCTTATAGAGGTAGTGTTCTGTTTCTGTCTCTAAATCTCTCATTTATCTCTTATTATTTATTCATACATAAAAATAATTTGGTGTACATGGACTTTTCTGAAAATAGAAACAAAATAATGTGATGATGTTAATTTTAGGAAAAAATGTTTTAGTTAAAAACGTGGAATGATGACTATTCTGTTTGGTTGAGTATAATTTAGTCATGAAGATGTGTGTGTTAAAATGTAGTAACAAATATTTAAAAGAGCATGTTGGTCAGATTCATAATTGCTAATTATGTTCTAACAGATTTCTCAACCTTTGAAAAATCAACTAAGAGAGTCTGACTTTATTGTAACTAATAAATTTCAATAGACATTGCAGAAACTTTTCCCTTTTTTCACTTCCCCACGAAATATTTATAAAAGTTCATCATATATTAAGCCACAAAGGAAAAACAGAAAGTTTCCAACACTAGAATATTTGCATATCCCTCTGAGTTTAACACAATAAGACTAATACTTAATAATACAAGATTAAACAGTCAAAACCAACAAAAATCTAACCACTTTAAAAGGAAAAATTTCTTGAAATCCATTGTTCTAAGAAAAAATTAAAGTGGTAATAATTTTGTAGTTTTTTTTTTTCCTGAAAGAAGACAATGCTTGGCATATGGTAGATTATAAATGAATGAATGATGATGATTTAGAAACATAATGAAAATTTTTAAAATCTTGTCTACTAACACAGTGGGCCCAAATTTATAGCCTTAATTATGCTTACTTAAACATGAAAGAATACAAATGAATGAACAAAGAAGTCAATCCCAGAAGTTGAAGAAATGACAAGAAATTGAACAAATCAGGAGGAAAATAATAAAGCAAAAAAAAAAAATCAATACATCTGTAGGACAAAGGGAAGAAAAAAGAACAAGCTTTCAGTGAGTTTAATTTGTAACAAACAGAGGTAAAATATGATAGAAAAAAAAAACCTGGAACTGATATAGGCCATAGGAGCAAAAGGCAGTGTTTTTTAAAATACAGAAAATAGTGTGTTATAACTAAGTGTGCTTACAAATTTGAGAATTTTAGTAGAATGGATAATTTATTTAAAGAAGCCATAGTGGGGAAAATGGATTCATACATAATTAGAAAACCAGCATATATGGAATATCTAATAAAAAAATGAAAGATATCAAATAATTATTTCCACAAAAGGCTCCAGGACTTATAGTCTAAGTTTTCAAGGGGCAGCTTTAATATATTGTTCCAGAACATAGAAAGGAAGAGTTTGAAAGCTATCCAGATCATTTTATAAACTAAAGTAAAAACAAAACCTGACAGAAATAGCACAAGAAAATTACAGATCATAAAATATTAACAAATCAAATTTGACTCTATCTAGTGAAAGAAAACTGTGCCTCCACCAACAGTGTTATATGCAGGATTCAGTGGGAGTAAATAGACATGAGGACATCTCTTATATAATACAGCATAGCAAAGATCCGGTTACAAAATCCACATTTATCATCTCAGCAGATACTTTCACGGCATTTAATAAAACTAAATGTCCATTACAGACTGAAGAAAAAAATAGCAGCTACGATTAGAAAGATACTTGTCTCATGTGATAGAGAACGTCTATATTAAACCACCAGCATATTTCAGTGAAATATTGGAAATACTTCTTTTGAAATAAGATCGCATAAAGGATGTCCACTATCCGCATTATTATTTAACATTGTTCTGAATTCTGGCCATTGAGGCAGGTAACAAAAAAGGAGGAAAATAGATACTTCACTGCAAAATTCCTAAACGTTTATCATGCAGCTGGGTTTAACAAAACACTACATGAAAGACCACGTCTTTCTTCCAGATCGACAGTAACTATGCGGACAATACATTGCAGGTGGTAAATACGTAATAGTGCAATACAAGGAATAACGTTCAGAAGAAATGTGAAGGACCTAGACCACAAAATCATAAAATTTTTATATATTCTGAATATAGTGTTCCAAAATTAGTTTATGGGTTTAATAACTCAAACACAGTTCTACTACTTTTACTTGACCTAGTGATTCTCAAGATTCATCTGAAAGGACAAATAAATGAGAATGTTGTCTATAAAAATGTTTGGACAGAGAAATGGGAATAGCGTATATAGATACGAAAATGTACTACGGAGGCCTAATCACCAAGATGTTGAATGGAAAGGAGTAATAGTAAATGGATGACACATAATTTAGAACTCACTAATAAAAAAGTTTAATATATACTAAAGGACACAACAAAATTTAATGAGAAGATAATAGTGGATCAGGTATCAAATGGTGTTGAGAAAAACTAAAATTAAAAAATTAAAAAAAAAATCAGGGGCTCCTGGGTGGCTCAGTTGGTTAAACATCTGACTCCTGGTTTTGCTCAGGTCATGGTCTCTCGGTTTGTGAGTTCAAGCCCCACATCAGGCTCTGTGCTGTCAGCATGGAGCCTGCTTGGGATTCTCTCTCTTTCCTTTCTCTGCCCCTCCCCAACTTGTGCTATCTCCATCTCTCTCAAAATAAATAAATAAACTTAAAAAAATAAATCATATGAGATCTCATCTAATGTCACACACCAAAATAAAGTCCTAAAGAATTAATGGTTAAAATTTCATTATTAAAATATAAATGTTGAAGCAACTATAAAAGAATACTTGAATAATTGTGGAATGGGTGAGAGATTTTTCAACAGAAAAGTGATGGAATAAATAAGAAAAGTCATACAGTTCACTATAAAAATTAAGGCTTTTGGGGTGTCTGGGTGGCTCAGTTGGTTAAGCATCTGACTCTTGGTTTCAGCTCAAGTTACGATCTCAAAGTTCATGAGTTCAAGCCCCACTTCAGGCTCTGTGCTGGCAGCAGGGAGCCTGCTTGGAATTCACTCTCCCCTTCTTTCTTTTTCCCTCCCCTGTTCACAAAAATAAATAAAACATTAAAAACATTTTAAATTATTTATTTGAGAGAGAGTGTGAGTGGAGGAGGGGCAGAGAGAGGGAGACACAGAATCTGAAGCAGGCTCCAGGCTCTGAGCTGTCAGTACAGAGTCCGATGTGGGGATCAAACCCATGAACTATGAGATCATGACCTGAGCTGAAGTCAGCCACTTAACTGACTGAGCCACCCAGGTGCCCCAATGTTTTTTTTTTTTTTTTTTAATTAAAGCTCTTGTGCATAACCTTATCACATAAAAAAATTACTATGAGAAAAGCATTTGTAACCTTGATAGAAAATAGAGCAAAGGCCATAAACAAGTGCCAGAATATATTGACAGATTTTTAAAAAATAATCTTGTAAACGCCATCATGAAGAAATGCAAATAAAAAGGATAATATTTAGGTCTACCGAATTATTACTGGTTTAAAAATAGTAATAGTTAATATTCATTAGTGCTATTAAATGTAAACATTATTATAAACTGGCATAATTCTTTTCTCTGTATTTCTTTCTATACATAGATATGTAGAAAATCAATAACTGCACTAACACTGAAGAATTAGCTGTAGTTATCCCTATGTCATGGGATTATTTTAATTTTATTTTTTATGATTTTTTTGGTTTTAGATTTTATGCTGTGTATACGTATACATACATATATAGAGAAACACAGATTTCTATATCAATATATAGATAGATACATACATACATGCATTATAAAACTACATATACAGATAATACAAATTCAGCTTGGGCGCTGGGGCCCAATATTGTTACCTGTAAAATAAGGAGATTTCACAAGATGCAAAATATTTTCTTTGGTTAAGTAAAATACCAAATCAGCATTGTTTCTGCATGTGTAGGAATGTATTTCCATACACACACACACAGACACACACACACACACACAAGAAATTGCACTAATTTTAAAAGTCAAAATAGAAGTAAATTAAATAACATCAATGCTGACAATGCCCATAAAAGACAATCCTAGTTTTAAAGAGCTGCACACAGCAGTGTTGGTGGCAGGAAATTGACTCTGACTGATCAGAATGACAATGGTCACTCATGCAAATTTTAGAATACAATTGCCATACAATGAGTTCATGACAGTAGCTGAATTAAAATTTAGAAATTATTGGGCACCTAGGTGGCTCAGTTGGGTAAGCATCCGACTTGGGCTCAGGTCATGATCTCACGGTTCATGGGTTCGGGCCCTGTCTCTGGCTCTGTGCTAACAGCTCAGAGCCTGGAGCCTGCTTCAGATTCTGTGCCTCCCTCTCCCTCTGCACCTCCCCTGTTTGCACTCTGTCTGTCTCAAGAATAAATAAGGATAAATAATTTGTTTAAAAAATTTAGAAATTACTGAACGTGCTGCAAAATTCCTATTATGATTACTAAATAACATAGCCTGAATGTTTTATCCTGATTCATTTTGTGCTCACAATTGATACCTAGGAAGCCTCAAAATTACAGAAATACAAATATGCAGTAATCTGGGTGGGGCCTCACTGTACTGGGTAAATTAACCTTAAAAGAACTGGGAGAGACATGCCTTCATGTTTTGCCTATGTAATCCTAACATTCACTCAGTTACCTGTTTTACAAGAACCTGGGACTAAGGTGAAGGGAAGGGAGGAAAAAAAGGCAGAAGATAAGATGACAGCTATTTCCTTATTCAATTGCCTAATTCCATATAGCTGTCAAAGGAAGTTTTCAATTAAGCCCTGTTTGCTGCATGAAATATTAATCTTAACAAATGCATTTTTTAAAATATACATTTATAATCTGTGTGTGTATATATCTGTCTTTGTGAAATTGAGTGTGTGTGTGTGTGTGTGTGTGTGTGTGTGTGTGTACGTATACCAATCCAAATCTATATCACAACATCTCATCTTGTTTGGCCATGCTAGGTGTGTCTGTACATTGCTTATGAAGGTTTGTCCCCAGCAGGTGTTAATCCAGTACCCATACAGCACCTGGACAGCTGTCCGTGGCAGTAGGTACACATCATGAACAAAAACATTCCATATTGAGTCACATGCATTAAAAAAAAAAAAAAAAAAAAAAACACAACTAGTTCTCTACTGCAGTGTTGTGCCACTTGTAATTATAAAGTGCCAACTGTACTTAGTTTCTGTGCATTCTCGCTGCTGGGCTCCATGTAATGCCATGCTGCACGTTCTATATTTTGTGTTCCAAATTCCTCGTTCTGATTTGGAGTTCCAAGTCATGAATTCTGGATGTGCCGCATGCACAATAAATGTTGTACATTTTACTATCTTGCTTTTTGTTTTTTTTTAAGTGAGCTTCAGCTAAAAGAACAAGCTAATTTGTATGAAAACAGATCACTTAGCAAAGTAAAATTAACTAAAGCTATAGTATCAAAAGATAGTTTTTTCTTCTCTCCCTTGTTTTTGTTCGTGGTCCCAGGGATGCATTTTCTACTGGAGCTCAGCTAAATTCCTTTTTTTTTTCTTTTTCCCTCACCACTTTGGACCTCTGAACTAGTGTCAAAGGTTGGAAATGACTTTACCTTATTTCTTTTCAGTTGGAGAGGAGTCTGGCTTGAGCAGAAAGAATAGTCTCTAATTTTTACTTTGTGCAATAACCAGATTATACCTCATCTATTAAGGTCACCTACTACAAGAATTTAAATAATGGTCCACACTTATATCCCCTAAACAATCCAAGGATGATTATAAGTAGATATTACTTGCTGATGTTGCCAATAATTGGCCATAAAAATATAGTTAAAGTTAAAGTACCCAGGCGAAGTCTTATAAAAGGAAGAAAACCCCCTCATTTGAGCCGGCTCCTCCCTTGTTAGGGTTTGGTTAGTTACCCAGCACAGGAAAAAACATAATGCAATTTATCCTCTTTCCTTCATTTCTTTTTCCTTTCTGCCCCCTTCCTTTTTCCCTTTTCCTCACTTCTTTCTCTCTTAGCCCTCCCTTCCTATCCTGAAGAGAGGATATGGTTCTACTAGGTTCATGATTTATTCATAGGCAATTTATTCATAAGAGGAAGGTAATTTTGAGATGAAAACATCTAAATCATTGGCTCCCATCTTTCCGGCCATGAAGGAATGCACTCACCTCCAGTGAATAATCATCTAAACAGCTGCTACTCAAAATGAGCTTCAATTCCACCTCATCCCAGAGGCTAATTAAAACTCCCACGGCCCGTCTTAGAAGGCCTGATAAGACTCTACACAGCAGAGTAGCTCCTGGGTTTACTCTCATTTGCCTGATACAGGTTTAAAGAATGGCATTCTAGAATGGAGACCAGGCTCACAAGTATCTTTAGTTGTGTAGAGGTCAGTCAGACTGATGGACAAGAAAGATGTGGGGGTGGCACAGTGGGAAAAAACAAAACAAAACAAAAACATAGAATCATTTGAAGCTTTGAGAGAATGTTCATTGAACAAACTGCATAGGCTTCACTCATTTCCATTTTGTGTAGAATTGGCTTCTCTTTAGGGGCATATACTTTATGGGTCCCTTCTCCTAACTTCTTTGAGCGTAAAGTAATTCTTGTCATAATGGTATACTCTTTGGACCAATGCTTAAAAAGGAAATCCTCTGTCTTCCAACTTTAGTGTAAAATATAGTGAGCTTTGCAGCCAGGCCAGGCAAAATTGTTTTCTTCAGCACCAACTAAGTTAACGTGAAAATGTAATTATTGTGACTTCCAGATTTTTCTATTCCTACTGCAATCTGCTTTTCTTACTGGCTTCCTTTCACATTTTTTGGTACTGCTGGTGTTTTTGTTGACTCTTCTTGGCTGCATAAGGTCTTTAGAAGAAAGAGGCATGGTCAATTAAAGATTGGGTGGTAGGAGATCAGAAGAAAATAATAACCCAAATCTTTATTCTATCAGAAAGCCATGTGCATTTGTGTTAAGTACTTTGAAGAATCATATTCATTCTACAGTTTTTTTTAATTATACAAGTAAAAGTAAAATACTTAAAAGTATTTGAAAAACATTGGTTTATAGTAAAGTAATATTAATATTCTCAATATAATGATTTCCCTACAAGGATAAGTGAATAAAATTATTATTACTCAATATCCAAACATAATATGCTTATCTTTTTACCAGGCTAAATTACTTGGTAATCAACTCCAGGATTTAAATGTGCTAAAGTTTATTATCCTTTGTAAGCCATCAAAGATTGGAAGTTAGAATTACACAAAGTATTTGGCTTGTATTAAATTAAAGTCCAAATGTTTTCTTTCTGCCCCCAAGAGGCTGTCCTCATTATCATTAGCAGAACGGTGTTAACATGAAATTTCTGTAAAGAGTTAGAGACAAGCCTAGAGGTGTCTGCTTGTGCATTTGTGGGCTTCTGTAACTGCACCCATGGGAGAGGGTCAGGACTATAAACAGAGTGCCAGGACAAGATTTGGCGAACCGATGATCTTGTCTAGACAGGGGTTCTACAGGACCTGTGTTCTAATCAATGATGTGGTAAAATGTTGAACAACCACCTCTCAGGGTGGCGGAGGAGGTGGATGGGGGGGGGGGGGAAATCCCTGATTTTTATGTACTGTTGGTTTGCCTATTTCCGTATATAAATATTCCCATTCCCACAGTGACCAGTCTCAAGGCATCAATGTGACATGGCTGGATGTAGAATTGGGGAAAGATGCACACAATTGATGACTCCCATGAGCTGGTTCCAGCACAGCACTTATCAGTTTAGCTGAGAAATCCTGAGTATGTCATTCTTTCATATTTGGGTTTTACACCTCTAAAATGAAAACAGTCTTAGGTGTGCCCATTTTTATGAAGGCAAGATGAAGGAATAGATGTTAAATTATTTCATAGGTCCTCAGAGAAACATTGTAGTATTAATTGTGTCATGTAACTGTAAAAGTCTGTTTTAAATGATGGGGATTGAGTCCCCAGAGTTATTTATACATTTGTTCATTTATTAACCAATCTGGTGCAACCCTATGATCTTCCTTTTCTCTCAACCAAATGCATATTTAAAAATAGTAGTTCTAAGAAATGTTTTATAAACATCCACCTTCCACTAACACTGATACACACTTAGAACACCTGCAGTTGTTTCTTCCTAGAATATTTATTCCCTTGTGTTCTTATCTGTGCTCTGAAAAGCTTTATGTATATTATATACATTTCATGATCTTATAACTTTTACATTTCACTGTCAGTTCCTACATGATTTTCTGTCTTCCCATAGACACTTCCATTTCCAATTATTAGGATTACTTTGCCATTAGGTATGTACCAAGAAAGCAGATTCTGTGTTCACACTTTTCTCCATGATGTTAAATCTATTATCTTATTATTACATTTTTTAGCCCAAAAATGACCTTCTTCCATTCCTCTGGACATCATAGTCTTCCCTTTTCTAAATTAGTTTGGCCCTTATTAACTACACCATTTATTTTGCAATAATTGTATTAAAGAATCATGGAGTCTCAAAATTAGAAAGAATTTAAATGGATATTTCTTCCTCCTAGATGTAATAGAAGCTTTATGGGAAAGTACTACACTGGTGAGGTCAGAGTATCCCCAGAAGAGACTGATGCCTAACAATAGGTCTCCCCAGATAGATTTTGGTTACTCCTTTTTTGTCTCTGAAACATGACTTTGTTAG